>NC_085981.1:10856513-11175765 GCF_910591565.1 Cydia splendana
TAAAATAAAAGCTCTTCATGTAAATTATCAGTTTATTAAGTTATGTAATTTTCTTTTGTGGAAAATGAGTTTACAAAATCGTTCCGCCGTTAACTTCATTTCAGCTGATGCAGCTACAGTTAGCTCGCGAAGTGGGTTCTGAAGGAGTTTTATGAAAGATCTTGGTGTACAGTTCCGGTTGTTGTCAAAATGAAAGTGGTCTTTCGTCTAGAAGTGGGTCAAAATTAGTGATGTGCATTTGGAATATTTTGGCCACGGACCTGGTCATAAATTATTTAAAAAATAAATCTTAGAACACCTAGGTGAATAGATTCTGAAAGCTTTATGAAAAAGCTCTTGATTTACATTCACAAGTCATGTAAGATTCAAAGGTTTTTTTTTTCTGAATTAATAAAGGATATAATATGGTTCCGCCGATAACTTTCTTTCAGCTGATGCAACTACAGTAAGCTCGCGAAGTGGGTTCTGAAGGTGTTTTATGAAAGATCTTGGTGTATAGTTTCGAATATTGTCAAAACGAAAGTGGTCTTTCGTCTAGAAGTGGGTCAAAATTAGTTATGTTGATTTGGAATATTTCAGCAATTGACTCTGCAATGAATTATTAAAAAAAATACTTAGAATACCTAGATGGGTGGATTCTGAAAGGATAAAATAAAAGCTCTTCATGTAAATTATCAGTTTATTAAGTTATGTAATTTTCTTTTGTGGAAAATGAGTTTACAAAATCGTTCCGCCGTTAACTTCATTTCAGCTGATGCAGCTACAGTTAGCTCGCGAAGTGGGTTCTGAAGGAGTTTAATGAAAGATCTTGGTGTACAGTTCCGGTTGTTGTCAAAATGAAAGTGGTCTTTCGTCTAGAAGTGGGTCAAAATTAGTGATGTGCATTTGGAATATTTTGGCCACGGACCTGGTCATAAATTATTTAAAAAATAAATCTTAGAACACCTAGGTGAATAGATTCTGAAAGCTTTATGAAAAAGCTCTTGATTTACATTCACAAGTCATGTAAGATTCAAAGGTTTTTTTTTCTGAATTAATAAAGGATATAATATGGTTCCGCCGATAACTTTCTTTCAGCTGATGCAACTACAGTAAGCTCGCGAAGTGGGTTCTGAAGGTGTTTTATGAAAGATCTTGGTGTACAGTTCCGAATATTGTCAAAACGAAAGTGGTCTTTCGTCTAGAAATGGGTCAAAATTAGTTATGTTGATTTGGAATATTTCAGCAATTGACTCTGCAATGAATTATTAAAAAAAAATACTTAGAATACCTAGATGGGTGGATTCTGAAAGGATAAAATAAAAGCTCTTCGTGTAAATTATCAGTTTATTAAGTTATGTAATTTTCTTTAGTGGAAAATGAGTTTACAAAATCGTTCCGCCGCTAACTTCATTTCAGCTGATGCAGCTACAGTTAGCTCGCGAAGTGGGTTCTGAAGGTGTTTTATGAAAGATCTTGGTGTACAGTTCCGGTTGTTGTCAAAATGAAAGTGGTCTTTCGTCTAGAAGTGGGTCAAAATTAGTGATGTGCATTTGGAATATTTTGGCCACGGACTTGGTCCTAAAATTATTTAAAAAATAAATCTTAGAACACCTAGGTAAATAGATTCTGAAAGCTTTATGAAAAAGCTCTTGATTTATATTCACAAGTCATGTAAGATTCAAAGGTTTTTTTTTTCTGAATTAATAAAGGATATAATATGGTTCCGCCGATAACTTTCTTTCAGCTGATGCAACTACAGTAAGCTCGCGAAGTGGGTTCTGAAGGTGTTTTATGAAAGATCTTGGTGTACAGTTCCGAATGTTGTCAAAACGAAAGTGGTCTTTCGTCTAGAAGTGGGTCAAAATTAGTTATGTTGATTTGGAATATTTCAGCAATTGACTCTGCAATGAATTATTAAAAAAAAATACTTAGAATACCTAGATGGGTGGATTCTGAAAGGATAAAATAAAAGCTCTTCATGTAAATTATCAGTTTATTAAGTTATGTAATTTTCTTTAGTGGAAAATGAGTTTACAAAATCGTTCCGCCGCTAACTTCATTTCAGCTGATGCAGCTACAGTTAGCTCGCGAAGTGGGTTCTGAAGGTGTTTTATGAAAGATCTTGGTGTACAGTTCCGGTTGTTGTCAAAATGAAAGTGGTCTTTCGTCTAGAAGTGGGTCAAAATTAGTGATGTGCATTTGGAATATTTTGGCCACGGACTTGGTCCTAAAATTATTTAAAAAATAAATCTTAGAACACCTAGGTTAATAAATTCTGAAAGCTTTATGAAAAAGCTCTTGATTTACATTCACAAATCATGTATGATTCAAAGGTTTTTTTTTTCTGAATTAATAAAGGATATAATATGGTTCCGCCGATAACTTTCTTTCAGCTGATGCAACTACAGTAAGCTCGCGAAGTGGGTTCTGAAGGTGTTTTATGAAAGATCTTGGTGTACAGTTCCGAATGTTGTTAAAACGAAAGTGGTCTTTCGTCTAGAAGTGGGTAAAAATTAGTTATGTTGATTTGGAATATTTCAGCAATTGACTCTGCAATGAATTATTAAAAAAAAATGCTTAGAATACCTAGATTGGTGGATTCTGAAAGGTCAAAATAAAAGCTCTTTATGTAAATTATCAGTTTATGTAAGTTATGTAATTTTCTTTTGTTGAAAATGAGTTAACAGAATCTTTCCGCCGCTAACTTCATTTCAGCTGATGCAGCTACGGTTAGCTCGCGAAGTGGGTTCTGAAGGTGTTTTATGAAAGATCTTGGTGTACAGTTCCGGTTGTTGTCAAAATGAAAGTGGTTTTTCGTCTAGAAGTGGGTCAAAATTAGTGATGTTCAATTATAATATTTTGGTCACGGATCTGGTCCTAAAATTATTTAAAAAATAAATCTTAGAACACCTAGGTCAATAAATTCTGAAAGCTTTATGAAAAAGCTCTTATTTACATTCACACATCATGTATGATTCAAAGGTTTTTTTTTCTGAATTAATAAAGGATATAATATGGTTCCGCCGATAACTTTCTTTCAGCTGATGCAACTACAGTAAGCTCGCGAAGTAAGTTCTGAAGGTGTTTTATGAAAGATCTTGGTGTACAGTTCCGAATGTTGTCAAAACGAAAGTGGTCTTTTGTCTAGAAGTGGGTCAAAATTAGTTATGTTGATTTGGAATATTTCACCAATTGACTCTGCAATGAATTATTTAAAGAAAATACTTAGAATACCTAGATTGGTGGATTCTGAAAGGATAAAATAAAAGCTCTTCATGTAAATTATCAGTTTATTAAGTTATGTAATTTTCTTTTGTGGAAAATGAGTTTACAAAATCGTTCCGCCGTTAACTTCATTTCAGCTGATGCAACTACAGTAAGCTCGCGAAGTGGGTTCTGAAGGTGTTTTATGAAAGATCTTGGTGTACAGTTCCGGTTGTTGTCAAAATGAAAGTGGTCTTTCGTCTAGAAGTGGGTCAAAATTAGTGATGTGCATTTGGAATATTTTGGCCACGGACTTGGTCATAAATTATTTAAAAAATAAATCTTAGAACACCTAGGTGAATAGATTCTGAAAGCGTTATGAAAAAGCTCTTGATTTACATTCACAAGTCATGTAAGATTCAAAGGTTTTTTTTTTTCTGAATTAATAAAGGATATAATATGGTTCCGCCGATAACTGTCTTTCAGCTGATGCAACTACAGTAAGCTCGCGAAGTGGGTTCTGAAGGTGTTTTATGAAAGATCTTGGTGTACAGTTCCGAATGTTGTCACAACGAAAGTGGTCTTTCGTCTAGAAGTGGGTCAAAATTAGTTATGTGTATTAGGAATATTTCAGCAATTTACTCTGCAATGAATTATTTAAAAAAATACTTAGAATACCTAGATTGGTGGATTCTGAAAGGATACAATAAAAGCTCTTCATGTAAATTATCAGTTTATTAAGTTATGTAATTTTCTTTTGTGGAAAATTAGTTTACAAAATCGTTCCGCCGTTAACTTCATTTCAGCTGATGCAGCTACAGTTAGCTCGCGAAGTGGGTTCTGAAGGAGTTCTATGAAAGATCTTGGTGTACAGTTCCAGTTGTTGTCAAAATGAAAGTGGTCTTTCGTCTAGAAGTGGGTCAAAATTAGTGATGTGCATTTGGAATATTTTGGCCACGGACTTGGTCATAAATTATTTAAAAACTAAATCTTAGAACACCTAGGTTAATAGATTCTGAAAGCTTTATGATAAAGCTCTTGATTTACATTCACAAGTCATGTATGATTCAAAAGTTTTTTTTTCTGAATTAATAAAGGATATAATATGGTTCCGCCGATAACTTTCTTTCAGCTGATGCAACTACAGTAAGCTCGCGAAGTGGGTTCTGAAGGTGTTTTATGAAATATCTTGGTGTACAGTTCCGAATGTTGTCAAAACGAAAGTGGTCTTTTGTCTAGAAGTGGGTCAAAATTAGTTATGTTGATTTGGAATATTTCACCAATTGACTCTGCAATGAATTATTTAAAGAAAATACTTAGAATACCTAGATTGGTGGATTCTGAAAGGATAAAATAAAAGCTCTTCATGTAAATTATCAGTTTATTAAGTTATGTAATTTTCTTTTGTGGAAAATGAGTTTACAAAATCGTTCCGCCGTTAACTTCATTTCAGCTGATGCAGCTACAGTTAGCTCGCGAAGTGGGTTCTGAAGGTGTTTTATGAAAGATCTTGGTGTACAGTTCCGGTTGTTGTCAAAATGAAAGTGGTCTTTCGTCTAGAAGTGGGTCAAAATTAGTGATGTGCATTTGGAATATTTTGGCCACGGACTTGGTCCTAAAATTATTTAAAAAATAAATCTTAGAACACCTAGGTTAATAAATTCTGAAAGCTTTATGAAAAAGCTCTTAATTTACATTCACAAATCATGTATGATTCAAAGGTTTTTTTTTTCTGAATTAATAAAGGATATAATATGGTTCCGCCGATAACTTTCTTTCAGCTGATGCAACTACAGTAAGCTCGCGAAGTGGGCTCTGAAGGTGTTTTATGAAAGATCTTGGTGTACAGTTCAGAATGTTGTCAAAACGAAAGTGGTCTTTCGTCTAGAAGTGGGTCAAAATTAGTTATGTGTATTAGGAATATTTCAGCAATTTACTCTGCAATGAATTATTTAAAGAAAATACTTACAATACCTAGATTGGTGGATTCTGAAAGGATAAAATAAAAGCTCTTCATGTAAATTATCAGTTTATTAAGTTATGTAATTTTCTTTTGTGGAAAATGAGTTTACAAAATCGTTCCGCCGCTAACTTCATTTCAGCTGATGCAGCTACAGTTAGCTCGCGAAGTGGGTTCTGAAGGTGTTTTATGAAAGATCTTGGTGTACAGTTCCGGTTGTTGTCAAAATGAAAGTGGTCTTTTGTCTAGAAGTTGGTCAAAATTAGTTATGTTGATTTGGAATATTTCAGCAATTGACTCTGCAATGAATTATTAAAAAAAAATGCTTAGAATACCTAGATTGGTGAATTCTGAAAGGTCAAAATAAAAGCTCTTTATGTAAATTATCAGTTTATGTAAGTTATGTAATTTTCTTTTGTTGAAAATGAGTTAACAGAATCTTTCCGCCGCTAACTTCATTTCAGCTGATGCAGCTACGGTTAGCTCGCGAAGTGGGTTCTGAAGGTGTTTTATGAAAGATCTTGGTGTACAGTTCCGGTTGTTGTCAAAATGAAAGTGGTCTTTCGTCTAGAAGTGGGTCAAAATTAGTGATGTTCAATTATAATATTTTGGTCACGGATCTGGTCCTAAAATTATTTAAAAAATAAATCTTAGAACATTTAGGTAAATAAATTCTGAAAGCTTTATGAAAAAGCTCTTATTTACATTCACACATCATGTATGATTCAAAGGTTTTTTTTTCTGAATTAATAAAGGATATAATATGGTTCCGCTGATAACTTTCTTTCAGCTGATGCAACTACAGTAAGCTCGCGAAGTAAGTTCTGAAGGTGTTTTATGAAAGATCTTGGTGTACAGTTCCGAATGTTGTCAAAACGAAAGTGGTCTTTCGTCTAGAAGTGGGTCAAAATTAGTTATGTTGATTTGGAATATTTCACCAATTGACTCTGCAATGAATTATTTAAAGAAAATACTTAGAATACCTAGATTGGTGGATTCTGAAAGGATAAAATAAAAGCTCTTTATGTAAATTATCAGTTTATGTAAGTTATGTAATTTTCTTTTGTTGAAAATGAGTTAACAGAATCTTTCCGCCGCTAACTTCATTTCAGCTGATACAGCTACGGTTAGCTCGCGAAGTGGGTTCTGAAGGTGTTTTATGAAAGATCTTGGTGTACAGTTCCGGTTGTTGTCAAAATGAAAGTGGTTTTTCGTCTAGAAGTGGGTCAAAATTAGTGATGTTCAATTATAATATTTTGGTCACGGATCTGGTCCTAAAATTATTTAAAAAATAAATCTTAGAACACCTAGGTAAATAAATTCTGAAAGCTTTATGAAAAAGCTCTTATATACATTCACACATCATGTATGATTCAAAGGTTTTTTTTTCTGAATTAATAAAGGATATAATATGGTTCCGCTGATAACTTTCTTTCAGCTCATGCAACTACAGTAAGCTCGCGAAGTAAGTTCTGAAGGTGTTTTATGAAAGATCTTGGTGTACAGTTCCGAATGTTGTCAAAACGAAAGTGGTCTTACGTCTAGAAGTGGGTCAAAATTAGTGATGTGCATTTGGAATATTTTGGCCACGGACTTGGTCCTAAAATTATTTAAAAAATAAATCTTAGAACACCTAGGTTAATAAATTCTGAAAGCTTTATGAAAAAGCTCTTGATTTACATTCACAAATCATGTATGATTCAAAGGTTTTTTTTTCTGAATTAATAAAGGATATAATATGGTTCCGCCGATAACTTTCTTTCAGCTGATGCAACCACAGTAAGCTCGCGAAGTGGGTTCTGAAGGTGTTTTATGAAAGATCTTGGTGTACAGTTCCGAATGTTGTTAAAACGAAAGTGGTCTTTCGTCTAGAAGTGGGTCAAAATTAGTTATGTTGATTTGGAATATTTCACCAATTGACTCTGCAATGAATTATTTAAAGAAAATACTTAGAATACCTAGATTGGTGGATTCTGAAAGGATAAAATAAAAGCTCTTCATGTAAATTATCAGTTTATTAAGTTATGTAATTTTCTTTTGTGGAAAATGAGTTTACAAAATCGTTCCGCCGTTAACTTCATTTCAGCTGATGCAGCTACAGTTAGCTCGCGAAGTGGGTTCTGAAGGAGTTTTATGAAAGATCTTGGTGTACAGTTCCGGTTGTTGTCAAAATGAAAGTGGTCTTTCGTCTAGAAGTGGGTCAAAATTAGTGATGTGCATTTGGAATATTTTGGCCACGGACCTGGTCATAAATTATTTAAAAAATAAATCTTAGAACACCTAGGTGAATAGATTCTGAAAGCTTTATGAAAAAGCTCTTGATTTACATTCACAAGTCATGTAAGATTCAAAGGTTTTTTTTTTTCTGAATTAATAAAGGATATAATATGGTTCCGCCGATAACTTTCTTTCAGCTGATGCAACTACAGTAAGCTCGCGAAGTGGGTTCTGAAGGTGTTTTATGAAAGATCTTGGTGTACAGTTCCGAATGTTGTTAAAACGAAAGTGGTCTTTCGTCTAGAAGTGGGTAAAAATTAGTTATGTTGATTTGGAATATTTCAGCAATTGACTCTGAAATGAATTATTAAAAAAAAATGCTTAGAATACCTAGATTGGTGGATTCTGAAAGGTCAAAATAAAAGCTCTTTATGTAAATTATCAGTTTATGTAAGTTATGTAATTTTCTTTTGTTGAAAATGAGTTAACAGAATCTTTCCGCCGCTAACTTCATTTCAGCTGATGCAGCTACGGTTAGCTCGCGAAGTGGGTTCTGAAGGTGTTTTATGAAAGATCTTGGTGTACAGTTCCGAATGTTGTCAAAACGAAAGTGGTCTTTCGTCTAGAAGTGGGTCAAAATTAGTTATGTTGATTTGGAATATTTCACCAATTGACTCTGCAATGAATTATTTAAAGAAAATACTTAGAATACCTAGATTGGTGGATTCTGAAAGGATAAAATAAAAGCTCTTCATGTAAATTATCAGTTTATTAAGTTATGTAATTTTCTTTTGTGGAAAATGAGTTTACAAAATCGTTCCGCCGTTAACTTCATTTCAGCTGATGCAGCTACAGTTAGCTCGCGAAGTGGGTTCTGAAGGAGTTTTATGAAAGATCTTGGTGTACAGTTCCGGTTGTTGTCAAAATGAAAGTGGTCTTTCGTCTAGAAGTGGGTCAAAATTAGTGATGTGCATTTGGAATATTTTGGCCACGGACCTGGTCATAAATTATTTAAAAAATAAATCTTAGAACACCTAGGTGAATAGATTCTGAAAGCTTTATGAAAAAGCTCTTGATTTACATTCACAAGTCATGTAAGATTCAAAGGTTTTTTTTTTCTGAATTAATAAAGGATATAATATGGTTCCGCCGATAACTTTCTTTCAGCTGATGCAACTACAGTAAGCTCGCGAAGTGGGTTCTGAAGGTGTTTTATGAAAGATCTTGGTGTATAGTTTCGAATATTGTCAAAACGAAAGTGGTCTTTCGTCTAGAAGTGGGTCAAAATTAGTTATGTTGATTTGGAATATTTCAGCAATTGACTCTGCAATGAATTATTAAAAAAAATACTTAGAATACCTAGATGGGTGGATTCTGAAAGGATAAAATAAAAGCTCTTCATGTAAATTATCAGTTTATTAAGTTATGTAATTTTCTTTTGTGGAAAATGAGTTTACAAAATCGTTCCGCCGTTAACTTCATTTCAGCTGATGCAGCTACAGTTAGCTCGCGAAGTGGGTTCTGAAGGAGTTTAATGAAAGATCTTGGTGTACAGTTCCGGTTGTTGTCAAAATGAAAGTGGTCTTTCGTCTAGAAGTGGGTCAAAATTAGTGATGTGCATTTGGAATATTTTGGCCACGGACCTGGTCATAAATTATTTAAAAAATAAATCTTAGAACACCTAGGTGAATAGATTCTGAAAGCTTTATGAAAAAGCTCTTGATTTACATTCACAAGTCATGTAAGATTCAAAGGTTTTTTTTTCTGAATTAATAAAGGATATAATATGGTTCCGCTGATAACTTTCTTTCAGCTGATGCAACTACAGTAAGCTCGCGAAGTAAGTTCTGAAGGTGTTTTATGAAAGATCTTGGTGTACAGTTCCGAATGTTGTCAAAACGAAAGTGGTCTTTCGTCTAGAAGTGGGTCAAAATTAGTTATGTTGATTTGGAATATTTCACCAATTGACTCTGCAATGAATTATTTAAAGAAAATACTTAGAATACCTAGATTGGTGGATTCTGAAAGGATAAAATAAAAGCTCTTTATGTAAATTATCAGTTTATGTAAGTTATGTAATTTTCTTTTGTTGAAAATGAGTTAACAGAATCTTTCCGCCGCTAACTTCATTTCAGCTGATACAGCTACGGTTAGCTCGCGAAGTGGGTTCTGAAGGTGTTTTATGAAAGATCTTGGTGTACAGTTCCGGTTGTTGTCAAAATGAAAGTGGTTTTTCGTCTAGAAGTGGGTCAAAATTAGTGATGTTCAATTATAATATTTTGGTCACGGATCTGGTCCTAAAATTATTTAAAAAATAAATCTTAGAACACCTAGGTAAATAAATTCTGAAAGCTTTATGAAAAAGCTCTTATATACATTCACACATCATGTATGATTCAAAGGTTTTTTTTTTCTGAATTAATAAAGGATATAATATGGTTCCGCTGATAACTTTCTTTCAGCTCATGCAACTACAGTAAGCTCGCGAAGTAAGTTCTGAAGGTGTTTTATGAAAGATCTTGGTGTACAGTTCCGAATGTTGTCAAAACGAAAGTGGTCTTACGTCTAGAAGTGGGTCAAAATTAGTGATGTGCATTTGGAATATTTTGGCCACGGACTTGGTCCTAAAATTATTTAAAAAATAAATCTTAGAACACCTAGGTTAATAAATTCTGAAAGCTTTATGAAAAAGCTCTTGATTTACATTCACAAATCATGTATGATTCAAAGGTTTTTTTTTCTGAATTAATAAAGGATATAATATGGTTCCGCCGATAACTTTCTTTCAGCTGATGCAACCACAGTAAGCTCGCGAAGTGGGTTCTGAAGGTGTTTTATGAAAGATCTTGGTGTACAGTTCCGAATGTTGTTAAAACGAAAGTGGTCTTTCGTCTAGAAGTGGGTAAAAATTAGTTATGTTGATTTGGAATATTTCAGCAATTGACTCTGAAATGAATTATTAAAAAAAAATGCTTAGAATACCTAGATTGGTGGATTCTGAAAGGTCAAAATAAAAGCTCTTTATGTAAATTATCAGTTTATGTAAGTTATGTAATTTTCTTTTGTTGAAAATGAGTTAACAGAATCTTTCCGCCGCTAACTTCATTTCAGCTGATGCAGCTACGGTTAGCTCGCGAAGTGGGTTCTGAAGGTGTTTTATGAAAGATCTTGGTGTACAAATCCGGTTGTTGTCAAAATGAAAGTGGTCTTTCGTCTAGAAGTGGGTCAAAATTAGTGATGTTCAATTATAATATTTTGGTCACGGATCTGGTCCTAAAATTATTTAAAAAATAAATCTTAGAACACCTAGGTAAATAAATTCTGAAAGCTTTATGAAAAAGCTCTTATTTACATTCACACATCATGTATGATTCAAAGGTTTTTTTTTCTGAATTAATAAAGGATATAATATGGTTCCGCTGATAACTTTCTTTCAGCTGATGCAACTACAGTAAGCTCGCGAAGTAAGTTCTGAAGGTGTTTTATGAAAGATCTTGGTGTACAGTTCCGAATGTTGTCAAAACGAAAGTGGTCTTTCGTCTAGAAGTGGGTCAAAATTAGTTATGTTGATTTGGAATATTTCACCAATTGACTCTGCAATGAATTATTTAAAGAAAATACTTAGAATACCTAGATTGGTGGATTCTGAAAGGATAAAATAAAAGCTCTTCATGTAAATTATCAGTTTATTAAGTTATGTAATTTTCTTTTGTGGAAAATGAGTTTACAAAATCGTTCCGCCGTTAACTTCATTTCAGCTGATGCAGCTACAGTTAGCTCGCGAAGTGGGTTCTGAAGGAGTTTTATGAAAGATCTTGGTGTACAGTTCCGGTTGTTGTCAAAATGAAAGTGGTCTTTCGTCTAGAAGTGGGTCAAAATTAGTGATGTGCATTTGGAATATTTTGGCCACGGACCTGGTCATAAATTATTTAAAAAATAAATCTTAGAACACCTAGGTGAATAGATTCTGAAAGCTTTATGAAAAAGCTCTTGATTTACATTCACAAGTCATGTAAGATTCAAAGGTTTTTTTTTTCTGAATTAATAAAGGATATAATATGGTTCCGCCGATAACTTTCTTTCAGCTGATGCAACTACAGTAAGCTCGCGAAGTGGGTTCTGAAGGTGTTTTATGAAAGATCTTGGTGTACAGTTTCGAATATTGTCAAAACGAAAGTGGTCTTTCGTCTAGAAGTGGGTCAAAATTAGTTATGTTGATTTGGAATATTTCAGCAATTGACTCTGCAATGAATTATTAAAAAAAATACTTAGAATACCTAGATGGGTGGATTCTGAAAGGATAAAATAAAAGCTCTTCGTGTAAATTATCAGTTTATTAAGTTATGTAATTTTCTTTAGTGGAAAATGAGTTTACAAAATCGTTCCGCCGTTAACTTCATTTCAGCTGATGCAGCTACAGTTAGCTCGCGAAGTGGGTTCTGAAGGAGTTTTATGAAAGATCTTGGTGTACAGTTCCGGTTGTTGTCAAAATGAAAGTGGTCTTTCGTCTAGAAGTGGGTCAAAATTAGTGATGTGCATTTGGAATATTTTGGCCACGGACCTGGTCATAAATTATTTAAAAAATAAATCTTAGAACACCTAGGTGAATAGATTCTGAAAGCTTTATGAAAAAGCTCTTGATTTACATTCACAAGTCATGTAAGATTCAAAGGTTTTTTTTTCTGAATTAATAAAGGATATAATATGGTTCCGCCGATAACTTTCTTTCAGCTGATGCAACTACAGTAAGCTCGCGAAGTGGGTTCTGAAGGTGTTTTATGAAAGATCTTGGTGTACAGTTCCGAATATTGTCAAAACGAAAGTGGTCTTTCGTCTAGAAATGGGTCAAAATTAGTTATGTTGATTTGGAATATTTCAGCAATTGACTCTGCAATGAATTATTAAAAAAAAATACTTAGAATACCTAGATGGGTGGATTCTGAAAGGATAAAATAAAAGCTCTTCGTGTAAATTATCAGTTTATTAAGTTATGTAATTTTCTTTAGTGGAAAATGAGTTTACAAAATCGTTCCGCCGCTAACTTCATTTCAGCTGATGCAGCTACAGTTAGCTCGCGAAGTGGGTTCTGAAGGTGTTTTATGAAAGATCTTGGTGTACAGTTCCGGTTGTTGTCAAAATGAAAGTGGTCTTTCGTCTAGAAGTGGGTCAAAATTAGTGATGTGCATTTGGAATATTTTGGCCACGGACTTGGTCCTAAAATTATTTAAAAAATAAATCTTAGAACACCTAGGTAAATAGATTCTGAAAGCTTTATGAAAAAGCTCTTGATTTACATTCACAAATCATGTATGATTCAAAGGTTTTTTTTTTCTGAATTAATAAAGGATATAATATGGTTCCGCCGATAACTTTCTTTCAGCTGATGCAACCACAGTAAGCTCGCGAAGTGGGTTCTGAAGGTGTTTTATGAAAGATCTTGGTGTACAGTTCCGAATGTTGTTAAAACGAAAGTGGTCTTTCGTCTAGAAGTGGGTAAAAATTAGTTATGTTGATTTGGAATATTTCAGCAATTGACTCTGAAATGAATTATTAAAAAAAAATGCTTAGAATACCTAGATTGGTGGATTCTGAAAGGTCAAAATAAAAGCTCTTTATGTAAATTATCAGTTTATGTAAGTTATGTAATTTTCTTTTGTTGAAAATGAGTTAACAGAATCTTTCCGCCGCTAACTTCATTTCAGCTGATGCAGCTACGGTTAGCTCGCGAAGTGGGTTCTGAAGGTGTTTTATGAAAGATCTTGGTGTACAAATCCGGTTGTTGTCAAAATGAAAGTGGTCTTTCGTCTAGAAGTGGGTCAAAATTAGTGATGTTCAATTATAATATTTTGGTCACGGATCTGGTCCTAAAATTATTTAAAAAATAAATCTTAGAACACCTAGGTAAATAAATTCTGAAAGCTTTATGAAAAAGCTCTTATTTACATTCACACATCATGTATGATTCAAAGGTTTTTTTTTCTGAATTAATAAAGGATATAATATGGTTCCGCTGATAACTTTCTTTCAGCTGATGCAACTACAGTAAGCTCGCGAAGTAAGTTCTGAAGGTGTTTTATGAAAGATCTTGGTGTACAGTTCCGAATGTTGTCAAAACGAAAGTGGTCTTTCGTCTAGAAGTGGGTCAAAATTAGTTATGTTGATTTGGAATATTTCACCAATTGACTCTGCAATGAATTATTTAAAGAAAATACTTAGAATACCTAGATTGGTGGATTCTGAAAGGATAAAATAAAAGCTCTTCATGTAAATTATCAGTTTATTAAGTTATGTAATTTTCTTTTGTGGAAAATGAGTTTACAAAATCGTTCCGCCGTTAACTTCATTTCAGCTGATGCAGCTACAGTTAGCTCGCGAAGTGGGTTCTGAAGGAGTTTTATGAAAGATCTTGGTGTACAGTTCCGGTTGTTGTCAAAATGAAAGTGGTCTTTCGTCTAGAAGTGGGTCAAAATTAGTGATGTGCATTTGGAATATTTTGGCCACGGACCTGGTCATAAATTATTTAAAAAATAAATCTTAGAACACCTAGGTGAATAGATTCTGAAAGCTTTATGAAAAAGCTCTTGATTTACATTCACAAGTCATGTAAGATTCAAAGGTTTTTTTTTTCTGAATTAATAAAGGATATAATATGGTTCCGCCGATAACTTTCTTTCAGCTGATGCAACTACAGTAAGCTCGCGAAGTGGGTTCTGAAGGTGTTTTATGAAAGATCTTGGTGTACAGTTTCGAATATTGTCAAAACGAAAGTGGTCTTTCGTCTAGAAGTGGGTCAAAATTAGTTATGTTGATTTGGAATATTTCAGCAATTGACTCTGCAATGAATTATTAAAAAAAATACTTAGAATACCTAGATGGGTGGATTCTGAAAGGATAAAATAAAAGCTCTTCGTGTAAATTATCAGTTTATTAAGTTATGTAATTTTCTTTAGTGGAAAATGAGTTTACAAAATCGTTCCGCCGTTAACTTCATTTCAGCTGATGCAGCTACAGTTAGCTCGCGAAGTGGGTTCTGAAGGAGTTTTATGAAAGATCTTGGTGTACAGTTCCGGTTGTTGTCAAAATGAAAGTGGTCTTTCGTCTAGAAGTGGGTCAAAATTAGTGATGTGCATTTGGAATATTTTGGCCACGGACCTGGTCATAAATTATTTAAAAAATAAATCTTAGAACACCTAGGTGAATAGATTCTGAAAGCTTTATGAAAAAGCTCTTGATTTACATTCACAAGTCATGTAAGATTCAAAGGTTTTTTTTTCTGAATTAATAAAGGATATAATATGGTTCCGCCGATAACTTTCTTTCAGCTGATGCAACTACAGTAAGCTCGCGAAGTGGGTTCTGAAGGTGTTTTATGAAAGATCTTGGTGTACAGTTCCGAATATTGTCAAAACGAAAGTGGTCTTTCGTCTAGAAATGGGTCAAAATTAGTTATGTTGATTTGGAATATTTCAGCAATTGACTCTGCAATGAATTATTAAAAAAAAATACTTAGAATACCTAGATGGGTGGATTCTGAAAGGATAAAATAAAAGCTCTTCGTGTAAATTATCAGTTTATTAAGTTATGTAATTTTCTTTAGTGGAAAATGAGTTTACAAAATCGTTCCGCCGCTAACTTCATTTCAGCTGATGCAGCTACAGTTAGCTCGCGAAGTGGGTTCTGAAGGTGTTTTATGAAAGATCTTGGTGTACAGTTCCGGTTGTTGTCAAAATGAAAGTGGTCTTTCGTCTAGAAGTGGGTCAAAATTAGTGATGTGCATTTGGAATATTTTGGCCACGGACTTGGTCCTAAAATTATTTAAAAAATAAATCTTAGAACACCTAGGTAAATAGATTCTGAAAGCTTTATGAAAAAGCTCTTGATTTACATTCACAAATCATGTATGATTCAAAGGTTTTTTTTTTCTGAATTAATAAAGGATATAATATGGTTCCGCCGATAACTTTCTTTCAGCTGATGCAACTACAGTAAGCTCGCGAAGTGGGTTCTGAAGGTGTTTTATGAAAGATCTTGGTGTACAGTTCCGAATGTTGTTAAAACGAAAGTGGTCTTTCGTCTAGAAGTGGGTAAAAATTAGTTATGTTGATTTGGAATATTTCAGCAATTGACTCTGCAATGAATTATTAAAAAAAAATGCTTAGAATACCTAGTTTGGTGGATTCTGAAAGGTCAAAATAAAAGCTCTTTATGTAAATTATCAGTTTATGTAAGTTATGTAATTTTCTTTTGTTGAAAATGAGTTAACAGAATCTTTCCGCCGCTAACTTCATTTCAGCTGATGCAGCTACGGTTAGCTCGCGAAGTGGGTTCTGAAGGTGTTTTATGAAAGATCTTGGTGTACAGTTCCGGTTGTTGTCAAAATGAAAGTGGTTTTTCGTCTAGAAGTGGGTCAAAATTAGTGATGTTCAATTATAATATTTTGGTCACGGATCTGGTCCTAAAATTATTTAAAAAATAAATCTTAGAACACCTAGGTAAATAAATTCTGAAAGCTTTATGAAAAAGCTCTTATTTACATTCACACATCATGTATGATTCAAAGGTTTTTTTTTCTGAATTAATAAAGGATATAATATGGTTCCGCCGATAACTTTCTTTCAGCTGATGCAACTACAGTAAGCTCGCGAAGTAAGTTCTGAAGGTGTTTTATGAAAGATCTTGGTGTACAGTTCCGAATGTTGTCAAAACGAAAGTGGTCTTTTGTCTAGAAGTGGGTCAAAATTAGTTATGTTGATTTGGAATATTTCACCAATTGACTCTGCAATGAATTATTTAAAGAAAATACTTAGAATACCTAGATTGGTGGATTCTGAAAGGATAAAATAAAAGCTCTTCATGTAAATTATCAGTTTATTAAGTTATGTAATTTTCTTTTGTGGAAAATGAGTTTACAAAATCGTTCCGCCGTTAACTTCATTTCAGCTGATGCAACTACAGTAAGCTCGCGAAGTGGGTTCTGAAGGTGTTTTATGAAAGATCTTGGTGTACAGTTCCGGTTGTTGTCAAAATGAAAGTGGTCTTTCGTCTAGAAGTGGGTCAAAATTAGTGATGTGCATTTGGAATATTTTGGCCACGGACTTGGTCATAAATTATTTAAAAAATAAATCTTAGAACACCTAGGTGAATAGATTCTGAAAGCGTTATGAAAAAGCTCTTGATTTACATTCACAAGTCATGTAAGATTCAAAGGTTTTTTTTTTTCTGAATTAATAAAGGATATAATATGGTTCCGCCGATAACTGTCTTTCAGCTGATGCAACTACAGTAAGCTCGCGAAGTGGGTTCTGAAGGTGTTTTATGAAAGATCTTGGTGTACAGTTCCGAATGTTGTCACAACGAAAGTGGTCTTTCGTCTAGAAGTGGGTCAAAATTAGTTATGTGTATTAGGAATATTTCAGCAATTTACTCTGCAATGAATTATTTAAAAAAATACTTAGAATACCTAGATTGGTGGATTCTGAAAGGATACAATAAAAGCTCTTCATGTAAATTATCAGTTTATTAAGTTATGTAATTTTCTTTTGTGGAAAATTAGTTTACAAAATCGTTCCGCCGTTAACTTCATTTCAGCTGATGCAGCTACAGTTAGCTCGCGAAGTGGGTTCTGAAGGAGTTCTATGAAAGATCTTGGTGTACAGTTCCGGTTGTTGTCAAAATGAAAGTGGTCTTTCGTCTAGAAGTGGGTCAAAATTAGTGATGTGCATTTGGAATATTTTGGCCACGGACTTGGTCATAAATTATTTAAAAACTAAATCTTAGAACACCTAGGTTAATAGATTCTGAAAGCTTTATGATAAAGCTCTTGATTTACATTCACAAGTCATGTATGATTCAAAAGTTTTTTTTTCTGAATTAATAAAGGATATAATATGGTTCCGCCGATAACTTTCTTTCAGCTGATGCAACTACAGTAAGCTCGCGAAGTGGGTTCTGAAGGTGTTTTATGAAATATCTTGGTGTACAGTTTCGAATGTTGTCAAAACGAAAGTGGTCTTGCGTCTAGAAGTGGGTCAAAATTAGTTATGTGTATTTGGAATATTTCAGCAATTGACTCTGCAATGAATTATTTTAAAAAAATACTTAGAATACCTAGATTGGTGGATTATGAAAGCTTAAAATAAAAGCTGTCGATGTAAATTTTCAGTTTATGTAAGTTAATAAATTTTCTTTTGTTGAAATGAGTTTACAAAATCGTTCCGCCGCTAACTTTATTTTATCTAATGCAGCTACAGTTATTTCGCTAAGTGGGTTCTGAAAGCGTTTTATGAAAGATTCTGATGTACAGTTTCTGATGATGTCAGTTAGGCAGTGGTCTTCTGCCCGGAAGTTGGTCTAATTGATAAATATATGTCTAGAATCTTTAGAGCGCTGACTATATATTATCAATCGTTAAATCTTTGATTATCAAAGAAAGTAAGTTTTTTTAACAGAGAAATGCAAGCTTTTGTCAATAGCTTTTACAAATAATAGACTTGAAGGGTTTTGTAGGCTAGAAAGTAGGATTTTCTTTGTTTGTTAAGCACAAAATTCTACGACCAGTCACGATGCATGTTTTTCAGCTACATAGTAAAATGTATGATGAAATGTTCTTAATAGAATTGATGACATTCAACTTTTCCTCAAACTAATGTACTTACGCTCTTTTTAACGACGAATAAAAACATTGAAAATCTCGACTTCTTAATTTGGTCGGGTTATTGTTCGCCGATAACTTTGGCCGATAACTTCACACCGGTATTTCAAATTAGGGGGGGGGGGGGTCTGGACATCGGATGACGGTAGCATGAAGTAGGAGGAAATGGGGTCATTTGAAGCATGATTTTTGGATGATTATAGGGGGGGGGGGGGGGGTCAAAAATCGACAAAAATCGATGACGTAATTTATGGACAGCCCCTAGGTACCTATCAAGTTACTGTATTGCACTAACATGTATCTTGTATGGATAAATGCTTGAGAATTGACGACGGGATTTTATTATAGGACTCAATCATTACAGTTTCTTTAGAATCTTGAACAATTTAAATGAAAGCAATATTATCAAAGTGGTCAAGGTATTTATTAAGACATTAGAGAGCATGTTTAGATATTTCTGAGCACCTCGGCTGCTCGGATATATCCGGCGACTGTACTAGGAAGTGTGCAGGCATTGACATTGGATTTATTATCATATTCCTAATCTAATCTTGTAATTCTTATCCGTTTCGCTAAACTACCGTGTGATACCAGTCATGTGCTGTTTACCGTTTCACATTTCTCTATGATAAGGTTTATCTGTATTTTACGTATTAATTATCTGTATTATACTTTTTTTTAAGTTGGAAATACATACGAAACTGCTACTCACTCTATTTTCTTTTTACAACAATTTTAGCAACGAAAACTATGTACCAAACATAGATACATGTTACGTTAATATCTTAAGGAGCCCACTGATTAACAGTCCGCCGGACGGTATCGGCCTGTCAGTTGTTCGGAACTGTCAACATCTTGTTCTAACTGACAGGCCGATAGCGTCCGGCGGACTGTTATTCAGTGGCCCCCTTTATACGCCCATGTGATGGTGCGGTAGCGAAACAGCCAAGCCACATATTTTGACTAAGGTGCAGAGTTTCTGAAGTTAGGGCTTGTAGAGTTAGAAGCTTGGCTCTACAAGAGATCTGACAACTTTTTGACAGGGCGAGCATTATGGTTTCGTCTTGGCAACATTTTACATGAAAATGTTTTTGGTGGGATTCATATTTTCTAAAGAAGACTTGTAGAAAAATAAGGAAATCCCATTGCGAATGAACTCATACAATCGTCATTAAGTACATCGTAAATCCGAAGTCACCGTGAGGTAAAATGCATAACTGATTTTATGATAAGCAGGCACATAAAACATATCTCCCTACGCTCAATAAATCTGAGGTAAAACCGGAATTGACAATCGTGTGAGGAAGTGGGTCAGCATTGAGCGCGCAGTTGATTTTAGCGCGGTTTACACGAGTACAGTGAAACAAATGGTTTTAATGTAAGGGGTCGTCCTAATACAACGCGATACGCAAGTTCGCGCGAATTTTACTCGTGCGAACGCGCAATCAAACTATATTATTGCAATCCTAATGAGGGTTTCCGCGATCGAGTTTTTCACTAGATGACAACACCGTGGCAAGAAGTCTAGCTGTCATAATCCACCAATCATGTTTATTGGTCGATCTCGATCGCGGAAACCCTCATTAAAGTCCGCAAAGCTATTAGCTGCCAAGCATACACATTTGTATGAAGGGATGCCAAGCTAATAGCCCTTCAAGTGACGCCAGCGAAAACGCGAAAAGTAGTAAAGTGGCGGGGCCCCGGTGGGTAGTCAGCGCAGATTAAGAAAATTTTACAATATCGTCGATTTAAGCTTTTCTATGTTTGAAAGTATATTAAATCACATATTGTTAGAATCAGCGTTATATAGGCTATTTGAATATAGCAATTAAATTATTCTAATGTTTATACATTTGGCCAGACCTAATCAAACTCCGACAGAATGACAGTTTTCCAGCTTCCTTGTTAAAAATGACTACCACCATAAAACTAAATGATTATTGGAGGTAATTGCTATTTAATTTTTATCTTTAAGATTAAATCAATAAAAGGGACCTAAGATACAATTTCTTTTACAAAACAACCTCTTAAAAAACGAGACTGACCTCGGACTAGGCGGTCGCTCCCGAATCAATGGTCCTCACCAACAAATTTTATACCAAGTATTTTTGTGTTTCTTACGGTATGCTATCCTTCTCTAACTCGCTACCTAATTTTGGGCGCTAGAAGAGCGTAACTATACTTAAATGCGTTCAATTTCACCTCTAAATACGTCAACACCTCATTAACCACTCACTGGTGGATGACAGTTTACTGGTTTTCGCATCGAGCATTCACGGGTTAATCGCCACTTGAAGGATAGGGAGCGTGCATGAATTGTAGGTGTTAGTAGACGGCAGCACAGATGCCGCCTATTAATTGGCGCGAAGCATTATGTCAAGTTTCCACTTCTAGGTTTAAGCCACGAGATGGCAGGCCCTCCAACACGCACGGTTTCCATAAGTTTTGCTGACTTCACTTTCTCACAAGTTACTCGTTCAGTGTAAACCCGGCCTATAAGGTTTTGTGCATGACGCACGCAACCATACGTTGCATAATTATCCTTTTTTGCTCACTGTCCATGTCCAAGTGCAAGGTGAACTTTGCCAAGGTTCGTTTAAATAATTTTGCTAAGCGAGAAAGAAGTAAAAGATATTATATATTGTCTTGTTTTCTGCATTCTCAAGCACTAACAGTGCGTGAGTAGAGTTCACGATGGATGGAAAACACATGAGCTAAATCGTAAAATTAGCTTAATGTTATGTTAGTACGTCTCACGACAGTTTAAATTTTAATAAACAGATTATTTATCGTAATCTTAATTAAAATGCGCTGTTAATTAGCGCATTATGTCAATTGTCTGATAATGCGACTTACGAAGGATTAAGGTTGTAAGTCTGGTGGAATTTTACTCGTCCGACCTGGATACCTAAAAAAAGTCGAATACAGACGTCGGTGGAACAGAACAATAGGTAGATTACAAATGAAAGTCAAAATGGAGAAATAGACAAGAAAATAGTTAGTATGGAGAGCGTGCGTAAAGTGATCCTCTGGGCAGGGGCCCTACAGTAGACCCTCGTTATAGTGGATGCAAGTTTGAGTTTCCGACTGAAAGAAAGGTACTAACTAATCCTAAGGCCGGCAACGCACTTACAACCCCTCCGGTGTTACGGGTGCCGTGGGCGATGGCAAACGGTTACCATCAGGCGATTCGTCTGCTATATTAGGGTTCCGTACCCAAAGGGTAAAAACGGGACCCTATTACTAAGACTCCACTGTCCGTCTGTCTATCCGTCTGTCTGTCACCAGGCTGTATCTCACCAACTTGTCCGGTTTTCTTAAATAAAATCCTCTGCTGTTCATTTGACAGCAGGCTGTATTTCATGAACCGTCATATTTTAACAAGATTTTACGTTCTCTGATTCAGTAAGACAAAAATTATAAATAGAAGTAGGTACTTAGTTAAAATCACTTTCTAAGTGTAGTTCAGTAAAAAAGGAACCTGTCTAATTACGTTCACCGTTAAATAAAAATAACACAGACAACTTTCGCACAAAAAATACTTCGTCTAGATTTGTTTTGTGTCTAGATTCTATTCCAAGATTTATTTTTCTATTTTGCAAATGGATCCTGAGAACCGGTTTTTAAAGTCAGACAGACAAACGGAAAATGGCGAAACTACAAATGTTCCTTGTTGACACCTACGGAACTCTCATAAACCGATAATTTAATAACAAACTATCTGGTTGACTGGTAGAGAATGCCATGTTTTGTTCAATAAAGTTTGAATAAATAAACAAGCGTTCGCGTTAAGTGTCATTTTGTATGGGATTTTGAGTTTCCAAAACGTCCCGCTTGGCGCGCTGTTCGAAATCCCATACATAATGAGACTCCTATGCGTACGTCCCGTCCGTCACGCTATCGAATGGGTTCTGTCGTCTAGATATTTTTTTACTTTTCGTTTGGCTCGGAACCGGTTTTTTCTTCATACAAATAATACCGGTATTATTTCGTTATTTTTCGTTCTTTGGTTTATTATTTCATTTATAATACGAAGTTGTTACCTGAATACATGATTCAGTCCTACGTAAATAGCATAAAATAATTAAAATTATTGGGCTATTTCGGGTTTTTCAAAAAAACTGGTGCCGAGCCTTGTGTCGATGTACGAATTGTCATCTCGGCTAGACCCAATGTATGTAGTTATTTGCACTTGTAAAATATACACAGTATAACTACGTATACGAAACTGAGTGAAAAAAATTCAACGCCAAATGTGTGTATATATTTTTAGAGCCGCATCCAAATAAGATAAGCACTAAGTCGATTTAGGAACGGGATGTACTATACCTACTGTGACTAGTTTGGTCCAGATTAGATGATAGGCTGGATAATGCAGGATTGTCATCTCATCTGCTGAATCATGTGAGTTGCGGATATGACACATTTTGGCACCTGTAGTAACGTAAATGTGTCTCACAATAACTTCTCCCCGTAGAGGTAACAAACAGACTGTGTCCCTTGTATCCCATGTGTGACATGTATCCCAAGTTTACATAACTAAAACTAACTATTTTGGCTCAGCGATCCAAAGAAAATCTTGGCCTCCGAAACGAGAATGTGCCACCTGTTCCGATCCTGCGCAACTTCTTGCCAGTTACTGACGCGAAGCTGGAGCAGATCCGCCGTCACACTGTCTTCCCAGCGGTACCTGGGCCGACCCACCGGACGGCTACCAGTCGGTCGTCCCAAGACCGCCCTCTTGACAGCCCGTTCCTCTCCCATTCTGAGTAGGTGACCGAACCAGCGAAGTTTACCTATACACATGAATCCCAAGTTTTAAATCTTGTAGTTTTTGGACTAAAATATACACATATTACGAAGTATCTATTTAAGGACGGGCAAACAAATATGTCAAACTTCTGTTTTTACCATTTTGATGAGCAGCCTAACCCTTAAGCGCCACTTGCACCATTCCACTAACCCGGGTTAACCGGTTAAACCTGGAGTTACCATGGTTACCAGTATATACAATTTGACACCGGGTTAACGGTTTAACCGCTTAACCCCGGCTTACTGGGAATAGTGGGATGGTGCAAGTAGCCCTAACAAGTGTATTTAGGTTTTTTATTCGACCTTGGCTAGGTCTATCTGTGTTGTCTTGACCTGTATAGTGCTTTGCGTCGTTTTATATCTTTTTCATTGTCGTCATCAGATGATTCTCTGGAGACTAATTATGTGTGGTATGGCAGGCATAATTAGTTCCTTACACCATTGTCATCAAGAATTGATATTAGTGATCTATAGTGATCTATCAGTGTTGAAGAGCGCTCGCGGTTTTTTGTGATTAAAAAAAAGTGCATAAGTGTTTCGTTGTAGTTCAGGGAAATTCAAACAGTAGGTAAAGAGAAAGAGCAAATTTTAATTTAGACGTAGTATGTGTATTTTTATCGGAATAGTACACGACAAGATACTTCACATTAAAAAAAATAGTGCAAGGGTCGAGGGTGAAATAGGTGTATCCAATCTAATTTGAACCTTAAATCGGTTTGCTAAGAATTAAACGCGCGACGGGAGGACCGTATTGTCGAAGCCGGAGATCTCCGCCGAGATTGAGGATTTCTATGGCCGATTATACGCTGCACATGTCCCTCATTCCCGACGAGACGACCACGATTCCAGAGCCACCCTGACACGCCAGTACACCGACGAACTGCCAGACATCAGCCAAGACGAGATCGTGTTAGCTCTGAGGCAGCTTAAAAATGGAAAAGCCCCCGGTGAGGACGGAATAACATCAGAGCTTTTGAAAGCTGGAGGAGCCCCTGTTATACAGGAATTACAGAACCTCTTCAACGCCGTCCTTCACAGTGGGAGAACTCCAAAGGCGTGGAGCGGGAGTTTGGTGGTGCTCTTTTTTAAGAAGGGGGACAAAACCCTCCTTAAAAATTACAGACCCATCTCGCTCCTGAGCCACGTCTATAAGCTGTTCTCACGAGTGGTCACGAACCGTCTCGCTAGGAGACTCGACGAGTTCCAGCCGCCGGAGCAGGCAGGGTTTCGCGGAGGATATGGCACCATAGACCACATTCACACAGTGAGGCAGATTATACAGAAGTCCGAAGAATATAATCAGCCCCTGTGTCTAGCCTTTGTGGACTATGAGAAGGCCTTTGACTCTGTCGAGACCTGGGCTGTTCTGGAATCCTTACAGCGATGCCAAATAGACTATCGTTATATCGAGGTGTTGAGATGTCTTTACGAAGCCGCCACCATGAGTGTCCAAGTACAGGGTCAGCAGTCTAAACCCATCCAATTGCGCAGAGGAGTGAGACAGGGGATGTTATATCCCCGAAACTGTTCACAAGCGCGTTGGAAGATATGTTTAAGACGCTGGACTGGAAAGGTAAGGGCATTAACATAAACGGCGACTACATCTCACACCTACGATTCGCAGATGACATAGTCTTAATGGCGGAGTCGCTAGAGGAGCTGAACCGGATGCTGGACGGCCTAGCTGCAGCCTCGCGACGCATCGGTCTTGGCATGAATTTGGATAAAACCAAAGTCATGATCAATGGCCACATTGATCCAATACCGATAGTCGTAAATGGTCACCTTCTTGAAATCGTTTCCGAATACACTTACCTCGGGCAGATTCTGCAGTTAGGTAAAAACAATTTCGAGAAGGAGGCCAAGAGGAGGATCCAGCTGGGCTGGGCAGCGTTTGGGAAACTGCGCCGAGTCTTCTCGTCATCCATACCGCAATGTTTGAAAACAAAAGTTTTCAATCAGTGCGTCCTACCCGTCATGACCTACGGAGCCGAGACATGGACACTCACCGTAGGGTTGGTCCACCAGTTCAAAGTCGCTCAGCGAGCTATGGAGAGAGCTATGTTCGGAGTTTCTCTGAAGGATAGGATTCGTAACGAATACATCCGACAGAGAACCAAAGTTATCGACATAGCTCTAAGAATTAGCAAGCTGAAGTGGCAGTGGGCTGGCCATATCGCACGAAGAACCGACAACCGCTGGGGTAAACGTGTTCTTGAGTGGAGACCGCGACTTGGCAAACGTAGTGTAGGACGCCCTCCGACCAGGTGGGATGACGATCTGCGAAAGACTGCAGGCAGATGCTGGATGCGGCAAGCTGAGGACAGGGCGCTATGGCGCTCTTTAGGGGAGGGCTATGTCCAGCAGTGGACTACTATAGCCTGATGATGATGATGATGATGATGAAGAATTAAACTATATTAACCACGTATGTGGTCGATAAATCGTACTATGCCTGGAAAAGGGTTAATTACTCACTGTTTTGAAATATATACTTTACCTTTATATATATATATATATTTAATATTATAGGACATTTTTACACAAACTAAGCCCCACGGTAAGCTCAAGAAGGCTTGTGTTGTGGGTACTCAGACGACGATATATATAATATATAAATACTTAGATACATAGAAAACAACCATGACTCAGGAACAAATATCTGTGTCATCACATAAATAAATGCCTTTACCGGGATTCGAACCCGGGACCATCGGCTTCATAGGCAGGGTCACTTTAGGCCAGACCGGTCGTCAAATAATTGAGCAAGCATTTACCTTATAAAATGTCGTGATAGCAACGATTACTGGTTTTAGAAAATAGCACTCGTGCGGTTTTCCTCGATAGGTAACTTGCGTTTTCCTCGAGGATATACTTATCTGATCAAGTGATTCTGTAATTTATTCGAGCGTGGTTGGACTATGTGAATCGGACGAATGAATGCTTAAAAATATAATAATTTCAGCCTATATACGTCCCACTGCTGGGCACAGGCCTCCTCTCATGCGCGAGAGCGCTGAGGCTATAGTCCCCAAGATTTCTTCGCAGATGTATGCAGGTTTCCTCACGATGTTTTCCTTCACCGAAAAGCTAGTGGTAAATATCAAATGATATTTCGTACATAAGTTCCGAAAAACTTATCGATACGAGCTAGGATTTGAACCCGCGACCTCCGGATCGAAAGTCGGACGTCATATCCACTCGGCCACCACCGCTTTATAAAATATACTATAGTATTTTTCAAACTGGAAGAGTACGCTGACGGGTGTCATCTCCATACAATTTATAACCTAAAAATGCCAAATGTCGCAAAATTGTATTGAATTGACATCTAAATAATAGTGCTATTTAAAAAATACTATAGTGCAGGGGTCCCCGATCTGTTTCTTATACGTATGTATAACTATCTCGTTTGTGTTTATGAATAAAATATATCATACGTCTATTTATTTTATTGTTACTGAGAAAATTGCTCTGCTACACTATACCACAGAATAAATAATAGTACTAGGTACAGAAGACTCACTCTCTAACAAAACGCGTCTGTTACGATCAGGACAGATATGGCCGCTAGGTGGCGACAGCGCCACGCGTGGCTTATGGCTAGCCACCAAAATTGGTGTGGAACGGATGTACTTTTAGCTACCTGTAGCAAAGCGACGAAATCGCGGAGTGAGCCACGCCTAACTATACTTAACTCACGTGTGACTTTTGCTGCATTACTATCACGAGCGAAGGAGCCGACATAATGGGCAATTGTCGAGGGGAAGACGGTACAGTGCTCATAGTACCGTACGGTACGGCACGATTTCTGAGGCATTTACTAAGAGTGTTAGGTACTTAAGTCACGTGTGAATTTTGCTGCATTACCATCACGAGCGAAGGAGCCGGCATAATGGGCAATTGTCGAGGGGAAGACGGCAATGTGCTCATTGTACCATACGGTACGGCACGATTTCTGAGGCATTTCCTAAGAGTATTATTTGCTAACGTGTAAAATAAAACTAGTGGCTCTGTGAGCTGTAGATCTCGCAAGCATATTAGCTTAAAACTGAATAAATGTATGATTGCGCCATTTTGAAAAAAAAAGTACAGATAGTGAATCGACAAAAAAATGGAGTTAATTATTGAACCTGCTCACAAGAGAACATTTTTGCCCAAGCTCGGTGTGACTTGTTTGGCCATCGAATCGCTTTGTGTCTCTCTATCACTCTTCCATATTTGTGTGACAGTGACAGTTGCGTTTCGTTCGCTACGTAGCGTTAGCGATTGGCATGTTGTCTACGGGGCCGGGTTAGATTGTCTTCTTTCCAGTTTCTAGTCGCCATCTTCATTCGTATTATTATACAGACGACACTACAGACAATGGACAGCCTAAACTCCTTAAACCAATGAAAGTAGGCCCTTGAAATCTGACACATACCAGTATTATTTCTCAAATGTTGTAGAGCTTTACTAAGAAATATATTTTGGAAACTCTCCTCTAAGGAGGTGACAGTGGGGTTCGAAGAATTTACGACTTATACGCGGACGGAGTCGAGAGTGGAGACTAGTGCTATAATAGAATTCATGTAGGTACTTAAACCCGACGTTTAAAGAATGCATAAGGAAACTCAAATCCTTCAGAGACTAAGGTACGACAATTTTATTGTCGTGTTACAATGGACACAGTCCCAGTGGACTCACGTTCCGCTTCCGCGCGTAACCTGCGCCATACCTATGGACTGATACACAAGCATTATTCTACAGTACCTTGACTTAGGTATACGTGCACCTAACACGACATTTGACGTGTAACTATGGACACAGTCCCAGTGGACTCACGGTCGCACGCTTCCGCGCGTAACCTGCTCCATATGGACTTATAGGTACACAAGCATTATATTCAGTACCTTGACTCATGCATTGGCAATAGTTCATTCCACATCCATAATCCACAGTTATAACTGTACGACGCAGGAAGTTTCTGGAGAAACGCACAGTTGATGACTGCCAACCATCTAAGGGGTGAGAATGGAAATGTCGCGTATGACGGTGGCGGAAAGAAGCGGCAGGGATAATAAAATGAATGTTAATTGTATAAACTCAAGATACTGTTATACCTACTCCCACTGGTTCTCAGCTGTTTGACACGTCACCTTATCTTAGTAGATAATGGTGCCTACGTCAAAATTGATGATAGTCTGGCTACTTCATTTTTATCATCATGTGGTCCGAAAGAGAAGAGTAGACACTACGTAATAACGAAACCGTTTTAGCGTATAACATAGTCGATTGTCATCTTCACTAGGCCCCCAGTAAGTACTTTCAGTCGGTTCGAAAAGCTTGTATTAACTGTTTTTATTTTACAATAAAAACTTTTTGAAGTGAAAACTTCTTTAGCGGCGCTGACCACTTTTTGTGATGGGGATAAAATGTTAAACTCGCGACATGTAAGATTCGTAGGACGTGACGTCACGTGTCCGTCACCCGTGACCTGATCGAAAAACTTACAATGTCATTGAGTTTTTCTTTATTGATTTAAATGCCATCTAGTGAGTTTCCCTCTAACTGGTACTAATATAACTCGAGTACTAACAGTGATGTGCTTAGGGGTTTCAAGTAATGCGACGTAATAACGCTAGATGGCCTATAACCTCCATTATACATAGTGCTGCAGACATTTTGCACTAGATGGCGCTGTTATTAATATTTTGACGTAAGACGTAAGACGCTTCGTAAGACGGACACGTGACCTGATCGAAAAACTGTTACAATGTCATTGAGTTTTCACTTCTGCCAGCACTCCCGGAGTGCAACCCGTTGTTTTTTTATAACGGTTATTGTTATGGCACGGCACGATACTCGTAGTATCATTATTCCGTCACATAAACTCGAGGACTCTCATAAAAAGACGTAGTATACCTATCGGTTTTTTTATGATAAGTTTTTTCGCGAAACGCTCAAAAAGTACTTAAGTATGTTTATTATCAAATTCGCACCGTAATTGATCAAAATGACAATAAAAACAGAAAAAAAAAACCGCAATTTTGTGTAACCTTGAAAATCTCCGATGCAATATAAAATTCTGCGTATTAAGTGGTTCAAAGATAATATTGCGACGTTTTCAAACAAAAGGCACTTTTTTTGTCGGATTTCAATAAAGCGTTAATCCTATAATGACGTAGTTAGAAATCATCCTTATCGACAATGTGGTACCTACCTTTTATTTAAAAACGCCACATTTACAAGGATCTGTCATTGGGATGAACTTCGGAAAACAAATTGATATAACTCGTTTTTAAATCCTTCAAATTATAAAGAGGGAAAAACATGTTGAAGAATTATACAAAAGGTTTTTTTAGGCCCGATTCGGATTTTGAAATAGACATCTATTAGATATCTTTTAGACATCACCAAGATACGATAACGATATGTTTAAGATCTAACCTGTCAAATTTGACATTTGCGCGATTCTGGAGATACTCTTGAACGATTTCCACAGGATATGACTTAGAGATCCAATTCACATCTAATAGTTAGATATCTTACTCTATCTAACGTAACTTAGTGTAGCTTAGTATTAGTTAGATTACAATAATAACGGAAGAGCGGTGCCTCCCAACACAGGCATATATTGCTTACCGGGAGACACCAAACCTCAAATTATATGTACTGTTTTTTTTTATGAAATAAAGAACTTTGTAATTTTTGTAATTTGTAAAAGTGACATTGGTTGCCCGAATTGCGCTGCAAAAGAGATCTAGTTGATATCTAAACTATAACGTATCTAGAGTGGATCTAGTACGTGTCGTCTCTTGTGAATATCTTGAAGTTCGAATACGGCAGTTGGTTTTAAATCATGACCCGAAATTTAATGTTTGGGGTGCAATTTGTAGATATTACTTTTAGTGACTTTTAGTGTCCGATTGAGGCCGGTTTGCTCTAAATTCTTTGGCCGAAATATAATTTTTCTGGCAAAACCTGCCGAAACAGAAACTTTTGACGTGGTTGGTGTTGTTAGTTTTAAAACTGTTCGAAATCGGAAGTCAACAAATGAAGTGAAAGTAATAAGAAGCAAAAAAATGTGAATCGCAAATTTTTTTTACAAAGTTTTGTTCTGCGCAAGACACCGAAAAATATATTGTTTTAAGATTTTCATAAGATCATTTCTCGCTGACTCACCTGTTAACCTATGCGTTACTGAAAGAAAAACCAGACAAGTGCGAGTCGGACTCGCCGACCGAGGGTTCCGTACTTTTTAGTATTTATTGTAACAGCGGCAACAGAAATACATCATCTGTGAAAATTTCAACTGGCTAGCTATCACGGTATTCACGGTTCATGAAATAAAGCGTGGTGAGTTGGTGACAGACAGACGGACAGCGGAGTCTTAGTAATGGGGTCCCGTTTTTACCCTTTGTGCACGGAACCCTAAAAAGTTAATTCATACTCATTACGATAAGGCATTGACCGTTGTTTAGCGAATGGTTTGCGAAAAATCCCGTGATAACTCGTGAGTCGAGATTTGCGCGCTCAATTATCGACTGATTAGTGCGAGATGTCGATAAATGTAGTGATGGGAACTTTATCGATAACCGGACCATGCACGATCAGTACCTACTGACTGATTAACACTGGTTAAGGATGGGGTAGGTTTTGTACTCCGCTACCTAAAGCTTGTCTGGAACTTAGAGCATTTACTTAGTAACTGAAGGGAAGATGGCAGCATAGCGTCGAGCAAAGCGGAGGTTTTAGGTGAGATCGAGAGGTTCTATGGACAGTTATACACTTCGATCGCAAAGCCCGTTGACAGCTTGGTAGGAGATCCAAGAGCCAAGCTGTCCCGACATTATACCGAAGATATCCCGGACATCAGTCTGTACGAGATTAGGATGGCCCTGAAGCAGCTTAAGAACAACAAGGCGCCGGGCAAAGACGGAATCACTTCAGAGCTTCTGAGAGCGGGTGGAACACCGGTACTTAAAGTCCTCCAGAAGCTCTTTAATTCCGTCTTGTCCGAGGGCATAACGCCTGAAACATGGAATAGAGGCGAGGTGGTGCTGTTCTTCAAAAAAGGTGATAACAACCTATTGAAGAACTACAGACCCATCACGCTTCTGAGCCATGTCTATAAGCTGTTTTCAAGGGTCATCACGAACCGTCTCGAACACAGACTTGATGACTTCCAGCCTCCCGAACAAGCCGGTTTCCGAAAAGGCTATAGTACCATAGACCACATCCATACGCTGCGGCAAGTTATACAGAAGACCGAAGAGTATAACTTGCCATTATGCTTAGCGTTTGTGGACTATGAGAAAGCCTTCGATTCGGTGGAAACATGGGCGGTGCTTGAGTCTCTTCAGCGATGCCATATTGACTATCGGTACATCGAAGTGTTGAAGTGTTTGTATAGTAACGCCACCATGTCGGTCCGAGTACAGGAGCAGAGCACGAGGGCGATTCCATTGCGAAGAGGCGTAAGGCAGGGAGACGTTATCTCTCCGAAACTGTTTACTGCCGTAATGGAAGACGCCTTCAAGCTCCTGGAATGGGAAGGACTTGGCATCAACATCAACGGCGAATACATCACTCACCTTCGGTTTGCCGAGGATATCGTAGTCATGGCAAAGTCGATGGAGGAACTCAGCATGATGCTCGATGACCTCAACCGAGTTTCACAACGGGTGGGCTTGAAAATGAACATGGACAAGACGAAACTTATGTCAAATGCCAATGTTGTGCCCATCCCAGTCTCTGTTGGGAACTCGGTACTCGAAGTTGTTGACTCGTACATCTACCTAGGACAAGTAGTCCAATTAGGTAGGTCCAACTTCGAGAAAGAGGTCAACCGCCGAATCCAACTCGGTTGGGCAGCGTTCGGGAAACTACGTAATGTCTTTTCGTCCGACATACCTCAGTGCCTCAAGACGAAAGTCTTTAATCAATGTGTGTTACCAGTGATGACTTACGGCTCCGAAACGTGGTCTTTCACTATCGGCCTCATCTCAAAACTCAAAGTCGCTCAACGAGCTATGGAGAGGGCTATGCTCGGAGTTTCTCTACGTGATCGAATCAGACAGACAGTCACCGACATAGCCCACCGGATTAGCAAGCTGAAGTGGCAATGGGCAGGCCACATTGCACGCAGAGAAGATGGCCGATGGGGTCGAAAAGTGCTCGAGTGGAGACCACGGACTAGCAAGCGCAGCGTAGGACGTCCACCCACAAGATGGACAGACGATCTTGTTAAGGTCGCCGGAAGACGCTGGATGCGGGTCGCTTCCAACCGGCACGTATGGAGGTCCAAGGGGGAGGCCTATGTTCAGCAGTGGACGTCTTATGGCTGAGATGATGACTTAGTAACTGGTAAATGGCTGGTGGCTTAGTAAATGTATAATTATTGCTGCAATAAAGAATATTTACTTACTTTACTTACTTACTTACTGGAGACGCCTTGGCTGTCATTTTCTGTACAAAACAGTCTCCCGGTTTTTGCGGGGAAGGCACGTCAAATGTATGGCTATTTGTACATGATTTGTACGTTACGTACAAATAGCCATGTCAGATAAACGTTAGTCCATACAAAAGTTTGCACAATTGTGCAAGGTTTTCGGCAGAGGGGTAAGCTCTTAAAGGCGACTCCGATTATTATATTAAATGCTCTAAGGTCTGGAATGATCGCTTTTGTACAAGCTTTTATTAGACCCACATCCCATTATGTTCAAACTGAAACTTGACATACATTTGCATACAAGTAGGCTGACAATGCAATATTATTATAGTACCTACTATTGAGCTGATCTGATGATTGTCCTAGGACGTGGCCATAGAAACTATGTGATAAAACAACGCAACCTAATTGTGTTGGGGTTTGTTAAAATTGTCTTGATGCGTATTAGTTGCCTGTTGAAAGAAAAATACAGTCAGCGTTTCAATCTTGTATCATAAATGAAACTTATACCTAACAAAAAAAAATAGCGATAAGACTACCTTTTGTCGGCCGGAAATTTCTTTCATTATTGTTGTAAATATGAATACCTATTAATATGTAGTTACTCGAGAATCATTAAATTAATATATGAGTTACCTAATACTGACAGTTATTTCAAGAGCATTAAAAAAGCAAATATTTTCGTTAAATCATTCCATATTTTTTTTATGCTGTCAAAATAAAAACCTTTTTCGTCTCGCTCTTTTCAAACATATTGTAAATAGCTTTACCTGATTTTTTTTTCCGAACGATAAGCGTTAATAAGTACAAATATTCCCTTATTTCCTTTATCGATATATTTTTCATCACGATTACTCGATATTCCTAATTAGTTAGTTTCCCCTTCCCTAGTCATCTACTCGTTACCGACAACGGCCGTCATCAGAAAATAGAGCTCATGAGGCCATTATGATGGTAATGATGATAATTAAAGAAACTCTACTGAAAATGTGTTACGAAAACCGTATTATTTCGTACATACGTAAGTAGAATAATTATAAACTGAAATAGATGTCATAATGTATGCAGGCACAGAATAAATAATAGTACTAGGTACAGAAGACTCACTCTCTAACAAAACGCGTCTGTTACGATCAGCACAGATATGGCCGACAGCGCCACGCGCGGCTAATGGCAAACCCCAAAATTGGAGCCGAACGGATGTACTTTTAGCTACCTGTAGCAAAGCGACGAAATCGCGGAGTGAGCCACGCCTGATGCAGGTACCTACATAATCACTGCAAAATTTGACCAAAACATATATAGTAATACCTGAGACCGGATTCGAACCGGTGTCTTCAGCATTCGCGTCTGACACCATAACAGTGCCTAGGCATTGGATGCCTCCTTTAAGGTGACAGTCCATTTCCAACGACAGCAGCACTACCATTCATTTTACTATGGAAATTGACAATAAAGGCTCCTCTTCACGTTGGGCCAACGCCAACGAGGGACGCAGTCATGCGGTAGAATGAGATAGCAATATCACTTGCTCCCTCTAACGCATAAATGCGTCCCTCGTTGGCGTTGGCGTTGGCCCAACGTGAAGAGGAGCCTTAACACCGACGCGTTCGTACTAGTAGTGCAGCAGCGGTCAGAAATGGAATGTTACCCTTAGCAGGCGTGGCTCACTCCGCGATTTCGTCGCTTTGCTACAGGTAGCTAAAAGTACATCCGTTCCACACCAATTTTGGGGAAAGCCATAAGCCGCGCATGGCGCTGTCGCCACCTAGCGGCCATATCTGTGCTGATCGTAACAGACGCGTTTTGTTAGAGAGTGAGTCTTCTGTCCCTAGTACTATTATTTATTCTGTTCCCTTAATGTACCTATGGCATATTTTCAGGTTATAATGAAGCATTTAAAAAAATGTGTAATAAATATCCTACTGTAAAAACATATTACCAATAAGCCAATGAGGTAGTAAGATGAGTTTGAAATATTTAAAAAGTTGGATTGTCGTAATTCGTGTTAATCCATTCAGCGCTACTGACGACACGTTATCGTTTTGTCTCTACGATTCAGCGCTACTTACGACACGTTATCGTTTTGTCTCTACGAAGCATTTTCGCTACGTAACGTACCAGGAAACCCATGTAATCGGCTACGACGTCGTGCTACGAGCGCAGTTTAGCGGTGAATTTATTAAGAAGTTATTGAGGGTGATTCGAACTTAATAATAAAAAAAAAACCTTTATTCACGGAACAGCATATTTTTACATGATATGTACAACCTCCGCCAAACTGTATAACAGTTTGTTGGCAGAAATAGGCTCCTCTTTTTACATAGGTACTCCACATACATACGGTTATGGATATCAACCAGGGATGTTGCGAACATTCGCATCCGCATCCGCATCCGCAACCGCGGAACTTCCGCATTATTTTCAACATCCGCATCTGCATCCGCATCCGCATAAAATCGATGCGGAGCTTATGCGGATGCGGATGTCTAACAAGTCGGTACAGGAATGTCATTGCGGCGGCGTAAGTGCTAGGTAATTTCGTCATTACCTATAACGAAATCGTCTAGATCCAGAAAGGTCGGCCAAGTTACTGTTTATTAAATATAACGCACCTATATTCTTGCTCAAATACTAAACTTTTCGTTTTTTTTTAATAAAAAAATACTAAAAATGTAATATTTGACGTTTTCTAAGTACCTAATCTTGACATCCGCATCCGTATCCGCATCCGCGGATGTGAGCCTTTAAATATCCGCATCCGCATCCGCGGATGTTAAAAAATCTGCATCCGCAACATCCCTAATATGAACTAACAACTAAAATATGCGAATGGTATAAACTGTCACTTGGAAAAACTATTTTCGTAAAATAAAGTACACACTCATGCGTGACCCTTCTTTTTGACGGAGTGGGAATGCGTTTATGCACGACTCAAATGTGACCCTGGTTTATGGGTCAAATATCTATTGGAATGGGTAATTTGTGTCACAAAGTAGGTAGGTATCTATTTTATATTTTACTAAATGAATTACATTGACAGCTTGAATTCATTCTCATCATACGTAACACGGGATTTTTCGCGGACAATTGATAATAAAATCACACCAAATATGTTTATGACATAGCAAACAATAACACACAACATATAACTATACGTTCTTACGGTTATAACCGTCAGATAAAGGCTATTACGACTATTCAATAATAAATATTCTACACTGTCACAATAATAGGTGGTTTTTTGTTATAAATGATAAATGCTCATTTGATTTAAAACAACAACAGATCGCATATTGCAAAAAAGAAAAAATTGCAGATAAACTAGCGACCCGTCCCGGCTTCGCACGGGTTGTTCAACCAATTTACACCTAAACCTTTTTCAAAGAATCAGATTGATAGGTAAAAACCGTATGAAAATCCGTTCAGTAGTTTTCGAGTTTATCGCGAACAAACATACAAAAAGACAGCCGCGGCGGGGGACTTTGTTTTATAAGGTGTAGGGATAGTGATGTAAAGAAGACTTTTTCAGGCAGCAAAAATTAAACATGTACGATATTCTCGTATTCATTTTTTTAACTATTGAAAATATACAACATTTGTGCGGTGCGTGCGCGTAAAAGTCCCCTAAAACTTTGCACCCCATTTTCGCGCTCTTTGGGGTTGAATTTTCTAAAACCCTTTCTTAGTTAAGCTCTACGACTTTTGAAAAATATTAAGTTCTAGGTTTAGTTTAGGATATACCTGTCTGTGTATGTATATACATATTTAGATGTTAGATAATTAATTATATATGTAGTAGACCCTTACATACATAATATCTATACCTAATAACATCGAAATGCACAAGCAAAAAAAGTCTACTAAACAAAGTCTGTTTAGTAGACTTTTTATAAGATTATATAGAAATTGCTTGTAGACTTACGATCCTTTTGGTTCGCGTACGAAATATTTAACCAAGATAACGACTGCTAATATGCCTACCGTTTACTTCAAAAACGTCACAAGTTTCAACAACACAAGTAACATAACTTATAATACACACACGTAAGACATTTTAAGACCAGAGTAAGACTGACTACATTTTGTTTCACATGCGATTATAACACTAATATCCAGTAGCGTAGATTTTAAAATTGAGTATACGAGTAATATATCACATTTGAGTTTATAAGTTGTTTGACCGCGTGTACGCAGCCTTAGTTTCAGCTTCATGCGCAAGAGCAGATATTAGTGCAGTTTACCTGGTCCGGCCGGCGGGTACTAACCATAACCACCGACTTAAAGTTTTTTATTCAACAATAAAAAACACTTAAGAATATCATTGTAAAAATGTGATAAATTTTAGTTTTAAATTTAAGACTAAATTAAAAATTTGCTATACTTTTTCTCAATTTTTTTAAAGTGAGTGTTGTGTAGTGTAACCATGAGGTTCAAAAAGCAGACCCTGGTGTCGGAAGATACTTCAGAGGATGAGATCGGGCACAGCTACTTAGGGACTTTGGTAAGTAGACCAATAAAAGATACAATTTCTGAACATATTCAATAAGTCTTATTTCCCAGTGGGATCTTTTTGTCTTTAATTTCTTATTAGGTGTTGCTTTTTATATGAACTTTTTGTATTATGGAGGGAATGTTAGGGAATTATTAAGTCATCATCAATTATCAAGTCAAAAACTAAAGAATCTCGTTTGGTTTCTAGGATGTGAAATAAATGATTTATCTATCTAGGATATCTCTATTAAGTAGTTTTGTCATTAAATATAAACCTAACTTTAATTTAATTCAAGAATTTTTCTAAAACAAACATGAATTTTTGAATAAAATGTAGAAATGTATCGTGTTCTTGTGAAATTAATGGGTTTTGCTGATTTTTACAAGCTTCCATTTAACTTGCAATGTTGCGATTAAACCTTGTCAGTTAAATTGTACATTACATCTGTAAGTTGGGTGATAATGCAATATTACTCCTGGCTATTTTGTGTGTAATATAGTTAAACAACAATGTCTGATAAAGTCACACATATTACCAAAGTGCGGCCCGCGTCAACTTTCTTAACTACTATGTGGCCCTTGGCTGCTAAAAGGTTGCCGACAGTTGTTATAGTAGGTATGTACTTACCATCGATCTGATATGATGATGGACACAGGAGGTGGCCATTATAGCATAATAGGAACTCTATGATAAAATAACGCAACCTAATTATGTTTGGGATTGTTAGAATTGTCTCGATAAGTTTTAATTACCAGTTGAAAGAAAAGAGCAGCCAGAGATAAAGGCTTGCATCAAAAATGATTTTTTTATACAAAAATCTTCTACTAGTTTATGGGAGTAAGTAAGAAAATGTTCTTTATTGTGCGCCACCAAGTTCAAAATATACATAGAGAATTAAATACAAGCAAAACTATGTAATAACAGGCGATTTTATCGCTTTAAGGGCCCCACTGATTAACAGTCCGCCGGACGGTATCGGCCTGTCAGTTGTTCGGAACTGTCAAAATTTTGTTCTAACTAACAGGCCGATACCGTCCGGCGGACTGTTAATCAGTGGGCCCCTGGGTAGCAGGGCAGGAGGCTAATAAGTTAACAAACAACAATAAACGGGGAATGCCAAAAAAAACATTTTTTATATTATTACGAGTATAATATGTAAGTTAAAGTGACTTATATATTTTTGGAAATGCCTCTACTCTACGGGTTAACCTAAATATACGTGGACATTTTGTTTTAAGTGTATATTCCCAAGTAGCATGGAAGTGTCGGCAACATCAATATAGCAGCCAATTAAGAACTTAGAGTGATTTAAGGGACGTATAAGAGTGTCAGAAAAGATTTAAGCTGTATAAAAGGTACTCTACAGACATTATACAGCTCAAGCTGTATAAAATCATTATAAAGGATTCTGCGGAAGCATGGGGTGCTTTATCAGAATATAAAAAATCTACTATAAAACTAAAAGTGTTGTGAGAGACTACAAGCTAATTCTATCGTAAAAGCTGTATACAGGCTGTATTGTAGTAACACTTGGCACTTTTAGCTGTACAAAAGTATCTGTCAACTCCGTTTTAAAACATTAAGTGTTGTGAAACACTACAAGCTAATTTTATCGTAAAAGCTGTATACAGGCTGTATTGTAGTATCACTTGGCACTTGTAGCTGTACAAATGTATCTGTCAACCCCGTTTTAAAGCTATTTCTTATGGCGTAATCTTACTCTCCTATAAGAATAGTAGTTGTATAACTTCTGTCTGTAAGGGTATTATAAAACCAAATGAATAAATGGCAGCTATAGTACAGCTTTTTTCTGTATTACTGATAGAGTCGCTTATAACAATCTTTTGGCGTAATTTTACACTCGTATAAGTATAGTAGTGTAATGATTTCTGAAAATAAGTGTATTATAAAACTAAAGGAATATATGACAGTTACAGTACAGGTTTTTCATTTGTTATACGGGTCTCTAAAGAGAATTATAACTTATGTACGGAGAACCGAAATACAGCCAAACGAATACAAATATTCTATTATAAAGCTGTTTTAATTACAAAAGCTGTAAAAGACACTCCATTTATTACACAGCACAGCTACTAAGATTATAATGCTCTCCAACTATCCTGTAGGCTGTTTAAAAATTGTCGCCATTTTACAATAAAAAAAAACGTATTTAAAGAAATACTTGCAAATATTTAGCAGACTAACGCCGTGTTATGATTACCAGCTGAAATAAATTGTTTAGCCTTAGAATTAATATTTATAAATATTTTTGATACGCTAACCTTAAAAACAAACAGTAACTTTACCGATTTTTGATATTTTCCTTATGGTTTCTCTTTGTTATTTTGCAGGCGCGTAAATATTTTGCCAGAAAAGATACACAGGTTCACAATAAATAATAATCCGCACTTACCAATAATGTAATATTCCATTCAAGTCCTGTATAATATTTACTTTTACTTTTACCATCCACTATAACACTTTATTGTCGCCATTACTATATTACGAATGAACAAGATTAAGACATTTTAGTTTCTTAAATGATTATTATTCTCTTGTAATTCTTTCTTATAACTCATTTAAAACTTATATTCTTATATCGTACTTACAAGAGATTATCTGTAGTGTTAAGGTTTCCTGTTACACCGAAATATAGCTGTAATGCAGCTATTATGCAGCTTATGTATTGCTTATACAGCTACTCTACAGCTCTAATAACGCCAAAGGCTGTATAATTTGGGCCCTTTTTTTACTTATAAGGGCTGTATAAGCGCTTATACAGCCTTTGTACAGCCTAACTGTACAGCTTATAGTATACAAATGAACTTTAATACAGCTTATATACAGCTTGCAATGCTACTTGGGTTGTGGAAAAGTTAAAGATTGAAGGTTTGCGTTAGAGCTGGTGCAAGATAGGAAAAGCTGGAAGATACTCCATAGACAAGAGAATAACAAGATAATTATTAATTATTTGTTATAAAATATATGTGAGTAAGAAAATTATTCCTAAAAGTTTTGTGTCTAGACTTAGACCAAGAAAAGTCTGCAGCGATTTTGATAGCCCACGCAGTGCAAGTGGTATTTATACGTCATAATTTCATAGAAGTTTGACGTTTAAAATGACCCTTGCACTGCGTGGGCTATCAAAATCGCTGCAGAATTTTCTGGGTCTTACTCTACATATTTTTAAGCCACCCTGGACAATACAAGGTACAATCTTTAAAAAAAAATAACCTAAAAGTATCTAAATTAAAGTGAAATTGACTATTTGAAAATGTTAATTCACTAGGCACCAATTTTTTTCGAAGCCAGCATTCAATGGCGCAGAAATTATGCAAATATGTTTAAGACAAGTGAGAATATACGTGACTATATATAACTCTTTCGGCCTTACAGTTGATCCCAAAATGCTCACGAGACTGATAACGGTTAGTTAGCAGTAGTAGGTGTGTACAAACTAATTTTCTAACAGATATACATATAGAACAAGTTAGGTCCCAACCTGGACTCAATAGATAGATATAGATATTTGCGAGAGACAGCGTTTCGATAATCCTTAACTTAGAACAGATAGGAGAGATCTCTGCTGAGAAGTTCTCTCAGTGAGAACAATTGAAAACAGAAGGGAAAACATGTTGGTGCACCTGATACGGCACGATTTCTCTCTCTGATCGGTCCCTCGTGTCTGAGGATCGTGGGTAGTATCAGGGTTGCATCTGGAGCGGATGATCGGTCTCCACCGGTTTCTGTCCAACGCGTCTTAGACGACCGTGTAGAAAGCAGAGGAGGAGTCTTTAACTTGATCGGTCTACCTTGAACCTGTACGGTTACCATCAGATTGTCACTGACATAAACGCCGTCGAGAACGTAATTTACTTTCTATACATCCCGTTTGCACGAATATGCGAGTGCGAGCGAGATGTATAGAAAGTAAATTACGTTCTCGACGGCGTTTATGTCAGTGACAAACTGATGGTAACCGTACTGATGTACCACTACCACCAGTTTTGAGATTGACATATTCACTCACGTCTAAGTAACTTACTTTCTATTCATCTCGCTCGTACTCGATGTATGATGATGATGAGATGTATAGAAAGTAATTTACTTAGAGGCGAGGTAATACGTCAATGTCAAAACTGGTGGTAGCCGTAGGTACAGGCTCCAATTTCACCACGGTGACAGGTGCGACAATTGTAAAACATCACTGTTGCTGACGTCACAGGCATCCATGGGCTACGGTTACCGCTTACCATCGGGCGGGCCGTATTCCTGTTTGCCACCATCATTGTATTATTAAAAAGAACTTTATTATATCGGAAAAAAACAGATATTTCTCTTGCTAAGTTTATGACAATTGTCACAAGAAACACTACAATTGTCACGAAATTCCGACATATAACTCATTACCTGTCAAGAATTACCTACAATTCTTCTAAATCTTGACAATTGTCAGAAACTTCGCAAAAGAAATATCTGTTTTTTTCCGATATAATACAGTTTTTTTTAAATAATACAATGATGGTGGCAAACAGGAATACGGCCCGCCCGATGGTAAGTGGTAACCGTAGCCCATGGATGCCTGTGACGTCAGCAACAGTGATTTTACAATTGTCGCACCTGTCACCGTGGTGAAATTGGGGCCTGGACTAAATAGATAGTCTGAAATATTTACGAGAGCCAGCGTTTCGATAACCCTTAAGTTTTAGAATTCGATACCTATAGGACATTATAGGTACAGTCAAGTGTGAAAATATGGGTACACACATCTTACTCAAAAATATGTCCCATAGTTCTTATGTTGGCGAATTAAGAACTATGCGACATATTTTAGACGCCAACCTCTTAATTCAAAATCCCCATATTTTTTTTGGGTTGGCTTTATTTTACTGCCAGTTTTTCAATAATAATTATGATGCTTATATTTGAGGCAAATATACATTTATTGGCGCTAAAATGTTAATGGACAGCCAAATTATATTATTATATGTCCAATGAAAGTTCCTGTTTAATAATTTAGTTGCCTGAATAATAACCAGGCCATATTTTTGAGTAAGTTGTATGTACCCATATTTTTACACTTGATTGTTCAAACTTGCAATCTAATCAATTACCTACATTATTTTTTGCCGCCTGGTATTAACGGAGATTATACTGCTTTACTAGAAAACATTAAACGCAAAAACGCTGTTAAAAGTTACATAGGGTTCCGTAGACAAAATTGCGAAAATGGAACCCCGTCAATGGAATGGTCATGTCACAGCCGTAGTCCGAAAACAAAGAACTTAGGCGTCTTTTGAGACCCGGATATTTTAGATATAGTCCGACAAGAAATCGTAGATAATTATTGAGGGCGCCACTTCGTCCTACGTAACTGTCACATTTTTGACGTAAAATGCTTACACAAGGCAACAATTTAGTATGGTTTTTTTTTAGTTCCATTTTATTTAATTTATACTATTTCATGTCGCACTATGTGATCTGTTACCTGTCAACAGTGAAATTTCTTCAACCAGAATATGTGTCGCTTAACTTCAAACTCGGGTAAATCCATTCGACTCTCTCGGGAAATATCTACGCTATTACCTTTTCTTAATACCAAAATCGCATAATCTGATAGGTGGATTTACCCGAGTTTGAAGTTAAGCGACTCATATGTCATTGTTGACAGCTGACAGATAACATCAAAAACAAATTCAGATCACATTCATAACTAGTTATTACAATCGGAATAAACCCCATTTACTTTCGCATTTATAATATTAGTATGGATTTAGTTGGACCTTCCGAGTATACCTACTTGTATCCCGATAAAGGTTACAAGCATACCAAGGGTTCGTTGACTTTATCTGTTATTTCCAACAACACACGTATAGTTAAATAGCATTTAGATAACTTAGTATCATTACAAAATAAACAAACAAAAATACCTATCTGCAACAGCCCCAACTAGCAAAATAGTCGTATAAGAATTGATTTACTCAGCCTGTAATCGTATAACAGCCGAGTTACGGTTGTTGAAGCACCAATATATCGTATAATAGCGGTTAACTCGACTATTTAGCAATTTTAGCTAATTAGTGCTATAATCATGTCGTATAAACGTTTATAGCACTATCTTTTAGCACTTTTATTCCACCTTTTAATAAATGCTGAGTTAGCGCTACTAAATCACTTTTATTCAGCATAATTGTTCTATTAAAATCATATAACAGCTATAGATTAGCTAATTGTCTGAATAAGGCGCTTTAATACAACTGTTACTCAACTCTCTTCTCTGTTGCTATAAAAGCCTATTAAAAGCAATCAAATAACCATTTGGCAACAATGCTGCTGTAACAGCGCGCTTATATCATAATTCGGGTAATGGGGTTCAAACCGCTGTTATAGGAGCTGAAGTGTATTTACAGGTTTTATTCAAAATGTATTCAGCTTAGAGTAGTTTTAAAGAGTTTTGAACTACATTAACAGCACAAGTCAGCCATGTCGACGATTCAATATAGTCCGGTGGCCAACTGCATGAAACCCTACCTGACAAAAAAATAGAATAATCCTACTCTGTAGGGGTAGCTGACTTTTAGTAGCATCAACTGTTCTTGGTCGGCCGCGGCTTAATTTGGAAAATTTTGCGCTAATGGCAAAATAGTGGCACAAAAATTCATAAAAAAAAAACCCATCGTATAATAGAATGAAACTTGCATGGTAGGATAGCTGCCTTTGAGGACAGCAAAACAAAACTGGTCAGCTACATCCTGTGTTGGCAGGTTCTTGTGTCCGACCGAATTTGTGGTACCACGTGACAGCTACAATTTACCTCATCGAAAAATAGAATCAAAACAACTGATTGTAATACCTACATTAAATTTGTTGACATATGTCTTGGTCGGCCTCACCTTAGCCTGACAGCGTTTTCAGTCCGTCCGCATTAAAAAAAAAGTCAATGGCAGCTATCCTACCATACAAGTGATATTCTATTTTTCGATGAGGTAAATTGTAGCTCACTTGGTACCACAAATTCGGTCGGACACAGGAACCTGCTAACACAGGATGTAGCTGACCACTTTTGTTTTTTTGATGAATATTTGTACCACTTTTTTGCCATTTGCGCAAAATTTGCCAAGTTAAGCCACGGCCGACCAAGAGCAGTTGAAGCTGCTAAAAGTCAGCTACCCCTACAGAGTAGGATTTTTCAATTTTTTTATCAGGTAGGGTTTCATGCAGTCGGCCACCGGACTATAAATCCATAAACATGGCGACATCATGTGCTATAAGTGTAGCAGTAAACGCAGTTACTCGACTTATAGTCGAATTAATGAGATATAACAGAAACTAGATCGTGTAAGCAAATATTTACTTATTTTTATTAATATTTTTTTATTGAAATTTAAGAAAATAGGCGGCCCATGAAAGTATATGAACCAGTGCCTTTGGTTTTATCAATAAAGTATTTTTCGCGCTGGGTTTTACTGTATTACGTGTACTTACAGACAGTAAAAACTTATGTACACAATCACGGTAAAAATAAATGTCATGGATGACAGCAGTAAAAAATACTTAAGTACCTTTTTGTTTTATTAGACACGCGAAGACGATTAGGCCTCAAACTTAATCAAATAATTGAAATATAATCGCTTACCTGAGATCGTTTTTAGCACATATTAGTTGAATAAAAGCATTTACTGCACTCTTACACATTTAAAATGCCGAGTAAAAGCAATCCGGCTACCTTTACGAAACATTTTTGCTGAGAAAAAGCAGTGCGGCTGCTTTTATAGAACACTTTTACTGAGTAATAGTAAATTGCTAATGTTTATAGAACAAATAGTCGAGTAAAAGCACTATCGTTACTATTAAAACACTAGAAGTGCTTTTATCCACTTTTACTCAACTCTTACAGCATCGATTTGCTTCTTATACAGCGCTTACTCGATTTTTATAACACTTTTAGTCTGTACAAGTGCGCCTTTTCGCGTTGAGTAAACGCTTACAGGACTTTTACTCGACTGTTTTTACACCGTTTATAGCACCAAAAAGCGAAAATAAAAACGTGCTCTCAACTTTTATAGCACATAGATTTGCTAGTTGGGGCGTCACTGGGTGGATCACAATGATATTATATACATAACCATAGATAGGTTATACTCATACATAAGGATAACAAAAAACTTCCATATTCCACACCTACGAAGAAATCAGTCATGTTTGATTAATTTTCACATTCCTTTCATCTTTGTCATACTCGTTGTTAAACATAAGCTTATGTCTCTTTCTCTTTCGCTTGCGGGAGCTCGTTAGCATGTGCGTATTTCTCGCTTGCCCGGGCGCGACTAAAGGCAACTTGTACAATTTGTCACAAGGTGAGTGCCTCAATTTTGGAGCGTGTATAACCTATCTTTGGATATAAGATGTGCCCAGAACTCTACGCGTCTCGTACCTACTCGTAAAGTGCTTACGATACGGTTACGCGTCTCTTAGGGGCCCACTGATTAACAGTCCGCCGGACGGTATCGGCCTGTCAGTTAGAACAAAATTTTGACAGTTCCGAACAACTGACAGGCCGATACCGTCCGGCGGACTGGTAATCAGTGGGCCCCTTTACGCTTACGCCTCGTGTGCTGAGGGCCTTAGCTTGGTCTAACTGAGGCGAAAGTTCGCAAAGTGCTTGTAACAAACACACGCTAAACATACCAAACTAGAAACCAATGACGTGGTCGTTTACCTAAATTCGTCGAATCTTTGTCAATTAGAGGGTAGTTTGTAACAATTAGTGTGCTTGATCATGTGGCCCTGTAATTTGATTAGCGGGCCTCGTGAGCTGCGAACTGAGGTAATTGGCCAAATAGGTGAGAAGTGAGGTGTTTTAAACTATTTAACAATAGGCCGAATAGGTGAGAAGTGAGGTGTTTTGAACTCTTTAACAATAGGGAATATTACGCAAAATTCTGCGTAGAGGGCGCTACTAGCACGAATAGAGGGTCTACCGCGAAACACAGATCGTAATTTCGTTATCTGCCTCTGTATCACTTGCATATTCGAGCGATAGAGAGGCAGATAACGAAATTACGATTTTCGCGCTTCGCGGTAGACTCTCTGTAAACAAAACGCCTTGATGAATCAGTGATGGTGAAAACTTTGTATGGGAACTGCACACCGACTGCATGCCAACTATACTAACGCCAACTAAATAAATGTTTTAAAAAAAATTATTAAATAAGTTGTCTACAGAAATATATCCCACTCTATTTCCACGTAAATGTTGACATGCAAATGAACATAAACATAATGTGTCAATAAATCAATAAAAAGCAAACAGGTCCTAATCTAACCCCGATTAACCTCGCAAGTCTTGTGACTCACATTAAACTTTATTTACATACAAATTTACATACATACAAACAAATTATCGCTACGTCAACCGCCGACCAGTCATGTGACAGATAACAGTTATTTTCATAATAATAATATTTGTTTTATTCTAATTTACATTAATATTGGTGTCATATGATTATGATTGGATATTATAGTTAATTATCTCAGTGCAACAATGTTTACTATTATTTAATAAGTATGCAGAATGCAACTAGAATTTTAGACCAATAAACTTTATCATCGTTACAATAGCTAACATAATCGTTGAGTATTTTCAATCAATATACCTCATAGTTGAGCTTCTGAAATAATTTGTTTGATATTTGTTTAAATATTATAGGTACCTACTTGTTTATGTGGGGGTATGTAAGTGGTAAGGAAAACCAAGGAAAAGGTGGATGGACCGTGTGAGAGATGATATTGGTGAGATCTGGGGCCCGTTTCTCAAAATAAAAGCTTGTAACTTGTAATACAAGTTGGAGTCTCTTTCTAACTAAAGCTGTCAAAAAGTGACATCCCCTTGTATTACAAGTTACAAGCTTTTGAGAAACGGGCCCGACGAACGTCAAAGTGGTATGGAGGAAAAAGACATGCTGCACCGACGTCCACAAGTTATGGGAAAAGGGCAAGCGAATGATGATTTAATATTTGAATGATTTATTCACTTGAATACATATACAGCGCATGTACTTATATACTATATTCTGCCATTTGGCATGTGAAACTTGGAAAATGTTATACATATTCAGAACAGAAGGCCCTAGCTATGCTTACACACAACAGATACAACTTGAATATTTACACTATTTACACATACATTACATAAAATTTCACAAGTATTAAATTAAAACTTAAAGCTAAAGAATTCATCTATTTACTTAATTCTATCTGTGAGTATCTTGTATCTTTAATACCTCCTTGGCGAAAACCGGAAATACATTGAGTTGGGCTCAGAGATGTCTCTAAAGTAATTGATGGAAATGAAAAGGAGAGAAAAGTAGGTTTTTCAGAATAGTCTAGCCATGGGGGTATAGGCTCACTACTTAGGTCTACCATTGCCTTAGGCAGTCGGTTGAGAAGTGCGTTGATTTTATAATAGAATTAGCGACCCGGCCGGCTTCGCACGGGTTAACAAATTATACACCTAAACCTTTCTCCGAAAATCCGTTGAGTAGTTTTTGAGTTTATCGCGAACATACATACAAACACACAAACAGATAGACGCGTGTGTGGTGTTTTATAAGGCGTAGTAATCTAGCTGACTTTTGGAACTAAAACTATTTTATAGGAGACCTTTACTACATCCGATTAAAGCGGTCACGTCAGACGCTCGGCAGACGGCGCGTGCGCCGATGGCGTGTCAAGTTCATGCGTTTTCGCTAATGACAATGTCAGTAATGACACAATTGCAATTGCCCTTCCGTCTTCGTAATGGCTCAAGTGTGCATTAGCACACGCCCGTTACACTTGCACAATAATGCTTGAGCTTATCGGACGAGCGGAGCGAGGTCTTTAGTGGTGACTAGGGGTGTAGTTTTCACGGCGTATTTCATGTTATTAGACCAAGAAAAGTCTGCAACGATTTTGATAGCATATGTCGTGCAAGTGTTATTTATACGTCAAATTTTCATAGAAGTTTGACATTTAAAATAACACTTTCACTGCGTGTGCTATCAAAATCGATTGCAGATTTACATATCTTGATCTAACTCTAGTTAAATATTTATGTACGTATTTATTTAGACTTTTGAACTATAAAAAGAGTTTTTCCTAAGTACCTATATAATACTTAATCTGAGCAAGAGGGAAGTAATTACAAAAAAACTTCGTCTCATGTTGCTTTTACGTAATGATGGATATTGTATCCTTCAAGGTGGTAATATAATAACTGTAACTAGACCCTTAAGCAATTATGTAAAAGAACAATAGTTCACACCTTAACAATGACTAGTCGTGGACAGAGGACACGACATGGGACTGGGATAATTACTTACATACATACACACATACATACATCACACGTATACTCCATTGGAGCGGCAATGGAATTAAGGTCCCGGGGGTTCAGGTTCTTCTATCACTCTCGCTGAGCACAAGCGTGAGCGGCGAGATGGCTGTGCGTGCCCGAGATACGGAGAGAAGCGCTGGTGGCTTAGCGGTAAGAGCGTGCGACTTTCAATCCGGAGGTCGCGGGTTCAAACCCGGGCTCGTACCAATGAGTTTTTCGGAACTAATGTACGAAATATCATTTGATATTTACCAGTTGCTTTTCGGTGAAGGAAAACATCGTGAGGAAACCGGACTAATCCCAATGAGGCCTAGTTTCCCCTCTGGGTTGGAAGGTCAGATGGCAGTCGCTTCCGTAAAAACTAGTGCCTACGTCAATTCTTGGGATTAGTTGTCAAGCGGACCCCAGGCTCCCATGAGCCGTGGCAAAATGCCGGGATAACGCGAGGAAGAAGAAGAAGATGAGTTCGATCCATAATAAAATTTAGCACTTTTAGAAGCAATGTTCATATTTTAGCTTTTGTGCAAAAGTTGTTAGTAACAAATAACAAAATTAACAGGCCTATGTTCGTAATTATTTTCTATCAATCGGAAGTCAAGAAATCAGGTTTCGAATTGATAAAATTAGTAGAGAAAGGCCTTAAGATTGCTAATAAAATTTTTGGAAACCGTATTGTGGTCTATAAAGCGCTACGATTTTTCAAAAACTGCTTGCTGGACCTACTGCACCTTAAAATTTCGATCTCGTTTTGACATCACTTCCAAAAGGGTTCAGCTTCAGACTGATATTCATAATAGCGAAAATCTGCGTGGGGGCGCCACTACCACATCCATCACAATCTGAGGGTCTACCGCGAAATAAGAAAATCTAAATTTCGTTACCTACCTAACCTCTCTATCATTCTTGCATATTCGAGCGATAAAGAGGCAGTTAACTAAATTTCGATTTTCTTGTTTCCCGGTAGGCCCTTTGTAAACAAACTGCCTTGATGCATCAATGTCATATTTTATTTATCGTCTGTGAAAACTTGTCAAAAAACTGCTTAAAGCACAATATGTAGAAGTTACTCCATGGTTTACGATAAGCGCTAGTGCTGCACTCTGGCGGCAGAACATTGCAGTAATATCTCCTAATATTATTGTTGCTGTAGCTGCCAGCCGAATGTCACCTTTAGGGAATGAGAATAGGAGGTGCGAGAATCATGAATTACACAGACATATTTTCTGCACAGAGTTAGATAACTTCCGGTACTTACACAGATAAAAATCGCATCAGTCATGAAGATAAAATCTCGATAGGAATGTTATTTTTAGCACAGCCAGCCGACAATTAAGTAAAGAAATAAAATATCGGCTAAATCCTTCTTCGTTTTCTTTTAAATTTTACATAAGTTTCGAACAACTCATTGATATGAGCCGGGGATTGAAGGTCGCACGCCCTTATCGCCCGGCTACCAGTGCTTTTGCCAAGTAACAAAAAACGTCCCATCCGCAAAATTATAGCCGGTCAAACAAGTTTGTCAGCAGAAAAAGGCGCAAAAATTCAAATTTTGTATGGGAAGATAACCCTTCCCGCCTAAATTTTTTAAATTTTCCGCTCCTTTCTACTGAAGGAAATGGCTTGACATAAGACATAGTAAGTATAATAATTTTATATTAGGTAATGGAAAAGTTACGCTTCCGGCAGGACTTGAACCCGCAACCTCCGCAATCCTTCCTTCCTTTAATATAAAATTTGGTCATTCGCAGACGTATCTGCTTGTTCAAAAATTGGTATATAGTATAATAATGTTGTGCAAACTCTAGATGGCATTGCATGATTACCTGATTCTGTCGGAAGGTGCGTGGGTCTATCCCGTAGGAAGCACGCGACGCGGACCTTGAATTTGAACCAGTTTTTTTGACCTCATCCCGATCTGCTGAAGGTTTCTGCTTATAAGGATTACTTGATTCATTGTCACTGTAATTTTCTTGTCATTACTCTGCCGAAGTTAGGTTGGGTGGAGGGTTATGTTACACAGTTTGACGGATTACAACAAAAGACGAATCTAAAAACACCTGAGAGCCTACCGCGAACCACGTTCGACGGCCTCTCCGTCGCACTTGTAAATTCGTACGTAAGTGTGACAGGGTGGCAACACGTCGCACGTGGTTCGCGGTAGGCCCTCTGTTTAGTTTCGTCTCAGTTACGGGAGTGGCATACGCCGAAAGAAATTACTATAAAAACTGGGATGGAATTTGATTCACCAGCCATACTTTGCGTAGTAAATTTATAGGTCATACTGAACAACTTCTATTATGCGAACAATGCCGAAATCGCGAATAAAAATAAAATAAATAATAATAAATAAAAATTTGGCTGTCCCATAAGAAATCAGCGGCGGACCCCATCAGGCTCTCATGAGCCGTGGCAAAATGCCGGGACAACGCGAGGGAGATGATGATAGAAATCAGCGTCATATCAGCCGGAATGCGCGGAAAGTATGAAACTGCCATCGAGTTCACGCAATCGCTAACGTAAACGGCGAAGGTTATCTAGTGCTTTCTTTAGGGTGTTTGGTTCTTTAAGTTGTATGTGGTAAGGGCATTTATTTGTATGATGATACAGATATTTGTTCCTGAGTCATGGTTGTTTTGTGGTGTGTTTTTGTAGTATTTATATATTATATATATTGTTGTCTGAGTACCCATAACACAAGCTTTCTTGAGCTTACTGTGAGGCTTATATTAGTCAATTTGTGTAAAAATGTTCTATAATGTTTATTTATTTATTTATTTTAATACAAATGACCATGAGTTCTTAAAATCTACATTTCAATGCTCTCAATTGACCACGATGATTCAAGACATTAGCTGTAGTGGCCATTTTGTCTGTTTTCTCACAGATAAATATAAATAAGTTTATTATAAGACACAAATAAATATCTTCAAATAATTGTAAGAAATATATTAATCATATTGTCATTGACACTACGCAAGAATAATTCCTTTTAAGTAGGTATGTACGGTATGTAGTGTTCACAAAGTGACCAAATTAAAATATCGTCCTCACAAGTCTAAATGGTATATCCTTTTTAAAATCATTTATATCCCATTAACGGCATATACATGTAATCGAACACCAGTAACGCTAAGTGTGCAAACACCGTCCAAACAATCCATGCAACTCGACACCTGCTAATGCCCACAATTGGCCAGGTTGGGCGTGGGCTGAGGAAGCCGGTGATTGGACAAATTTCCCATTTAGCTGCAATGGACACGGTATAAATGTAAGGAACGGGGGTAATGAGGTATGCGATATATTACGTATTAAGTGGTGAGGCCGCGGTCTGGACGCACGCGAGCGGCGGGGCGGCGAGCGGGAAATCAATGCCGTACTGTCAGCAGCAGAAGTTGCTAAGCGGGCCAGGTGTTCAAAATGATCTTGACGCGACTTTATTGTTAAGAGAATAAGAGCGTGTCAAGGGAATTTTGAACACATACATAGTCGAATTAGAAGATTGGAACACTGACATTATACCTACTTCGTTTTTTTAGCATTAGAAAATGACTGCACAATCTTGACGTGTCTTTTTATTGAAAAACACTTGAAAAATAAGTCACTGCAAATATGATGCGAGAAAATTTTCCTTCGGCCGCGTACGCAACCGGAGCTTCGTAACTCGTAACCAGATGCAATCGAAAACTTTTTCGGTCTTGTACGAAATAAGAAAGTCCTTGCTGGTTTTATGACATGTCGAGAGGTTTCGTACAAAAACAAATAGGGTTCCATCGTAACTGCTTACGTATAAGAAGAAAATAGTTCTTGATCGCAACCGGTTTTGTACAAGACCGAAAAAGTTTTCGATCGCAACTGGTTACGTACGCGGCCGAAGGGGAAAATTGTATTACTTAATAACGACTAACTAAACTTTTAATAAAGCCGTGTACATATGTATATGGATGTTAAGTCCTGTTCTAAACACTATAGTATTCATAACGTCATATATTAATGAAGATCAATTATAAGGATACTTGTCTGTAAATAGAATGTGGCGTTACAAGCTGTACGAGATGATCTCACGTGTGAACTTTACAAGAGTACGAGTAAGTGACGATGACAGTATACGACTGACCAATCGAAAAATCAGAATAAAAAATAAAATTACAATTAAAATTAGTAATCAATAAACCAAAACACTGCACATAGAAATAAATTAGAAACGCCAAATTGTCACAATAGTGAAAAATAATTTAAAAACCCTTTTTTGAAGAACCCCATACCAGCCCCTGAGAAACCTCGGCAGGGGGCTCATGCCCAGTGCGCCCTCACGAACGGCAAAGAGGGTGAAACGCCGGAGTGGGTTTAGTGGGTAGAGCCAAATTGCCTCTCTTGCCAGGAGAGGGGAAAGGAGCGGCGAGTCACACACATCGTGCGTGCGTGCGCGTGCATTCCCACTCCGTCCGTCACAAAAAAAGGGGGGGGTTCATGCCACTGCCGGAACGTCCGCGGAAGGAAATTCCTCTTAAACCGCACAGTGCGCGACCATACAGGTTCTAGGGTGTGAGGATGAACACCCTGCCGACGGCGAGCGGCAGAAATTATCAAATAATGATATCTTTGTTGAGCACTTAAAGTATAGGATCACTTATGTTGTAAATAGGTTTTATATGTTTTTAGGGTTCCGTACCCAAAGGGTAAAACGGGACCCTATTACTAAGACTTCGCTGTCCGTCCGTCCGTCCGTACGTCTGTCACCAGGCTGTATCTCACGAACCGTGATAGCTAGACAGTTGAAATTTTCACAGATGATGTATTTCTGTTGCCGCTATAACAACAAATACTAAAAACAGAATAAAATAAAGATTTAAATGGGGCTCCCATACAACAAACGTGATTTTTGACCAAAGTTAAGCAACGTCGGGAGTGGTCAGTACTTGGATGGGTGACCGTTTTTTTTTTTTGCTTTTTTTTTTCGGTTTTTTTTTTTTGCATTATGGTACGGAACCCTTCGTGCGCGAGTCCGACTCGCACTTGCCCGGTTTTTTTTACTGTTTCCGGAATTGCCTTTATCTAATTTATTGCACGACATGATATCTAGACTTCAGGTAACAGTGTCATCGTGTTACGAGACAATGGTGTTGGTTGTTACAGTCTAGACAAAATGAAATTATTTCCTGTAAGGTCTAGACTATAATGGTTGTTGCATCCTGATGATGATTGTTTTTGCCATACAACAGCACTATAATTTTAATGTAAGGTTAATGCGCGTAAATCCGCCCGCGGGTATTTTTGTAGGTACACGAGCGTATTATTCTTTTTTTTTCAACCGTAGGTAATAGAGCCCACCAATAAAAGCTTGTATCAAAAATGTCATTTTTGACAAATAACTTTGGTACCTGACTACCTATTTATCTTCAAAACAAATAAGTGCGCTTAAATTGCACTAATCCTGGATAAGTGCAACAGAGCACGCGCTAGATCCACTCAGGCGCATATGCATTCGATGCACGTGGATCCTCGTGATTGTACTTACTTGTGGCATTGGATTCGATTATGGCCTATGCAGAAAAGGTCGCTGCCAATATCATACTCAAGTGACTTAGAATAGGAATTACATACATACTTGTAGAATAATTAAATTTTTTGCTAGTTACATTAGATGAAATAGGCTGAAAGAAGTTATATCTGAGTAACTACATTTTTTAGAGCTGCCGTTTCTCAACACGCCAACGGAGCGGCAGCTGACATCCACAAGGGCTCATGACACGTCCCGTTTAACCACTTTACGAACTATCAGTATGATATTAGCAATGGAAATCTGTTCCTGGCCCGCTGTCTATTTAACAAAATCGCTGGACAAAATAATGATGATAAAGTTACTACTCTTATAAAATATATCTAGTTTCGTATCGCTCTAATTAAGTCATTATTAACTTGATAATACATTATTATATCTAATTGTATTTAATTCATCGAACTAATCGTATACACGCGCGGAAACGATTATAGATTATAATCGTTGCAATGATTAAACATCTCACATCGATAATTGCAGCCATTAGATATGCGGTGTGCAATAAAATTGTTAGGAGCTATTTTCCTGTCACCATTGCGACAAGATTGTTGCTGTTAGAAACCACGGTACGGGGACGATACGACAACATATATTTTAAGTATTTGGCCATCGAAAACTAAATTCTGTACCCTATAGTAAATAATAGAGATGCAACGGATAGTTCTTTGGCCGGATACCGGATACCGGATATTCGGCCTGACCATCCGCCGAATATTCGGTATCCGGCCGCCGACTATTCGGCCGGCGGAACTTCATTTCGGTTTTTCAGGTGCGTATTGTGCAGGTTTTGACCTGTTTCGTAGTTAACGTTCGCGCGGACTCATCTCTGGGTTCGAAATGAGTGTGCGTGCAAGTGAGTGGAATGATTAAATTGTTTTAAAATAATAAACGGGTACGATTATGACCGTGACTGTTTCTTAGATCCAATTTGTTTACTCCGAAATCAAGCAATGTTACTATCCGGTATCCGGCCGGATAGTAGGCCACTATCCGGTATCCGGACGGATAGTAGGTCACTATCCGGTATCCGGCCGGATATTAAAATAATGGCCGGATAGGCCGAATATCGGATAGTAACCGAGTATCCGGTTCATCTCTAGTAAATAATATCCTTTTTCTTTGAACTTGGCTGGACACGCTACCGCGTGTCTAGATATAGTTTCTAATTGAAGTTTGGTTTGGCTTTAAAGAATCTCTGTTTTTAGATAAATTTTGATTAAAAATATTTTTTGCCAAGATCTTGCCTACCACAACTACTTTTTTCACCAACGCCCTTTCAAAACAAGCGAAGGTCTATTTCTCTCAATTAACCGACGATTAGCTTTTTATAAGTGACCTCCGACCTTCCCTGTATCTCGTTTTACTCAGATCTCCCCTTTAGTATTACATATTTTAAAGATGTAAGTAAAGGAAAAACATTTCTTTAAAAATATGCAAGTGCTTTAGTGACACATTTACATAAGGAATAATATGTGACGTCCCACGGTCAAAGGTACCTTATGGCGGGTATGGAGTTATGCATACCCCAGTAATCTACAATAAATAAGCTATCGATAACACAAAAGATCAACCTTCTAGGTTGCGTAGTTACAGAGATATGATTTTTTGAAAATAATGTTGTGAAATGAGCAACTTTACGATAGAGAAGTTTTAAGTTTAGCCGCCTAAAAAACTATGTTCCTGAAGTAAGTTACATAGTTGACTACAAATAATAATGCCTTATATATCTGAGATTAAAAAAATATTGCGACTTGTTCTGTAATGCAAATAGAAACTTTTGATATCGACTGATTTATGTGTATACTAACCAATCTCTTGAAAATAAAGTTTTATTTCATTTTCACGATTGATTGCAATGAGCTCTCAAGATTTAAATTTTATCTATTAGAAAACGACACTGACAGACAGTTTAAGCAAAAAACAATACCGATTTAGAGGTGAAAATGTATTTTCTGACTTTTTCATATAAAATCACAAAATTGAATATTTTTACTTTTAATGTGACACACAATCAATTTTTCTGAGCACATATGAAAGAAATTCTGTCATTCAAATGAAATAAATCCTAAAACCCCAACTAAATACTATATTTAACCCCTTATGCCACTTTAAACTTACATAACAATAACAGTATTTGCTCCATACATTTACGAAAAGGTACCTTATGGAAATAAATCTAATAATACATCACTACAAAATATCAATCATATTATAGTTTATCTTTTATGAATAGAAAATATTAATTTACATTAAACTGCCCCCAATTTAATTAGTTCTTCGTCATAATAATCTTAAAAAAGACCAATAATTTGTATGTAATGAAAAGGTACCTTGTGGTCAAGTTACATGATGAGGCATGATGATGATGGAACAGTTAGGATAAACTAATAATATTTTGGGGTTAAGATAGTATAAATCGTCTATTTCTTATCAATAATATATTTCGGTTGCTATTGAAGATAAGCGGCATTGAGGTTCAATGACCTCAGATATTCCATAAGGTAATGCGTCGGGTATTGGCATTTTTCAGCAAACCAATGGCTGATTTACTGCATGCGACCAAACCAAATGAAGATTATTCTAGTTAAGAAAGACTTGACGAGAGTAACTTTGGTATAATAGCAGTCTACTTGGATTTGTGATGTCGGTCTATGTACGGTTATAATATTTGCGAGGCGCCCCAACCAGAACTGAAATTATCAAATTAGTTTTGCAGAATGCTAATACAGTTCTCTACCAAACATCTTTTCCCGTAATGACTAGTTTTTTTGGGAATTTTCAATCTTTTTTCCATAAGGTACCTTTTCTACTAAACTCTGAGACGACATTACTAGGCTTATAACTAACTTATAACAAAAATAAAAACAGGTAAACAAACGTTACGCATTAAGGTTTCAGATCACACAATAAAAAAAAATTGAGCATTTTTTCACCTCTTTACAAAACATTTAATATCTCCGAAACTAGAAACCCTCATAAGGTACCTTTTCCCGTGGAACGTCACATATGCTTAAATGGACATATTTATTTTTAATTCAGAACAATTTTGCTCAATGAAAGTCTGCTAACGACTACTTTTTCGTGTTTTGAAAATAGAAAGGCACTAAAAGCACGGAAGTCTTTATAATAATGTAAACTTTGTTTTAAAATATTTACAGTTCAAATTTTAATAAAACTGTTCGAGTAAAGTAGTTGGTACACATTAGGTTGCACATTAGGCAAAATAAATAATCATTTAAAACGAGGAATTGCTTAGCAATGTCAGCTCTATGTAAACATGTGTAAAGTTCAGATTCAATCGTAATGTTGACAAAGTAAAATGCTCGCACATTAGTTAGATGTAGAATGATGGTCGTATTATAAGTGAGTACATAACTCAGTATAATCGCTACTATTATGTCTTTATGATGGGTGCACATAAGTTGTTATTTCGCTTATTTACGTTCGTTGCGTTGTCGTGCATTGTTAGCCACATGGTAAAGCATATGGTGTCTAAACTATACAGGGCGTCCCACGGCTATGCCACATGGAGGGAAAGTACCTTGAATATTGTAGATGGAACATTTTACTGAAAAAAGATATTATTTTAATTTAAAAAACAATTTAAACTGAATTCATAGATTTTTAAATAATTACATGGTTGAACCGGGAATCGAACCCGCTATACAAGAAAAAAATATCCTGTAGCTTTATCATACCGATCGAAAGGCTTCATCGTAAGGATTATTTTTTGCTAAATAACATAGTGTCAGAAATAAAAGGAAGACCATGAATTTTAACATTTTTAATCGTACTCTTTTGATTTTCATTTTCGTGAGCAAAATTTCACATTAAATGTTAAAATTCATGGTCTTCCTTTTATTTCTGACACTATGTTAATTAGCAAAAAATAATCCTTATGATGAAACCTTTCGATCGGTATGATAAAGCTACAGGGTAATTATTTTTCTCGTGTAGCGGGTTCGATTCCCAGTTCAACCATGTAATTGTTTAAAAATCTATGAATGCAGTTTAAATTGTTTTTAAATGGGTACTTTTATTTAAAACCATAAACATAATTAAAATCAAACTTACAATAAAAGGTAACCTAAAATTAAAACTACCTACAAAACTAAAACTAATACCTAAAAAAATATTAAATTAAATTAAAATAATGTCTTTCAGTAAAATGTTCCATCTACAATATTCAAGGTACATTCCCTCCATGTGGCATAGCCGTGGGACGCCCTGTATATATGTAGGTCGCAGGTTCGAATCCGGCAGTAGCCGACTTTCAATTCTTAAGGAAAACACCGTGATGACACCTGTAAAAAACAATTTGCAAATAAATGTAGATATTGGCGTCTGTTAAGTCGGTTCTCACGAGCTGGAGTTCCAGGCTACGGTGACCACTTACCATCAGGCGGGCCGTATGCTTGTTTGCCACCGACGTTGTATAAAAAAAAGGATTTCCTTTGACATGTCAGAATATTTATTGGTCATTCTCATGATTGCGGGGGGACTAAAAGGTAGCTAAAAGTTAAGAGTTGATCAGGATTGATGACGTTCGTTGTTGGCAACAATTTGTTGCGTGAGTTACTATACTGTAATGGGTACATTTTTTATGTATTTTACGGGACCAACTGTGTAAAATCAATATAAGTATGTTAGAATAAAGGCCAGGTCACACCATGCAGTTGCGTAAACAGCAAGTTTCCACCAGCTCCTAATAAAATGATATGCGCGTGTAAATGCACCCAGTGTGCACTTGCCTTAATAACGTAAACGTCGTCGTGACCACGCGTTATTATATACATACATTATGTAATATGTAAATATTATGTAAATACTTCCCACATGGATCCGCGTCAAGGTCGTTAAGAATTATCAGCTGATATTGTTTTCAAAACGGATTAGAGAGCTTAGCGTGACAAATACGAACGTTTCCGATATATACTACTGTACGGTTACCATCAGTTTGTCACTGACATAAACGCCGTCGAGAACGTTATTTACTTTCTATACATCTCACTCGCACTCGCATATTAGTGCAAACTTGATGTATAGAAAGTAAATTACGTTCTCGACGGCGTTTATGTCAGTGACAAACTGATGGTAACCGTACAGTAGTATATATCGGAAACGTTCGTATTTGTCACGCTAAGCTCTCTAATCCGTTTTGAAAACAATATCAGCTGATAATTCTTAACGACCTTGACGCGGATCCATGTGGGAAGTATTTACATAATATTTACATATTACATAATGTATGTATATAATAACGCGTGGTCACGACGACGTTTACGTTATTAAGGCAAGTGCACACTGGGTGCATTTACACGCGCATATCATTTTATTAGGAGCTGGTGGAAACTTGCTGTTTACGCAACTGCATGGTGTGACCTGGCCTTTATTCTAACATACTTATATTGATTTTACACAGTTGGTCCCGTAAAATACATAAAAAATGTACCCATTACAGTATAGTAACTCACGCAACAAATTGTTGCCAACAACGAACGTCATCAATCCTGATCAACTCTTAACTTTTAGCTACCTTTTAGTCCCCCCGCAATCATGAGAATGACCAATAAATATTCTGACATGTCAAAGGAAATCCTTTTTTTTATACAACGTCGGTGGCAAACAAGCATACGGCCCGCCTGATGGTAAGTGGTCACCGTAGCCTGGAACTCCAGCTCGTGAGAACCGACTTAACAGACGCCAATATCTACATTTATTTGCAAATTGTTTTTTACAGGTGTCATCACGGTGTTTTCCTTAAGAATTGAAAGTCGGCTACTGCCGGATTCGAACCTGCGACCTACATATATACAGGGCGTCCCACGGCTATGCCACATGGAGGGAATGTACCTTGAATATTGTAGATGGAACATTTTACTGAAAGACATTATTTTAATTTAATTTAATATTTTTTTAGGTATTAGTTTTAGTTTTGTAGGTAGTTTTAATTTTAGGTTACCTTTTATTGTAAGTTTGATTTTAATTATGTTTATGGTTTTAAATAAAAGTACCCATTTAAAAACAATTTAAACTGCATTCATAGATTTTTAAACAATTACATGGTTGAACTGGGAATCGAACCCGCTACACGAGAAAAATAATTACCCTGTAGCTTTATCATACCGATCGAAAGGTTTCATCATAAGGATTATTTTTTGCTAATTAACATAGTGTCAGAAATAAAAGGAAGACCATGAATTTTTCATATTAGTGCAAACTTGATGTATAGAAAGTAAATTACGTTCTCGACGGCGTTTATGTCAGTGACATACTGATGGTAACCGTACAGCACTACATCTTGTGCCGTGTAGGGTGACGTTTGAAGTTTCCAATGAAGCAAGTCATATAATATTGATCGAACTTCGCTTGCGAAGCTCGTTTGATCATATAAAATAGTGTAGGTACATATATACCTGGGGTACTTTGTTTCATATTTTAATTTTGTATACCTACAGTATTTTTAATTAATTAATAAAAGCATCAATACCTTTTCTTCTTCCATTTTCATTATCTTTTTAACAACCTGCTTTTCCTTTCTCTTCTTTATCCATTTTTTTCTCAAACTATTGTCTGAATATGCAAAGAAATCCAAAGCAAGTAGTAACCTCAGTTGCGTGATGCAATCAGTCTCATTAAAGTGTTAAAGACTGGTTTTTATTCAACATTCATCAACCATATCACCTCGAATAAGCTAGTATAGATGTGACCCCCCAATATAGGTCGCGAGCCAGGAACAGATTTCCATGACCAATCGCCTTCCGGGCGATAACTCGTATAGTGGTTAACGGCTATGTATGATGAATCCTCATGGACATCAGCTGCCGCTGCGTTGGTGGGTTGAATGGCAGCCGCCGAAACATGTAAAAAAAAAAAAATTTAGTCATCGCCTCCCGTTTGATACTTTGTCAGATGATTGATAGCTTAGATGCTACTGTGATAAAAAAAATCGTCAGCCGGTTATATCGCGGTGGAAAGACCGTCAGCTGGTCGCATAATGTACAGTTTTATCAGGACGGCCTTCCAAAAATCAACCAATAGAATTAGTTGTAATCTACATCTCTTCTCCGCTCCGCCGGATTACAACCATGCTATTGGTTGATTCCTCTCCTCTCTTTTATCCGCCTCAGCAACCAATAGCGGAGCGAATAATCCAGCGGAGCGGAGAAGAGACATGAATTACAACAAATTCTATTGATATTACTCTTATCTCCGCTCGTCTCCGCGTTCTCTCGTTTCTCCCACTACCTACTACGTCTCGTTCCACTGAGGCTTGAAAGAACGGATGCGAGAGGAATCAACCAATATTTATTATGTCCATAGGTGAAGGTGACCGCTTCTTATTAGGCGGCTCGTTTGCTCGTTTTATAACACATAAAAATCAAGAAAAATACTACATGCTGTATCGATACTGTACCTGTTAGGTACCTACCTACACTTTGGTTGGTGAATTGCTTCGTCAGCCTAAGGCCTAAGCCCGTCTCTTTTCAATAAACCAATGAGCTTGTAAAGAAATAGTAGTAGTAGTAGTAGTAGTAGTAATCACTTTATTGTACACAACACAGGTTTACAAAAATAAATTACAGTAATGGAAGTACAAAGGCGAACTAATCCTATTTGGTTTAGAGTGTAAACCTGCTAAATCTGTTTTTTTATTTTATAATAGAGAATTTTGAACCAACTTTTATAGATACTAAAGTTCAAAATAAATTAATTTCAAAAATGGATTTAGCAGGTTTACACTCTTCAGTCTCTTAACCAACGGATCTGAAGTACCAAGTTATAGCGAGTCGATTCTTGTTCTGCTGTCTTGTGAATGAGGTGGCCTGAATCGTGGGCGGGGCTATTCTTAGCGGTGCATTCCCTAGGGCTTAATATAGGCTAATTAGAACTAGACTCCGGTCTAGACTGGTCGTGGGAGAACTAACCAGAATGAGGAAGTTTTGTGTGGAATATACACTCGCTATCAGATATATCGGAGCGGCCAGGGTGTACACAATATCTAAACACGCACTCTAACGCCTTGACAATAGAGGCGTGTTCAGATATTTGTGAGCTCATTGTCCGCTCCGATATATCTGATGGCGACTGTCAAAGTAATGCCTGGAATGTAGAGTAGACAATGGTAGAGATTTGATTGATTTATCGTAGGTCTTTTAAATCAGATAGGTATAAGGAACATCACAAATGTCATACACAGCAATTAAGGTTCCCCTCTTGTTGATATAGACAAAGAGAAATTGAAATAGAGGGTTACTGTCATGGCAAATTATGTAGCTACAGTACATTTACTGCCATCTTTCGACAGAAGATTAAAACTGTTAGAACACCTTTTGACTTTGATCATTATTAATATTTAACAAGTTAACACATATCAGTGAAATAATAAGGGTCAAAGTCAAATGGCGTTCTAACAGTTATAATCTTTTGTAGAAAGATGGCAGTAAATTTACAGCGGCTACATAATTGACTTTGACAATCCGCCTCTATACACTCTATTCTCTTTGATATAGGTATAAAGTTAAGGGTTTTAAAGCCTGATAGTTGTCATTTAATTCCCGCATAAATAGGTACTGTTTTTGTTAACCTGCGTGATAATAGTAGATTGTACAACAAGGGCATAAAGTGACCTATTTTTACTCGAGGCAATAGTAGGCGAGGGTAAAAATGGACATTTATGCCCTTGTTGTACACTCTGCTTTTCACTTCGATTGCGAGGAAAATATACAAAAAATCAAATATTTTAGGTTATTTTAACGTATTTATTCAAGACTAAAGAAAACTGTTCTTGGGCCGGTCGGAGACGCGGGGCACGCCGGTCGGGAGAGCGCCGGCAGGGCTGGCAGTTTGTATGGCAGAATTTGGACTTTATTGCTAAGTCAATAAGGGTCGTAATAGATGATTTTACTTTATGCTCTAGAGCATAAAATGCGATTTTATGTCGTCTACGCACGACATAAAGGTGCACTTTTTGAGCATGAGAAGTGAAAAATCATTTTTGTTCGTAGTTTGTTTAGGTAATTCTAAAAATTGTACATTTTGGTTGCTGTAGGGTCGCAGATATCTCAGATTGAAATGTTTAAATCTAGCCTACATTAATGTCAGTTATTCGGTGTAGCTGAGAGTTGCAATTTTAACCTAACCTACTGGTACGAGGGTTAAAGTTTTAACTTACTTTACTGGCATTTGTTTGGGTAGGTTAAGCGTAGCTTAAACTAAATAACCTTTGGGGCATTCCACGAGACTGTCGCTTACATAACGCTTTTGCCTTGTATGGCAGCTACCTCAATAAAATACGTGAATCTCGAGAATATACTGCCAATTTGTTAGCCAAGTCATGAAATATTACCTGACCCAATATCGCTTACTCAGCATTTCCAGAAGTATTTATTAGATGAATTGCGTTATGTAAGCGACAGTCTCTTGGAATGCCTCCTTTCAACTTTTCAAAAGTGGTTTGAGGCCAGAGAGTTGCATTTCTAAACTAAACAAACATATGCCTTACCGATTTAAACAAGCAACGAATTGCGGCGCAGGAGTTCCATGCTCCTTATTAAAACATGCAAATGGGTCATTTCTACACGAAGCTACCCATTTTCATACCTTTTGAGTATATTTCGCAACAGTTCCTTGTGACGCACGCGAGCGCGTGACGTCCAAGGCTCAAAGATTAAGAGCTCATGTGTGTAAACTGTTAAATATCGCTTTATTTGAGATAACCTGTCCATGGCGATAGCGGTAATCCTTGGTTGACCGAAGACAGCGCTTTATAGTATGCAAATATTTAAATATATGGTAAAACGTAGTGATTATATTCTCTTTGGTTGCCATGGTTGATTTTTAGGGTTCCGTACCTCAAAAGTAATAAACGTAACACTTATAGGATCACTCGTGCGTCTCTCTGTCTGTCTGTCTGTCTGTCCCCCCCCCCCCCCCCATTATCTGAGAAACTACTGGGTCTAAAATTTTGAACAAAATACACAAAATAGTTCTTTACCTATAGAATAGATGACATCAGGAAAACCTATTAGAAATGTGTCGAGTGTGGGCCGGACTTAATTACTTACTTAGTTTTGATCCGACCCCTACGGGTTTTTTAAAGACATTTCATTCACGTTCCACATAACTCGTATCAGAATAACTAACTGATTTCATTCGGTTATCGTGCATTTCGCTCGTACGTGTCCGTACATGTATTGGCGCGGGAGAGACGCACGATAACTAAATATGATTCAAATATCATTCTAATGTCAGTGTACGTTCGAATCGGCCTGTTAGCAGTGGGGAGACACTCCTGACTTCGGACAAACTCGGCTCCATTCGGCTCAGCATTGCTCCGACCAATTATTAGGGTTGACACAACTTGAAGTCCCTTTGCGTGCACGACCACAGATAAAATAATGACTTGAATTTTAACAACCCTAACTAGCCGAAAGGGATAGTGCCATAAGTTAGAAAGGGATATTATGATTCGTCCCTGAATCGCTGTCGAACTTCAGTTTTGTGGAAAGTATCCTTTCTGCCGGCCTAGCCAAGGTTACAATCGCTGTCGCTTCGACAACGAAAAGCATTATGTCTCTCTATCACTCTTCCATATAAGCGCGACAGAGACAGTTGCGTTTCGATCGCTACGGAGCGAAAGCGACTGGCATCTTGGCTACGCGGCCTGTACGGTAGTACCACAGTATAATAAATAGTACTAACGTACAGTATGGACACTCCCTGCCTCCCGTTGAAAGTGCCGCCCACCCGCTCTCGGTTACCTCACAGTTACCGGCTGGCAAGGACGCGACGACGCGGTGCGCAGAGCGGAGGCCACGTAAAATATTCAAATATTAAACAAATATTTACAAAATCTATCAGATCACACTGAAAACAACACAATATCTATATGAACAAAAAATCATGTTTTCAACTTACGTAATATTTTGGTAGCCTGAATTTCCTTACAAAAATTTTGTTACTTCCTTTATACTGATTCAAAATAGGAAACTATTGCATAAATCGAGCTTAGATACCCACCTTATAACATAATACGATTCTTTCTTCCTAATTCGCGCAATGAGTTTTGAGTCATTGAGGTCATCGAACTTGACAACAAAATGGCGGGAACCCTAGCACGTCTTATCTCACTCACACAGGCATGGTACACGTTCACCTACACGAGATTAGACTGTGTGCGTAGGAACGCGTTTGTTTCATACATTTGATCGCCAGTGTCCGAGGTGTGGTAGTACTATTACTTATTCTGTGGTAACACTAACCAGCTCATTTAGCACCTTACCGAATACCTTGACATTGATACACGTCAACATACAATGCTCCCTTTGGTCTTGTGTTTCAATACTTTTACTACACAAAGCCAGAGATGTGTACGAACGTTGTTATTGTCCAATTATGTAGTTGTTAATTATTGGATGGAGGTTATAATGAAGGAGACACGAATATTGAAGGTCCTGAAAATTAATTCTGGTTTAACTGGTTTTTTCTTACGGGTATGAAAATGTTTTACACTAAGCTCTTAAGGCCCCAGTACACAATGGGCCAGTGCCGGCCACTCCAAGGGACGCAGCCATGCAGTAGAATGAGATAGCAATATCACTTGCTCCCTCTAACGCATAAATGCGTCCCTTGGAGTGGCCGGCGATGGCCCATTGTGTACTGGGGCCTTAATCTTCTTCCTCGCGTTATCCCGGCAATTTTGATATGGCTCACGGGAGCCTAGAGTCCGCTTGTCAACTAATCCCAGGAATTGACGTAGTTACAAATTTTTACGAAAACGAACTGCCGTCTGAACTTCCAACCCAGAGGGGACACTAGGCCTTATCGGGATTAGTCCGGTTTCCTCACGATGTTTTCCTTCACCGAAAAGCAACTGGTAAATATCAAATGATATTTCGTACATAAGTTTCGAAAACCCCATTGGTACGAGCCGGGATTTGAACCGGCGACCTCCGGATTGAAAGTCGCATGCTCTTACCGTTAGGCCACCAGCGCCTTACACACATACAGTAACCAATGAATGAAATTCAAGTACCTACACTATTTAAGTAACTGAAATTTGTGAAAAGTACAATTATATGTCCCAGAGATAAGATTAAATAGAGCCCCAGCCCAAATTCAGCTTATTGCTATAACCATAGCGCTAATTTTCAGTAGAGCCCTAATACAGTACCGATTTGCTATGTTTTAAAGTTGTGGGTCTACAGTGCCGATTTGCTATGTTTCAAAGTTGTAGGTCTACTTTTCAGTAGAGCCCTACAGTGCCGATTTGCTGTGTTTCAAAGTTGTGGGTCTACCATCCTGTAGAGCCCTACAGTGCCGATTTGCTATGTTTCAAAGTTGTAGGTCTACTTTTCAGTAGAGCCCTACAGTGCCGATTTGCTGTGTTTCAAAGTTGTAGGTCTACTTTTCAGTAGAGCCCTACAGTGCCAATTTGTTATGTCTCAAAGTTGTGGGTCTACTTTTCAGTTGAGCCCTACAGTGCCGATTTGCTATGTTTCAAAGTTGTGGGTCTGCTTTTCAGTAGAGCCCTACAGTGCCGATTTGCTATGTTTCAAAGTTGTGGATCAACTTTTCAGTAGAGCCCTACAGTGCCGATTTGCTATGTTTCAAAGTTGTGGGTCTACTTTTCAGTAGAGCCCTACAGTGCCAATTTGCTATGTTTCAAAGTTGTGGGTCTACTTTTCAGTAGAGCCCTATAGGCACAGTACCAAATTTGCTATCTTTCAAAGTTGTGGGTCTACTAGACCTACTAAACAAGTAGAAAGTCCTATTTCCGTCCAATTGTTTCTCATTGTTTGTTGTTCCATGTAGTTTAAAGCGGATACTTTTTATGCATCAGCATTTTGATTGGATGGGCCGTTTCGCTAATTGGCAGACATGCTACATTACTCTCATAGCATATATTGTATCTCGGACCTGAAGGTACTGCGAATGTATCGATATATTCCCAAAGTATTCTTACAGGAACTTATGTATTTACAGGAAATTCCTTTAGTGTGATATTTATAGATTGATTAATGCCAATAAAGAAGTTATTAAAATGCTATTTTTAGAACTTGTGATACATCTTCAGTTTTGATTTTTGCGTTTGAAGTGGACACTGTGTGGTGATTTTATTGTGTGTGATATTTTTTGTAGTGTTAGTGAATTTGTGTTTCGGTATTTAAGGACTACTTTAAGGATGACGCTTAAATATATTGCCTGTTTTGTGGTAAGTATTTTTAAACAATTGGCGTTTCCTACCAGGCTATCATTTTAAACATCCGCTGACAGCGCTGACGTTAGACCAAAATAAGTCTGCAGCGATTTTGATAGCCCAGACTGAACAAGGGTTATTTTAAGCGACAAAATTATGACGTATAAATAAGACTGGCACAGTCTATGCTATCAAAATCGTTGCATAGTTATCTTGGTCTAACTCTATCAACAATATTATGTTTAAGAGATGCTAATAAATCTCAGAAAAAAATCATTATTTTGGTCCGAACTCCTCGCACGTGATATCACATGATACCTACAGGAAAGTCGCTTTCTGAGGGCCTACCGCGAACCACCACGTGTTGCCTCTCTGTCGCACTTGTAAATTCGTACGTAAGTGTGACAGGGAGGCAACACGTCAAACGTGGTTCGCGGTAGGCCTTTGAAACCGTGGGTCAGTGAAACGAGCACTGTAGCTGGTCATATCATGCGCCATGCTGAAGTTATATGAAACTGCTAAGGATTTATAAAAATACACACAAATCTACACGACGATTGCTAGTATTGCAATTTACTATAATGCCTCGTTAGAAAACACGCTCCGGATTAGCTCAACTATTTTTTAAAGTTGAATGGAAGAATCTAGCCCGCGCAAAGTAAGCAGGAGACCCAAAGGCTTGGCCGCGGCCCTCGCCTTAAAAAACAGGACACCTCAGCGGTCTCTTCTTTGTCGTATCCTCATGGCTGAGAGACGTGACGAGTGTGGACACTCTTCACCAGTGCTCTCCAAGCCGCTCTGTCCTGGGCCCAGTGCATGCTAGCCTGCAATGTGGCGTTTGTCTCTGACGAGTCTAACGTTATATTGTCCGCCCAACGAATGGCTACACCTCAGGGGTACCGGCTTCTAAAGGTGTATCCAAGTTGCTCGCGCAGTGTATGTGGAGCGCATTTAACAGATCAAGTCACAGCTTTTAAAGATCAAAAGACCCACAACTTTGAAACAGCAAGGGCCCGAAACATGTCGCCAATAGCGACTAAAAACTCAAGTGAGTGAAACCGTTGTTGTCGTCTAAACCGTTTAATATCAATCAAAAAGTATCCTAAAATTAGGCCCGGATTTAGAGAGGGCTCCTAGGCACTATGTATGGCACTTTGGGGGCCCTTCTCCATCTCAAAATCATTGCTAGGTGGTCAGGGCCCCTAGCCCGGGCCTTCTGGGTCTAGGCGGAAATCCGGCCTTGCCTAAAAATCCTAAAATGAGACTAATTCACCTTTCCTCCGTTGCCTTATTGAAGTTGTTGACACAGCGATGTTTGGTTGCTATAAATATTTGCTTAGGCATTTTCCAAATATCTATGTTTACGGACATAATCTGATCGCTATAGCAAACAGCAGATTCAAGGCTAGAGAAGATTAAGTTTCATCTTCAGTGGCATTTAGACTTTCTTACTCTTTACGTAGTAGCAGTTAGATTATCTGAAACCTAGTTAATGTTTATTCTCATGGGTGTTACAAGTAATTTTACAACACACACAAAAAAAATTATAAAGAACATGTAGGTTCTTACTCAGAGAACGAAAAAAGTGTGACGACAGCGAAAATGTTTTTAAAAGATTAAAACAAAAAAAATGTTCTGCTCAAAAAAATCTGCGGCTTTGCATTACCAAAGTAATTATGACGGTTGAATGATACATGATGATGAGGAGATGATGAAAAAAAAATACTGAACAACAAGAAAGTGAAACACTAATGAAAGTGATAAATAAAACAACAAAACCAAACCAAAACCGGAACGATAATTTTAAAATACGAATACAAAATTTCTCTCAATCGATTTGAAAACAAAATATGTAGGCTTCAACGGAATTCAAGAGCAGAACCTTAGCTTTAATTGAAAAGTGCAAGAAGAAGTGAATTTGTCTTACCTCTTGAGACCTTGCAAAAATTTAAATTAATTTAATTTAATTTAATAAAAACGATGGACCAGGATGAATTGGTTGAAAGGGGGAGTCGAGTTGTGGTATGTGTTCGTTGTATTTAGAAATCCTTTATAATTAATTACACAAACGGGTCTACCGCGATATAATTTCATTGTTTTTACCTTTAATTCCGACGTTTCAGCTGAGTTGCACCAGCTGTGGTCACGGAAAGACTGACGTCCCAACAATGAAATTATATCGCGGTAGACCCGTTTGTGTAATTAAATATGCGTACAAAACGCGAGAGTTTAAAGTGTTATATCCTTTATAATTAACATTTTAACCACTGTTTTCTGATTTATAAGGACAAAATAACGACATCTCTAATTTAGGAATCAAGTTTTGATGTTAAGTAGGTAAATATTGAAAATAAATCATGAAAGTGTATTATAAAGTTTTATTTTAATGTAGATTGTGATCAAAATAATACATTTAATAGTATAGGTTTTTATTTTATTTATTTATTAGAGATAAATCACAATTACATAATATTTTGATCCAAAAGCATCGTTAAACCAGAATGGTTTGGTAAATGGCAGCTCCATCAAAAGTAGTTAATTCAAGTAGGTATCTAAAACACGAATCGCACTTTAATAAAGGGGCCCACTGATTAACAGTCCGCCGGACGGTATCGGCCTGTCAGTTGTTCAGAACTGTCAAAATTTTGTTCTAACTGCCAGGCCGATACCGTCCGGCGGACTGTTAATCAGTGGGCCCCTTAAATCTCATATTTGATTCATAAAATAGCGTCCGTATTTTGACCTGATTAAACTGATTGCTAATATAATAAGCTCCTGTCATCGGACTATTTATAGTGTGTGCTGAGATCATAAACTCTTATAATGGCTATAAATTTTCGGGGCAGCTTTATTAAGCCTCATTAATATATATTAGGACTGTTAGGTTCATTGTATTACATGTATATTAAAACAGCGATAGGACGTGAACCAGGAACCATTAACAAAAATGCCACCGTGACAAAAGCTATAGGTAATTAGGTATATCAATATGGTAACTTATGTAGGTACCTAACTTACCTAAGTTGGACCATAGAGAAAAAAATACTACAGTGCTAACTCCATACATCAGTTTTAGTACCAAAACGACTACCTATTATTTTCGTAGTCGATATCTAGCATCGAGTAGCGGAATTATCAGTACTGCTACTTGACAATAGATGTTGCAACGACAGAAAAATCTAATGCTCAACAATTTTTAGCTAATATTATAACCGGAACTCTAATTTCAACTCCTTTTGCTTTTAATATTAGTTGTAAATTGTTGTTCAATACAATTTTCGTGATTTTGCGACACTAGAAAATTCTAGTATCAAGTAGCGGTAGGTACTGATAATTCCGCTACTCGATGCTAGATGTCGACTGCGAAAATAATAGTATTTTTGGTACCAAAACTGATGTGTGGAGTGAGCACTTCTATTCTTACTTTACTATATTTCTCTATGGTCTAATGTGTCCAACATTACTATATTTCTCTATGGTCTAATGCAGCGGTCGGCAACAAGCGGCCCGCGAGCCTCCCTGGCTATTTTGTATGTAATATTGACAAACGACAATGTCTGATAAAGTCATAAATATTAACAAAGTGCGGCCCGCGTCAACTTCGGTAACTACTATTTGGCCCTTGGCTGCTAAAAGGTTGCCGACCGCTGGTCTAATGTGTCCAACATTCCTCTGTTTTGATGCTTTCTTTCGGACTTTTTTTTCGTCTCTTTAAATTTCCTGTCTTACTTAGTGATAGGATAAGGTTCAATTTCGTTTTTCCAGATTATACAAGTAGCTCACAAATGTATATTTTCCAGATGTATGGCCGCTACCAACGCGACCTTAGTGAAGCGGCGCGCGAAGAAGCCCGCCGGCTGCGTCGCCTGCGCAAGCGGCGGCGGAAAGATGACAAACTGCGGCAGAAGGAGTTAGAGGCGACGGGTAAAAGCCGGCCGAATGGGAAGTTCGTCAAGGTGCTAGGTGAGATCACATCGATAATTTTCTTTCGCGTTGAGGGTAAAAATAAAATTACAAACGAGACACGAAGAAACGAGAAACGTAGCCTTGCTGCATACCTAGTTGCCTCCAGAATCTCGCGAACTAAATTGACAGGTCAATGTGCACAAATGATACCACAGTTTGGCCAGTGATGTTCATATCGATATTTTCAAAAAAAGTTTGAATTAGAGAATCTCGCGAGAATTCACCGCTAGGGGGGCTACTGTTGCGCGGTCAGTTAAAATGTATCTTCAAATAATTTAAGTTTATTTTACAAATGGTATTTGGTATTTCGAAAATTGTGCAATTTTATAGTAATAGAGACAAGGATATTGGATAAACATATTGTAATTAAATAAATATAATTGGTCAAGCAGATCCTGTCAGTAGAAAAAGGCGGAAATTTTGAAAAATGTAGCCGCGAAAGGATATCGTCTCATAGAAAACTTGAATTTCGTGCCTTTTTCTCCTGAAAAAATTTGCTTGACCATCTATATTTTATTATATTTATTTTGTTTTATTTGTTAGGAAAGCTTACAGTTAGCTACAAATTGTAGGTGATAACATAGATACAGTGATTTTTACTCAAAATACAAAAAAAAAAACGCCGGCCCAGATGGGGAAATATTTCGTACAATGTGACTAATTTCTCATTTAATTTGTGTGGTGTGGATGCAAAAATAAAATTGTCTCGGTGATCCCTATTGATTCGATTGTAAAGACCAGGGACCCGATTTTTGAATTTCGAGCGCTCGATTTCGTGTATTTTGTTCAATAATATCTCCAACACGAGGCATTTCAATTCTACTATTAGAATTGAAAACGAGTGGTCAATAGCACTCGATTCCCAATTTCTATCGGTCGTATTTCAAAAATTAGCATTTCGCCGTTTTCCACCGATTTTCGAGTGCCGAAATCGAGCGATGGGAATTCAAAAATCTGCCCCCAGTCCCTAAACTGGACATTCAAGTTGACAATTAGGTCAGAATTTAAATAATTATGGATCAATCTCATCTACCGGCGACATGTATAAAATTAAATCACCAATTTTAGATTTATGGCAACAACAGAGCTCTTGAAATAAACAACTTGCTCCCAAACCTGCATACTAACATTGAAATTTGTCAGTTTCGCATCTGCACCTCCGGATTTGATCGGTAACGTCACAATCTTACAATCAAATCAACCAATTTTCTCGTCACATTCATATAAATCGAAATCGTTTGTGACCCCTCTATATAATAATTATGACATGGGTAGTAAGTACAATATTTTACTTATCGATATCATTTTATCGACATATACGTGACTATTTTTTCTTTGCTATTCCTGGTATCATTCTATTTCTCAAACTCATGTCAATTTAGTTCGCGAGTTTCTGGAGGCGACCTTAGGTGTAGGGGAGGTAGGGGACCATTGTAAGTCGGGAGGCTCGGGCACCCCCTTGTAATAAGTCCTGATTTATAAGGGGTGCCCGTGCCTCCCGACCGCTCAATGGTCCCCTACCTCCCCTATCTCCCAAGTGCCTTATGATAACATATGTACAGTCGCCATCAGATATATCGGAGCGGCCAAGGTGTTCACAATATATGAACACGCGCTCTAACGCCCTGACAATAGAGGCGTGTTCCGATATTTGTGAGCACCTTGGCCGCTCCGATATATCTGATGGCGACTGTACCTAGTAGATATCTACATATAAACTGAGTGGGCGCTCGAGCGGGGGTGCAGTTCGTTGCAAACGTATACCAGCGGCCTTAAACCATGCTCAAATCCCTTGGACGCTAATGCCACGCTGCACCCCCGTCCTACTTGCCGCAGGATGCTCGTCACTGAGTTCGCTCACTAAAACGGATACTTCCTGGGGCAAAGTGTTTCAAAATACGCTTTTGTTTCAGGTTACATATGGCGGCACACGTTCGCCCGGTTAGGCGAAGATTGGGTGTTCTTAGCAGCGCTGGGTATCATTATGGCCGTTCTCAACTTCGCCATGGACAGAGGAATCGCCATCTGCAATAATGGTAAGCTTACGCCAAGACACTTTCTTTTCATCGTGTTAGGTACTGTTATAGGGCTTGAATAATAGGCAATTATTCCACTGACTTTGGTCCTGGGCAGTGGGGGTTACATCTTCTCACCTTATCCATAATACAGCTAACTCTTAAAACATTTAAAACTTTCGCGTTTTTAACACATATTAACTAACATTTAGCCGTGACCACGACCAGTGAAACCTGTGTCGAAACATCGGTAAAAAAAGTAATTAAATAAATTCGTGATAGACCCGTTTGTAAATGTCAGCTTACTCTTGTTCTTCGGAACGGCGCCAGATATCTTTCAGGTTAGGGCCACTTTGCATAAGTGGGTGTCAGGCGCACGATACTTGATTCTAAATTGCCTAGAAGCAATAAAAAGAATTGCGTGAAATATGCAATGTCATTGTACGCATTATTTGGTGGCAATACAACGTGTATGGGCCCCGTAACGGTTCAATAGGGGCCCACAGATTACCAGTTCGCCGGACGATATCAGCCTGTCAGTTAATCGCAAAAGGTGACAGTTCCAAACAATTGACAGGCTGATATCGTCCGGCGAACTGGTAATTTGTGGGCCCCATTACGGTTCAATCTGATAACCGTCATGGCGGCGCCACAGTCATACTAGATTTTTTATGAATATTTTACCGCTATTCTAGATCACATAAGATAATTATGGGATACTAATAACCATTGATACATTATTTTTAGCTCGCATGTGGATGTACAACGACCTGGCGACGTCTACATTCAGCCAATACGTCGCCTGGGTATCTCTGCCAGTCTGTCTGATCCTCTTCGCGGCTGGATTCGTGCACATAGTCGCGGCACAAAGCATAGGTAACATTACGTAACATCACTTTACCCTTGTTAAAAGAAACAGTAGTGAATACGATCTAGCAGAAATGAAGAACTTGTCATTTTCGAAGGTCCCTAAAACTTAATGTACCTAATACAATCATTTATTGCAGGATCTGGTATACCTGAAATGAAAACGATACTCCGAGGAGTCCAGTTAAAAGAATACCTAACGTACCGAGCACTCATATCCAAAGTCATTGGTCTGACTGCCACGCTTGGCTCCGGATTGCCTCTAGGAAAAGAGGTAATTATTAATGAATCAGAGAAATAAATGGTTCATTTTCACCACCACCGTCGTACTAAAGGAAGGTGAGAATAGCTTGCGCATCGCCATCGAATCGAATTGTGTCTCTTTATCACTCTTCCATATTAGTGGGACAGTGACAGTTGCGTTCGCTACGGAGCGTTAGCGATTGGCATTTTGTCTACAGGGTCAGGTCCGATCTTGGGCAATTCTTTAAGTTTCCGCTACCGAACCAAATAGTGTGATCCCTGCCAGTTTATCTAGAATGATGAGCGCGTAGATCTTCATCTCTTCTGTCCTTACTCTCGCTTTCACTGCCTTAACAGTTTTATTACGCCAACCAGGCGGTCTAGCGTGAGTTGCGTTCTCGCGCGCGACTCCATAAATCAAGCGCGACTTCAAGTATGGACTCGCGCGCGAGAACGCAACTTATGCTAGACCGCCAGGGCTGCAGGGGTGCAGGGATAGGAGAGCGCCGTGGTGGAATGTTATCAATCCCAGGGCGCCCTCATGAATGGCAAAGAGGGTGAAACGTGTGGGTTTGGCGGGTAGGTCCAAATTATTCTCCCCCCCCCCTCTTGCCAGGAGAAGGGAAAGGAGCGGCGAGTCCCGCATACCGTGCGTAAATGCATTCCCACTCCGGTAAAAAAAGGTGAACTACTAAATGATTGGCATTTAAAATTCCCCCTTCTTTTAATGTTTTGGCCTTTTTGTAGGAAAGTCACCCCTGTTGCCTTTAAATAAGGTCGAAGGGGCCACTTTAAGGGCCTGACATTAGTATAGTCTCTACGTCCCAAATACTGCTAATTAGTGGTTTTCTCCAGGGTCCATCAGTCCACATCGCCTCAATGGTAGCCCAGCTGCTCTCCAAACTAGTGACGACCTTCCAAGGGATCTACACCAACGAATCCCGCACCACAGAAATGTTGGCTGCCGCCTGCGCAGTGGGTGTGGCTTCCTGCTTCGCTGCTCCCGTTGGAGGTGAATGATTTAAATGATCGTTGCACGAGTGAATGACTTAAATGAATGCCGCTCTTTCCCACTCATGATTCGAATGAGCCGGCCAAGCATGACGAGCGAGTGAGACGATGCGAATACGTTTCGGAAGAATTCGGACGGGTGTCGGGAAAACATGGCGGGATCGTATCGCGTGATTCGCCATCTTGGTCGCACTTATGGCTGTGTGTATCTGATTGATCGACATCATGAAGTTGTTACTCATTCCTATCTCTATACTTTTGGGACCTTGATAACTTTAGAAAGTAAGACTGTCAGGGCTTTTTTCATATGTTTATTTCTTTTTCAGGAGTCCTGTTTTCGATCGAAGTAACGACCACGTATTTTGCTGTGCGCAACTACTGGCGCGGATTCTTCGCCGCGTGCTGCAGTGCCATTGTAAGTTCTGCCGTGCTAACAACATATGCAGTAATCGCAGTTGAAAAGTCATGCAATTGTTTATCTTCTTCTCTTTGAATAAGTTCTTTATTTAAACGATGATTTTCATGCAAATACTCGTACTGCACATAAAATAAGCAGGGCAGAGTTGCATCGCGCATTTTTCATAAAGATCGCATTCGCTCCCTATTAGCCAACGCAAGCTATCGAGTTCGATTCTCGGTTATCTTTCCTTGTACCTACAACATTATAGTATCCTAACGGAAACTTAGTTGAGTATGAAGTGGCAATGCAGGCAGAAGTAAAGCGCAGACCACTGATGGAACTGTATTTTTCTCGTCAGGGGTTTGATTGTTGAGGGGTTTGGGGGTTTCTTATTAAAAGGGACTGGTTTAGCTTATATTATCTTTGGTTGAGCCGAGCTTACCGTGGGGCTTAGTCAATTAAAAGTCCTATATAATATAATATTAATATTATCTGAGACATAAATGTAAGCAGCTATATTATTATATTCGCATGTGCCACTTACCTATCTTGCATTTCATAGGAACTGCAATAGCCCTTTTAGTGTTGCTATTGTCACTGAACACTTCGCAGAGGCTTTCCAGCAGGTTTCTTGGAAAAATAATTGGTTTATAAAATATTACTGCCCACAACCACATGTTTTGTTCAAATGAGTATTATAGAAGCAAATAGATGTTGTAGGTTACGGCTCGGCCACGACATTGCGCGACCGGCGGCGGCGGCGGCAACCATAGGTGGGAAAGAAAGGTCCGATCGCTGTGTTTCGCTCCAAACCTATGGTTGCCGCCGCCACCGTCGCCGGTCGCGCAATGTCGTGGCCGAGCCGTTAGGGTATCTGGGTAGAGTATGTGTAAAATCCACATATCCGATGACTGTAAAGCTCAATAGCATAGCGAAATTATCTGCCAAAGAGTTCGTAAAGTCCTGAGGCGGAGGTTTGGCAATTCGGCCTATGTAACGGACACTACTTCAGCCTGTCACTTCAGACCAATTAGAATTAACCATAACAATCTGGATCTAGAGCTCCGAGCGGTCGGGCCTGAACTAGAGCGAGGCCAGAAAGGTCGCTGAAGATAGGAAGGCGTGGCGGGAGCTTGTGAAGGCTCTCTGCAGCCCTAAGGGTGCCTTACGACAACAACAACAATCTGGCATGATCCTACTGTTTAATTCAAAAACCTCTTCCAGATGTTCCGCCTCCTCTCCGTCTGGTCTGGAGCCTTGCCGACGGTCAAACCCCTGTTTCCCACCAACTTGCCACAGGACTTCCCCTTCGACCCTCAGGAGTTCGCCGTGTTTGTCCTTTTGGGGTGAGTTTTGCCTGGTTCTATCTCAGGTCATGATTTAGACTGTTCCCTTACACGAAAACAGCTTAAGACTTTAACCCTTAAACCACCGCCTTAAGCGGCCGCTGCAGGGGACCATCGAGTGCGCCGACTTCTGTCCGGAAGGGTGTCGTGTTTCGGAGGTTCCGGGGCAAACTGCTGAATCCGACACAGGACCAGACGATTCAACGGAGCCACGCCGTTTTGTCGCCAAAGTAGTGTTCAGTTTTAAGTTTATGAAAATATGTATGTTAGTTTGTAAGGTATCTATGTGCCCTTGTTGCCTGATAATAAACGATCATTTTTAAGTTTGGGCAGCAAATGACACTTGGTGATGATCAGGCATAGACTCGGGGCATAGAAGTTATTGTGTCAAAATAAAGCGATTTACAAAATGAAATATCGACATGTACGAGCGATGTTACCTTTACTTTATCATAGCCTCATAGGTATTTATAACACTGTATAATAACATAGCTACCGCGAAGTACACAACACGTTCGATATCTTCTTTGATATTTTGTTAGTTATCTATTCTTTTCGCACTGTATACTACAGTTTACGTTTTTATTTTTAAGTAGTCTAAATATAGTAAAAGAAATTATGTACCAGCCTGTAATAGGCCTGATGACAAATTTTGAAATCCCTTTTATTATTGTCGGTACAGTCACCTGCAATAATATGTTACTCTTCGAAGGCCGCATAAATATCTGACACGATCTTATTTGTAGAGCCATAAGAGTGTGTCATATATTTTTGCGGCCTTCGAAGAGTAACATATTAGTGCAGGTGACTGTACACTTGTATTGGTTCCGAAAAACACAATATTTCAGCTATACTCATAAGATTTAACATAAATAATTGCATTTTATTATAGCTAGTTTAAAACTCGCGCGAAAACGCCTCGCACGACATTTGTGACGTCACCATTTAGTTGGTGGTAGGGTGGTAGGTTACGAATTTCCCTTGAATCCGAATGATATTGTTAATTCAGCACCATATATTACGATTAGGGATGATAAATACATTACAAAAATTTATCACAATAACTCATTTCACACAAAAACTCTCACACGGTTGCAATTTAAGATGAATTGTTTAGATACATGTAAATTTTGAGTGAAAATCACCGAGCGCCGGTTTTACTTTTTAATTTTTAATTTTTTCTAGTTACGACAGCCAACATGGCAATGATAGTTCCATTCAGCCAAATAATTAAAAAAGTTTGTTGGTGAAATATCGTATTATATAGCATTTTATTTAGATAATAACAAATAGACATCTCCTTTATATCGTGTAATAATATTTTTTGTACGTAATAAATGTTTAGTGGCGAAATAACATTTTTTTTGCACCTTCGAACTCTTTGGTGAGAACGTATGGATTTCGGTCAATGAGGTTGTCTATGTTGCTCTAAGAAATATGTTATGGATTGATGACGTCACTGTTTAGAACGCTTCTGATTGGCGTTCCAGTAATAATGGCCGATTGGAGAATTTTGCAGTTTTATTTTATTGAATATATTAATAATCCTTCAGTTTATACTGAGATTGGGCCATTTATTAGAATCATATTAACATATATGTTTCTTCCATTATTTCCGTGATTCTTTGTTACTTGCAACAGGCCTATTGATTGCGTTCTTAACATTTGTCGGTAATTTACAGCAAGTAAAAGTTACATCTTTTAATTATTAATCTGTTACAGACTTATCGATAACAGATTTATCGATAACAGATTTATCGATGTTTCTATTTCTCAAACACTCGTTTATGCCACAAAAACTTCTATGTCTGGTGATGATATTTTCCCCAACATCTGCATTTTTTGCTTTGTTCTGAAGTACAATGTTTTTTTACAGAATCGTATGCGGCCTGTTGGCGGCGCTATGGGTGTGGCTACATCGACAATATGTACTGTTCATGAGGAAAAAACCTATCAGCAGTTTCCTACAGAAGAAGTGAGTTGAGTACTTAACCCTTTATAAGGCATAAGGCTGTATGGGAAATTGAACCGTATCACTTTGAAATAAAGTTCAAAATCAGGTGGGAAATATATTCTCTATAAAAAGGTCTCCCGTTCCATTCTAGTTTAAATCTTTATTTTGACAAATCAAAATTGCATTTGTATTGCCAAGTTTTGATGTCTAGGCGGCTAGAGGTTGAAAAGCATAAGGGTGTCAGGAATTATGCAAAATGCAACCCTATCACTTTGAAATAAAGTTCAAAATCAGGTGGGTGGGTCAAAATCTGCCTTGTAAAGACTTAAACGAGAAACTTAAATATCAATTGATAGGCTTTATGTCTTTGCGAATGGACAGAAAACGGTCTGCCAGGGTACATATTGATTCTCAAGAGATAAAAAGGATAAAATTAGTGTTCATGCTCAGTCTTTACACTCTCCGAAGAAAGTAAGACCGAAATATTATAAAATATATGGCTATTTTTAGGGTTCCGTACCCAAAGGGTAATAATGAGACTATTGCTAAGACTCCACTGTCCGTCTGTCCGTCACCAGGCTGTACCTCCTGAACCGTGATAGCTAGACAGTTGAAATTTTCACAGATGATGTATTTCTGTTGCCGCTATAACAACAAATACTACAAAGTACGGAACCCTCCGTGGGCGAGTCCGACTCGCACTTGTCCGGTTTTTCGAATAGGTGATGTGAAAATAACTGTTACCAATAAAAATGTTTTTAACAGTGATTTATTTCTTCTAGCCGCTTTATCTACCCGGGTTTCATGACTTTGGCCGTTATGTCGATTCTATTCCCGCCCGGTATCGGCAAGTACATGGCGGCTGATTTGGGCAACCAGGAGCAGGTGAGAATACTAACAATATCCGGCGAAATCCCGAAGTCACAAATCTGTGATTTCATACGCTGATTTCCCTGTGTTGCTTTCGTTATAAGGTAATTTGCCAGTAACTGGCCGGTTTTAGTAACTGGCCGCCCTAAACTAAAAATTAATTCTATTCACATATAAACAAAATTCATTTTAGTATAAGGTTTCATTAACTGGCCAGCCTTCAATAACTAGCCGCCTTATACTAAAATGAATTCTGTTTATAGGTGAATAGAATTAATTTTTAGTTTAGGGCGGCCAGTTACTAAAACCGGCCAGTTACTGGTGAATTACCCTACACATATCACAATTTTTAGATCACAAAACGGAATAGTGTCAAAAAGCCTGAATACAAAATGCCACATTTCTTCCATATTCATTTTTAATATGGTTTCCAAAGTATTCTATAGGGTCTCCGCCGATATACCGACGCGTATTCGGCAAAAGCCTATAGGAAAAAGCTTTATGTCCGCGCAATAAGAGCGAAAAAGCCGTCGACTCGTCGGCAGGCGCCGGCCGATGCGAGTCGAGCCGAACGACGACTTTTTCGCTCTTATTGCGCAGACATAAAGCTTTTTCCTATCGGATTTTGCCGATTCCGCTTCGACATATGTCGGGGAATCTTTAGTCCTACTAGTCCAAGACGCAATAGATCTTTTGGAATAAACTGGCCCAAAAGAAACATGTATAAATTCCACTTTGATCCTCAATGATAACTATCACCTAGATTTTTAGGTAACATTCTAGATTTTTAGGTAAATCAACTTTTTTGTGTTGCTATCATGTCCCATTGTCCAAGGGACAGCACTGGCAAACTATGTTCGAAAATATGTTGTATGTCGTTCTATTAACATGCTTAGTAGATGAACCATTATGCAAATTGGCTAAAACTACCACAAAAATACATGTTTGATGCATTTAAATACCATAAAATCAGGATTTCAAGTCTTGTCCCCTGGACAATTAATAGTAACCATAGCAACGAGTGACACTAAAAAGTTGATTCATCCTTTTAATACTCAATTATTTTCCAGGTGCTATCCCTATTCGCCAACTTCACCTGGTCGGACAACCTAACAGCGGAGCAGGCCTCAATGGTGGCCCACTGGGAAACCCCTGAAGTCAACCTCTACGGCTGTCTCTGGATCTACTTCCTGTCTATTGTGAGTATTATTTATCAAAAATATTTAAGTGGGGCTCCCATACAACGAACGTGATTTTTTTGCCGTTTTTTGCGTAATGGTACGGAACCCTGCATGCGCGAGGTCGGCTCGCACTTAGCCAGTTTTTTATTTAAATTAAAAACCTTGAAAAAAGTAACCGACGAGGATGGGATTCGAACCCACGCGTGCAGAGCACATTGGATTAGCAGTCCAACGCCTTAACCACTCGGCCACCTCGTCACATCACTACACGGCTAATTATAAGGCATAATTAGACAATAAAACAGCTGTTTGAAAGTTAATAATATAGTTTAAACATAAGGTTTATTTTATTACGTCATAATCATAAACGTGGATTTTTCTAAATAGGTATAATCAGTAAAACGTTGGTAAGGTAGGTTCATAGACTAGGAATCCTCTAGACGGAGACTACCGTATTTGTGGCAGAGGGGGTAGAGATACTATGCTCAGTCTGGAGGATGTCTTGTCTGTGGGTAGGTTTAACTCCCGGCTCATACTAATGAGTTTTTCGGAAATTATCTATATACATAGTTACATACAATATAAAATCACCACCATCATATCAGCCCTTTATCGCCTACAGCTGAGCATAGGCCTCTCTTCTAGTACGCCACTTGTCCCTGTTCTGAGCTAATCTCATACAAAAATGACCCGCTATCTTCCGGATGTCGTCCACCTAACGAGCCAACGGACGACGGGGGCTTCTTTTACTATACTCTGTATCTTTAGGTATTTAAATAAAAGTAAACAAATAATTTGTACATTTTCGGGTTATAACGTTTATTGGTTAAACAACCAAATACAAAACCGCCTGAATCAGTCACTGAACGACCTGACTTTAACCTACATTATTTGATCATGTAATGTTTTCATCTACCCTCAACTGGCTTAAGGAGCCATTTGAGGGTAGAATTTGTTTACTTTTATTTAATTACTTAAAGATACAGACTAGTCGTTATTCGGTGAAGGAAAACATCGCAAGGAAACCGGACTAATCCCAATACCTAAGGTCTAATATCCCTTCTGGGTTGAAGGGTCAAATAGCAGTCGATTTAGTAAAAACTAGCGTCTACGCCAGATCTTGGTGCTAGTTGCCAAGCAGATCGCAGGCTCTCATTATATATCCGCTCATGTATGAGAAAAATAAATACTTGTAGTTTAAATAAAACCTGAGACTGAGGTTACAAATAATTATGTATTCAGTTGTGTAAACATAATAAACGAAAATACCTTATCATGCAATCAATTTATTAGACCATCTTGTTAATTATTAAATGGCTCAGTTGTTTAAAGTATTGGGTGTAAATTAGCAAAATATATGTACTGGGTTCAAGACTGAAGGAGTTAATTCTTAAAATATCTTTACTAAAGGATACTCGAAGAATTTTTGGCGGTAGAAACAAAACTCATTATAGGAATAAGCTATTTTTTTTAATTTACCAATGTGACACGTGCCTTTTCAATTTATTTTATTTTTTTATTTAAGTAATTTGGTGTGACGCTAAGTAAATATGAGAAAAATAGAGCGCCTATAACAAAATAAATATTTATATAAGGTGTATTCGGGTAATACCGAATGTCGGATAATTCCGAAATTCAGATGAAAATCACCCTTAATTCCATCATAATAAAAGTCGCTTTTCGGAATTATCCGACAGTTTTCGACATTCGGAATTACCCGAGTAAACCTTACCGAACTTTCTCTGTCTAAAAATTCCGATGTTTTCTGCTCGAAGTAGTCGCAACATTTGACTGACGTATAACAATGAATCAATGATATTATATGTAACTCCAGATAGGTTATAACTTCCAAAATTGAAGCGCTCACCTTGTACGAATTGTACAAGTTGCCTTTAGTCGCGCCTTGGCAAGCGAGAAATGTGCACGTGCTAACGAGCCTCCGCACACCGAAAGAGAAAGAGAGAAGCTTATGTTTAACAACGAATATGACAAAGATAAATGGTATGCGAAAATTAATCAATATAAACAGATTCATTCGTAGGTAATTAAATAAATATGTAAGTATTTTTAGCGCTCCTTATGTATGACTACATCCTATCTATAGTTATACATATAATATCATTGATTTATAACTCTTTTTATTATGGCCTTTTTTTTGCGCTCCTTATGTATGACATCAACCTATCTATAGTTATACATATAATATCATTGATGTATAATACCAGCTCTTTTTTATTACGGCCTATTAACAGTCCAATAGATGAAGTTTTATTTTCTTTCCAGTACTTCCTAAGCATGGTTTCCTGTACGCTGCCCGTGCCGGCCGGTATCTTCGTGCCGGCGTTCAAAATGGGGGCCTCTCTCGGTCGCCTAACAGGAGAACTAATGCACTACTTCTGTCCCTTTGGAGTGGCCTACGGGGGACATATACAGAAGATATTGCCAGGTATCATTATGGTTGAGAAATGGGGCCTTAAGGGGCCTACATCAAAACGGGGGCCTCACCCGGTCGCCTAACAGGAGAACTGATGCACTACTTCTGTCCCCTTGGCGTGGCCTACGGGGGACATATACAGAAGATTCTACCAGGTATCATTATGGTTCAAAAGTAGGGCTTCACGGGGCCCACGTTCAAGATGGGGGCCTCACTCGGTCGCCTGACTGAATAACTCTTGCATTATTTCTGTCGCCTTGTAGTGGGGCTAAAAATGGGGCCTTACGGGGCCTACGTTGCCTGACTCATTCAGTACTTCTATACCCTTGGGGTGGCCTATACGGGGAACATATACAGAAGATTCTGCTGGCAGAATCTTACCCGATACTCGGGTAGGTATCATTATGGTTCAAAAATAAGGTCTTCATTAGGCCACGTTCAAAATGGGGTCCTCATTCGGTCGCCTTACGGGAGAACTCATGCATTACTTCTGTCCTCTTGGCGTGGCCGAACGAGGGTTATGTACAGAAGATTGTTCAATTGATTATAATAATTTTCTAAATCGTGTTTTAGTTTTTTAGTTTTCCTAAAGCAATTATTTTCTGTGATATTGATAATTGTTTGGCAGGCGGGTACGCGGTGGTCGGGGCAGCGGCGTTCACCGGCGCCGTCACGCACACAGTGTCAACCATCGTCATCGTCAGCGAGATGACAGGACAGGTGGGTGGTTGTATAGTGGGGTCACTCTACGATGAGTTGGCATAGATAGGAACCGATATATTGATTATGCCCCTTTATATTTGAAGGTTACTTCATGAGAGTCTTCTCATCTACAATTTAATTGTTAAAAAGACTTGATTATTTTTCTTTTGAATAATTAAACTAAATGAAAATAATTGGCGCAGGTGACCCACATCCTTCCAATAATGGCGGCCGTTCTAGCAGCCAATGCCGTCGCAGCGCTTCTGCAGCCGTCCTGCTTCGACAGCATTATTCTGATCAAGAAACTGCCTTATCTACCCGACCTACTGTCTTCAGCTAGCAGTAAGTACTTGTACATAAATGTACAGGCCTACATCCTCCCAATAATGGCGGCCGTTCTAGCAGCCAATGCCGTCGCAGCGCTGCTGTAGCCGTCCTGTTTTGACAGCACTATTCTGGTCAAGAAACTGCCTTATCTTCCTAATCTACTGTCCTCCGCTAGCCGTGAGTGCAAACACGTATTTTTTATACGACAACGGTGGCAAACAAGCGTGTGGCCCGCCTGATGTTAAGCAGCCACCGCCGCCTACAAGCTTACAAGGATTCATCTCTTGGAGCACTGCAAACTTTACTCACCACCAGGAACACATAGGTTATAGGCTACAGACTAAATAGCAGTGCTATTTTCTAAAACCAATCCTATTGTAAATGAAATACGGTTGACAAAATTGGCAGACGTGGTAAAATATGTGTATGTGTAAACAGTCAAATAATAGTTACCTGCTATTTGTATTGTACCTTCACAATAGTACCTATTGTCGACCTTTTGCGTTAGAAAACCCGACCAAACAACCCGAAAGCAATTTAATACGCGGATAAAACGACAATCGTCACATAATAAATGCAATATGCTCGCGTTTTTTTCGATTGTAGTAATAATTTATCTAAATTTTATTATACATAAACATCAATTCGCAGGCTTAATGTCTACTAAAATGACTATACGTATAATTTTTAACAGCATTTCTTAACTCATCAAAATTAGTCACGTTTTACTAGAAAATTATTATTACGAAACAAGTGAACACAACTTAACAGTAACATAAGAACATCTGCTTATTTGTTTAAAAAAAAAGGCCGTAGGTTGTAACACGTTATTTCGCCCGGGCCCCGCATGACGAGGTGGCCGAGAGGTTAAGGCGTTGGACTGCTAATCCAATGTGCTCTGCACGCGTGGGTTCGAATCCCATCCTCGTCGGTGACTTTTTGCATTTTTATTTATATATTTTTTTATTTCTTATTGTATTATTTTTACATTTAATTTTGAGGTTTACTTTTAAGTATTTTAGTTCTGTCAATTAATTTTTTTTAAGTTTTTTTTGTTTTGTTATTTTTTTACGTTTTTTTTTGTTTCTCCTGACAGGAATGTATGACATTTGCGTGGAAGATTTCATGGTGCGAGATGTCAAGTACATTTGGAATAGGATGACATTTCAGCAACTGAAAGATTTATTGAAAGAGAATAAGGTAAATGTTAAAAATATTACTAGGTACACTTTTTTATGTTTTCATGGCAATATTTGTTATTCATATTTCTGAAAATATATAAATTATAATTTAGTAGTAGCAAAAAGAGGGGTCCTGTCATTGTAAATTTTGTAGTCACTGTAAATTTACTGCCATCTATCGACACACGACTAAAACTCAAAATGAAAACGTATAAAGTTATCAAAAAATGTATATATATGGATAAATGATTTTATTATTTTTATATCATTTTGATCCATGTTCATTCACTGATATCTATGTGTTAAAATTGTTAAATATGAAACGGTGTCGTCACGCCATCTAGCCGAGGATAGGCTAAAGGTGTGTGCGGCATCTATTCGAGAATGACTTTTACTTGAATTCGAAGGCACGTTTTTTCCTTAGACTTTATTCGTCTTATACGAAGTTACATACTTATGTCTTTGGTAGTAGTCACCTTTTATTCATCGTAATTTGATATAAATAAACAAATTGGAACCTTTTTTAAACAATCGTAGCCATGTCAAAAACACGGATCGTTTAAAAACAGAATTAAGTTACAAATAAATTTTGAGGTCTCGAACATTGTGAGATCAATGAACTTTGTGTTATCATCGTCTTGGCAAGGTCAATAAACTCGGCAATTAACATTGACCCTGATGTTTTTGACCGTTAAGTAGACTATTCTACTATCAAATTCTTTATGATCATTTTCTTTATGAACCGTTACTATGGAGTCAGTAAGAGAAACGTATGTGACGTCACTATATATTGTGATAAATCAACTTCCTTACGTATACCTAATAATATCTAAGTATATGACTTTTGCTGATGTAGCATCATTTAAATCTCAAAAAGATGTTTAATGAAAAACAATTTTAATTATAAATCTGTGTGTAGTGTGTGTAGAATAAATAATATTAGATATTTTCTGTTCTCCGGCTGGAAAGCGTCATATTTCCGCTAAAGTTGGCGCTTTCCAGCTCCGTTGAACAGAAATAAATACCTCATTATAGAATAGGAATAATAAATAATGAAATTTTTATTTTATTTATTTATTTTCCACAATTACAATATTTTTACAGGTAAACCTAAGACAATAGTATGAATAGACTACATTTATATGTATTAAATAGACTACAGTTCATACTAAAACGCCAATAATGGAATAGTCCAGTAAATACGAAAGTCTCAGATCACATGTTTGTGGACCTCGACTTCCCTCGGCCGACAATTACATGTGATCTGAAGAGTGGCGGGAGTGTGCATCGGATAGGACCAAATGGCGGGAAAGAGGGGAGGCCTTTGCCCAGCAGTGGGAAACTCCTACAGGCTAAAAAAACTGGCTAGGTATGTACTATACTATTGTACTGTTTATTATTTACAGGCAATAAAAAGTTTCCCACTAGTGGACAGCCCAGCGTCCATGGTGCTGCTCGGTTCGATCCACCGCTGGGAACTAGTCAAGGTCATAGAACAGCAAGTCGGTAGAGAGAGACGGCTGCAGGTAGCAGCGTTGTGGCATCGCGAGGCCGAGCTGAGAAGGAGAGAGACGGAACGACGGGCGAGACGACCGTCTCGATTCGAGGTAAGTCAAGAGTACAATAGTTAACATAAATGAACATCCTGAATTTTATGAGATGATTTTTTCGGTTCGGGCCCTAATCTGTTAAACAAAAGCCTTTGGTTTCTTTTATGCAGAGCCGAGAGTCTGCGCGTGCCAAAGCAACCATGTAGTTAACAAGCATCTATCGTGATAGTATTAAGGTTCAAATTTATGTAACAGCTTATTCGAAGAACAATCAGCCACGCGGGTGGCAAAAACAACAGAGCATTATTTTTGGAGTTAAAACTTGCTATCTCCGAATAGGCTGTTTCATGAATTTGAACCATATAATTAGGATGATAAAATTGGTTTTTAAACGCTTTATTCCCGTTTACTTATGGCGGTGTTTTTAGCAGTAGCAGGCTATTCACTGCATAAAGGAATCAATATCAGTACCTTTAGTTTAACTTTAACAGATTACGGTCCGAGCCAAAAATCATTTCAAAAAATTCATACTATAACATGGATGATGGATGTAAGAAATAAATGAGAATAAATATTAACTAATGACAAATATATGTTTACTAATATAATCAACTATATTGTGATTCAAATTAACACGATCTTCAATCATTATTTAAACTAAATCGGCACATTATCACGTACTCACGTGTCAAAATGTCAGACATATTTGTTAATTTTTTAGGGTTCCGTACCCAAAGGGTAAAAGCGGGACCATATTACTAAGACTCCGATGTCCGTCTGTCTGTTACCAGGCTGTAAATCATGACGAAAATAACAATATCATGCAAATAAATATTTCAGTGGGGCTCCCATACAACAAACGTGATTTTTTTGCCGTTTTTTTGCGTAATGGTACCGAACCCTTTGTGCGCGAGTCTGACTCGCACTTGGCCGGTTTTTTTTTCTATTTTCTTTAGTTTAGCAAGTATTTGTTCGTCAGGTGACGCCGGCGCCCGACATGCTGGGGCTGCGGCCGCCCGGCATGACGCGAGGATCCTCGCTCACCACCAAAGATCAGGAGGGACTTATACCAGGTAAATACTAAAATACATTGGACAATATATTTATTTAAAACTTTGGCGTTTTGAACACGTATCAACTCCGCCACCGCGACCACGACCTGAAAACCTCCTGACCTGTGACGAAACGTCGGTAAATAAAGGTAAATAAATTCGCGACCCGTCTATGGTGTCAAAATTCCAATAATTTAAATTACAATATGTGACGTTATCTATGAAAAGGGACCTTAGTGTCGATGGCGCTTACGCCATTAAAAAAAATCATAACGTTTATTCTGTAAATAGGCTTAAGCTAGCTCTTTTACATGTCATCTTATAACATCATATATATAAAATTTAAAAACCAGAACGGGATAAAAAACGAGGGAAGAAGCGAGATGGCGCCTTACAAATTTCTAAAAAAGTTTTTGACACGTTTCTCGAATACGACGCACGTATGATAAGAAAAACCTGTTCAAATCAATTATCTACATATGGGAATAGAACTAGACCATAAAAACTATCGCTTCCGATGCGTATTTAATTTACAATAAGGAAAAGAAATTTTCATAACAATCTTCATCGGCCATTTCTCGGCAACTCTCGGTTCCTTTCGTTTGGCGGTGCTACAGATTAGACCAAATAATCCGTAAGTTAAAGTAAACTAAATTATGTTTGTCATGTTGGTATACAGGTATTTCTGAGTTATTTTACTTGGAGTTATATTATTCAGATTGACTTTCACGGCTTCGGCAAACATTGTCATTCGTCCGGGGAACGGGCTAAGAATGCTGAGATGGGCCAAAAATACAAAGTTGATAGTAAGTTATGTAGGTAGATTAAAGTGCATGTTCAGATGTTATTGAGCGACCTGATAAAAATAAGCAAATGTACAGTCAGCAGTCGGCCAAATATCGTAATATAATTTTGTTGCCATAGAAATAAGGATGTGGTCCGATATAGTGGCGAAATATTGAGAGACAAAAGCGGCTAAATTCAGTGGTGTCTCGGACACTTAGAGAGAATGGGAGAGGATCGTGCCGTGAAGAGAGCGCAGGTACTTGGGACAACAAAATGGGAGACGCCCGAGTGGACGTCCTAGGTACCGCTGAAACGACGTAGTTGCTCAAGACCTGCTCAACCTCGGCCATGGCGACTGGCGAGAGCTATCGCAAGACCGAGAGGACTAGACTACCTATGTTTGTATGAAAAGGCGATTTAAGGGCGGTGGTCGTCCATATTCGTCTTAAGGCGAAAATTAATCTAATGAACGTTTTTGCAACTAGGCTTATAAGAACAAATAATAATTTTATCTTGAAACAAGTTTTAAATAAATACGTGTAGATGAAAAAATACAATCTTGCCTTTTATCAAATCACATAATTTTTTGACAAATTTGCGAATTGAGTTATCCAAATAACGGCTACAAATAAGAAATCCCTATCACAGTTTTAAACCATGGCAGGGTTGAATACATAATAATGTCGGTATTTAACTAAACATAAGACGAACTCTTTATTTCATTTACGCGAGCGGAGCTGCGGGCCCGTCTAGTAATATATATATGTATAAATATTCTTCTTTAACATAAAATTATTAACGATGCTCCGATATAAATACTATGCCGCGCGACGCTGTGCGGCGTAAGCGCCATCGACAATAAGGTCCCTTTTCATAGATAATGCCCCATATGCTTATCCTAAAAACTAAAAAAGATAAATAGATATTCACCAAAGACTAAACAGGATGTTTTTATTCTTTTAAAAACAGAAAGCTAGGTTGCATATTATACTCTAGAGTGGAAATTTATTTTATGAAAATATTGAGTGGTGTCGTCATGTGCATGGCAGGATGGATTTTGATTGATGATTTTAAATGAAAAATTGTTAATAATGTTAAAGTTCTACTTTACTCGCATTGGTATGGTGAAAAATGTATGTTTCACTCTTGAAAAACAAATAACTATTTGAAACGGCTTCAAACACTTGAACCCACATTGTTGCCAGAATTTTGAGTATGGTCATATATTGTCTTGTCATGTCAGCGCAAACATACTCTATGTAAATAAAAGTAAACAAACGATTTGTACATTTTCGGATAGTTATAACATTTATTGGTTAACCGACCAATTACAAAACCGCCTGGATCAGTCACTGAACGACCTTTGACTTTAACCTACGTTATTTGATCGTGTAATGTTTTCTAGATTTTGTTTACTTTTATTTCAATACCTAAAGATACAGAGTATAGTTTCATTCAAATGAATTTGATCTAATGCCTCAAATTGTATCTAAACGTTCATTTCATTTCAGCGCCTGGTCAACTATTCCGACCGAAGTCTATCTTGAAGAAAACGAACTCATTCACACTAACCCGAGGACTCGGCTCGCCGCAGCCGCTCACGCCAACCACTCCGTCCGTATACACCACCGTCACTGGCGCCGAAACTCGGTACGTATTAGATCCATTAAAAACGATGTTTTTTCTCTGTTTTTTTTTATATTTCATTATATTACACAGTGAAATATTGCAATGCTTAGAGTTTAATGGTACCCCACAGTATCCGTGCTGCATTCGAAGCTATCTTCAAACGATCTACGTTGCTCCAAGATGTAGAAAGTGGTTTAGAAGGTGGCCAGCTGTCTCCAGGGCTGGCCAGGAGCCCCAGCATAAACAAGAAAGTGCAACTGGTACGTAATCATCATCATTTCCACCATCATCACTTTCCATCTAGATCAGATCTCAAACTCGAATAGACTTTGGAACTCTTCTACTATAACTCGGATGAAAAAGTGGAACCCACTTAATCCATTTCGTTTCCTATATTAATTATTTGTCTGAATAATCATGATGTCTTTCCAGCCCCGCGAACGAGTTTGCGACATGTCTCCTGAAGACCAGAAGGCGTGGGAACAACTAGAGATGGGCAAAGAAATCGATTTCGACCGCATGCTGCAAATCGCCCGCAAGAGAGATATGGTAAGTGGCTGGTCTTAAACTGGTGGTGGCACCCTCGAAAAGCTTTTTGTGGCCGGCAAAGTCGATGGGAAAAGGCCTGGACGTGGACGCAGCCCAATACGTTGGTCCGACTAGATCCGCACTGCTCTTGACTCCACACCGCCAAGGACGGAACCAGATGGAGAGAGAAGGTGATTCAGAAGGGAGGTCACGGCCCTTAGACCCACGAGGAGGTTTTAAATATGGAGGCAACTGAACCAGGGATGTTGCGAATATTCGCATCCGCATCCGCAACCGCGGAACTTCCGCATTATTTTCAAAATCCGCATCCGCATAAAATCGATGTGGAGTTTAATGCGGATGCGGATGTCGAAAAAGTCGGTACAGGAACGTCTTAGCGGCGGCGTTAGTGCTAGGTAATTTCGTCATTACATATAACGAAATCGTCTAGGTCCAGAAAAGTCGGCCAAGTTACTATTTATTAAATAAGTATAACGCACCTATATTCTTGCTCAAATACTAAACTTTTCGTTTCTTTTTTTAATAAAAATTACTAAAATTTATTATTTGACGTTTTTTAAGTACCTAATCTTGACATCCGCATCCGCGGATGACAAAAAATCTGCATCCGCAACATCCCTAAAGTGAACGCAACTGAAAGAAGGCCAGGCCAGGTAAACCGGCGAGCGTGTATGAGGAATGTTATGAAAGTGAAGGAATCGAAAGAGGTATGTCAGGATCGTGGCAAGTGGAAGTCCGTGGTCTCTGCCTACCCCTCCGAGAAATAGACGTAATTATATAAATAAATAAAATATTATAGGACAATTTTACACAGATCGGCCTAATCCCACAGTAAGTTCAATAAGGCTTGTGTTGTGGGTACTAGACGACGGTTATAATATACACATATATACAAATACTTAAATACATAGAAAACATCCATAATTCAGGAACAAATATTTGTGATGAACGCACAAATAAATGCCCTTACCAGGATTCGAACCCGGGGTCTCCTGCTTCGTATGCAGGGTCACTACCGACTAGGCTAAGATATGCATGTATGTATGCATGAACGGATTTTTTTTATAATTACTGGCGCACCGATAACTCTTAAGAGCGCTATTACATTTCGGCGTTGAGCGAGTTTAGGTATTTTACGCGCTGCGGCAGGCCGTGCGAGCTCAGTACGCCGATCCCTTCTACCACACTCGCACTACAATGATGGATTAAACATTCTTGATCCTTCGCGAAGCATATTGAAATCAACCATAACAACACTAACTGTACTTAACTTTTAAAGTTCTAAAACTGTTATTTGGTAAGTACGAAAATACTAAATGCAGTGCAAATGTACATAGGGGCTGTTCATAAATTACGTCATCTATTTTTGACGATTTTTGACCCCCCCCCACCCCTCAAATCATCCAAAAATCAAGCTTCGGATGAATCTGTTTCCTCCTACGTCATGTTACCATCATCCGATGTCCAGACCCCCCCCCCCCACTCCTCCCATTTGAAACGACGTAATTTATGAATAGCCCCATACTTGTACTTATGAAGGTATATTACTCGAAAGAAATTATAGGTACTTACCTACTCGCTTATTTACATGTTTCGTCATTGCATTTGGTACCTATAGGTTGTAAAGTTTGTATCAACGAGGGTTTAAAAACGAACTGGTACTGAGGATCTGATGATGATTAAGGTGGTCACGGATACCAATCAACCATGTAGTAACATGATTAGGCTCTTTTGATTCGTCTCAACAAGATCTTTGACACTGAAGATACACAGGGTCTGATGATGGAGCTGGAAGGTGGCCACGGGTACCAGTCTATCATGTAACTAAACAACTTCGTGTTTGGGCTCGTTTGATTCGTCTCAACAAGATCTTTGACACAAGACAGTACTCAGGGTCTGATGATGGAGCTGGAAGGTACCATTACCAATCAACCATGCAACTAAACCACATCGTGTTTAGGATCGTTTGATTCGTCTCAACAAGATCTTTGACACTAGGTGATACTCAGAGTCTGATGATGGAGCTGGAAGGTGGTCACCGGTACCAATCAACCATGCAACTAAACCACTTCGTGTTTAGGCTCGTTTTATTCGTTTCAACAAGATCTTTGACACAAGATAGTACTCAAGGTCTGATGTTGGAGCCGGAAGGTGGTCACCGGTACCAATCAACCATGCAACTAAACCATTTCGTGTTTAGGCACGTTTTATTCATCTCAACAAGATCTTTGACACAAGGTAGTACTCACCCTAATATCATTTTCTTGTAGGGATTTTGTTGGGCCTTTGTTTACGTATTAGTTGGGCAACCGTTATATTTGGCCGTACGATTTGCTGGAGGGCCCTCGACAAAGGCCCTCCCGAAGATTCCCAACAGAGGGCCATAAGAGTAATTTTTTCGTTGGGCCTATATAAATAAATCATACAATTATTCAACGGTGGTGGTTTTGGTTGGGCCGTGGTTGGGCCTATACACATTTGTTTGATGGTTGGTTAATTGTTACATTTGGCCGTACGATTTGCTGGAGGGCCCTCGTCAAAGGCCCTCCCGAAGATTCCCAACAGAGGGCCATTAGAGTAATTTTTTCGTTGGGCCTATTTAAATAAATCATACAATTATTCAACGGTGGTGGTTTTGATTGGGCCGTGGTTGGGCCTATACACATTTGTTTGATGGTTGGTTAATTGTTACATTTGGCCGTATGGCTTGCTGTAGGGCCAACTGCATAAAAATAAAAAAGGGCAATTTTTTCGTTGTGCTTCTGTTTGCAAATTCAACAATTACCCAACGGCAAGTCAGGTAGGTCGGTAGGTAGTCGTGCACCAGGTTGAAGGCCCAACACAGCTTGTCCCACAAAGGGCCAACATTGTAACTTTAACGTTGGGCCTTGTGTAGGATTCTTACAATACTACCGTAGGTAAATAGTTGTGTAATTTATAGTGTGCCTACAGTCTAATTATGTAATGGGCTTTTGTTTACGAGTCCTACAGTTACCCTACGTTAAGTAAGTGGTTGTGTAATACGACGTTGGGCCTTTGCTGATAAATATTACAATTACACTACGGTAGGCATTGGTTGTATCCACATGAAGGCCCTAGGCCAGGCAGCAGTTGTTGTTAATCTTCTCTGTATCGTTCCAATTTTAGTATATGTACTGCCGAAGCAAGTACACTTACTATACACTCTAATTTGTATATATACTAACCGCACTTCGAAACTTCGTAAGCAAGATTTATGTTTTTTGAGATTTAAATTGAGAAAATGTTGGTAAAATACAATTTTTTTAAATTTATGTATAAATTTTATAGTTATAGCTATTAGATTTATAAGTTACTTTTAAAAAATATTATGATTATATCCGGAATAATCGAGAAAATAACTATAACTTCGATGTTTGGAGACAGTAACGCCATCTAGTGACGCCACAAGCAAACTCAACTGGTATTGTTGGGCATCAGTACTACAGCCAATGTTGGTAAATGCGATATTTGTGCTCACTGGGCCAACGAATGTTATCGTTGTTTAGCCACCGGTACCAAAATACACAAAGGCCCATTGTTAAGCGTCAGTGCCACAGCCAATGTTGGTAAATACGATATTTGTCATCATTGGGCCATCGGATGATATCGTTGTTTAGCGAACGGTAGCAAAATACACAAAGGCCCATTGTTGGGCCTCAATGCTACAGCCAATGTTGGTAAATGCGATATTGGTCGTCATTGGGCCATCGTATGATATCGTTGATTAGCCAACGTTACCAAAATAAACAAAGGCCCATTGTTGGGCATCAGTGCCACAGTCAATGTTGGTAAATGCGATATTTGTCATCATTGGGCCATCGGATGATATCGTTCATTAGCCAACGTTACCAAAATACACAAAGGCCCATTGTTGGGCATCAATGCTACAGTCAATGTTGGTAAATGCGATATATGTCATCATTGGGCCAACGAATATTATCGTTGTTTAGCCAACGGTACCAAAATACACAAAGGCCCATTGTTGGGCATCTGTGCCACAGCGAATGTTGGTAAATGCGATGGTGGGCCAATACAAAATTAATGTTGGCTACGGAACGAACCTCATCCCAACGTTTTCCCTACCGTTGGCACCGTGGGCCCCAACGAAAATGCTACTAGCAGGGTCTCATGATGGAGCGCGAAGGTGGCGACGGGTACCTGTCTATCATCATCAGCTCCATCATCAGACCCTGAGTAGTATCTTGTGTCAAACATCTTATTGCGACGAATCAAACGAGCCCAAACACGAAGTGGTTCAGTTACATGGTAGACTGGTACCCGTGGCCACAGTCCAGCTCCATCATCAGACCCTGAGTACTAACTTGTGTCAAAGATCTTGTTGCGACGAATCGAAGCCAAACACGAAGTGGTTTAGTTGCATGGTTGATTGGTACCGGTGACCACCTTCCGGATCCATCATCAGACCCTCAGTACTACCTTGTGTCAAAGATCTTGTTGCGACAAATCAAACGAGCCCAAACACGAAGTGGTTCAGTTACATGGTAGACTGGTACCCGTGGCCACAGTCCAGCTCCATCATCAGACCCTGAGTACTAACTTGTGTCAAAGATCTTGTTGAGACGAATCAAACGAGCCTAAACACGAAGTGGTTTAGTTGCATGGTTGATTGGTACCCGTGACCACCTTCCGGCTCCAACATCAGACCCTGAGTACTATCTTGTGTCAAAGATCTTATAGAAACGAATAAAACGAGCCTAAACACGAAGTGGTTTAGTGGCATGGTTGATTGGTACCGGTGACCACCTGCCGGCTCCATCATCAGACCCTGAGTACTATCTTGTGTCAAAGATCTTGTTGAGACGAATCAAACGAGCCTAAACACGAAGTGGTTTAGTTGCATGGTTGATTGGTACCGGTGACCACCTTCCGGCTCCATCATCAGACCCTGAGTATTATCTTGTGCCAAAGATCTTGTTGAGACGAATCAAACGAGCCCAAACACGAAGTGGTTTAGTTGCATGGTTGATTGGTACCGGTGACCACCTTCCGGCTCCATCATCAGACCCTGAGTACTATCTTAAGTCAAAGATCTTGTTGAGACGAATAAAACGAGCCTAAACACGAAGTGGTTTAGTTGCATTGTTGATTGGTACTGGTGACCACCTTCCGGCTCCATCATCAGACCCTGAGTACTATCTTAAGTCAAAGATCTTGTTGAGCCGAATCAAACGAGCCCAAACACGAAGTGGTTTAGTTGCATGGTTGATTGGTACCGGTGACCACCTTCCGGCTCCATCATCAGACCCTGAGTACTATCTTGTGTCAAAGATCTTGTTGAGATGAATAAAACGAGCCTAAACACGAAGTGGTTTAGTTGCATGGTTGATTGATACCGGTGACCACCTTCCGGCTCCATCATCAGACCCTGAGTCAAACTATCTTGAGTCAAATAAATACATATAGAATGTCAGGTCGTTTCAAATATTTTTAATCCTGTCCGGTAGTTTATTAAACTGTACCATTATAAATTATAATACTATAAAAACGGTGCTAGGATCAAAGTCTCTCGTTGCGGTTTACACGCACACAGTATAGCGTTTTACACGGCGCCCGCCGCACACAATGATAAAAAACCTCGTCGTCGCCGTTGAAAATGTGCGGAGCCGACCGACACACATCCTGCCTCTACAAGCTCTGCCGCGGCACTGAGCTGGCGCAGCGCGCGTCATCGGTAATATAGAGTAGTTTTCAAAAAATTGCCAAAAAATTATAGTAGAATTTCATAAACACTAATGTATACCAACAGTATAAGCAAACGTTGCAGATTGCTTGAGTATGAAAATGACTTCGATATTAAGTAGATTTTCGTAGGAATTGACACTTGTTTCGGAGAGAAAATCGAGTTCGTTTTACTTTGATTTTCTCTTTCTCAAAGGTATGTAGGAAAAATATAGTTTGATATGTCTAAAGTACAGGGTATTAGTAATACAAAATAGCCAGGTTTAGCAGAGTAAAATTCTCAACATTTCCAAATAAGAGCTCGCCATTCAGTGCTTCACGGGGTTTTTCGGAAACGACCATCAGAAAAAAAATCATTACTAATTTAATAAGTCTTTTTTCTAATATTTACAACGATATTTATAAAGATAAGAAGACGCTTTTACTGGAACACGTACTCATTGTTTCTAATAATGAGCGCAAAGTCCTGAAATTCGTCGACTAGTATCATCAATTTTGCATTATTTCGACTTTTCTTGTAAGAGCGCTCTTAAGGCGATTTGCTCTTTTTTGGAAAGACGCTGAGTTATTCAGATAAGTCAAAAGCTTTTTATGTAAAAGAAAGGGGAAAAAATACTTACATCGTAAAAAAAATGTGGGATGATTGAACTTCGCCAGTTTTTTATAATCTTTTTCTTATGTACTGTATTAATACAAACTCTTTACAGCAACTGGACGAAACGGACTATGAAGACGAAACCAGTCTGTACACCTGCCATATCGACCCCGCGCCCTTCCAGCTGGTCGAGAGGACTTCATTACTTAAGGTACCTTTTATACCACGGCTCACTAATTTAACTACGCTAAGGCATTTTTGAGTGATTGACTAACAACAGCAGATGGTTAACATACATACATACCTACATCACTGGCTCAGTGACCCAAAGAGGATCTTGGCCTCTGACACAAGAGAGTGCCGCTCTGCGCCAGTTGGGTATTCCGATGGCGGACAGGTCTTTTTGGGCTTCGTCACTCCAGCGGTATCTGGGACGCCCAGAGGGACGTTCTCCGCCCGGGTGCCCCACATACGCTCTTCTCACAGCACGATCCTCCCCCATCCTCTCCAGGTGACCAAGCCAGCGGAGTCGTGTGACTTTGATCTCGCCTAAAGCGCCAGAGGGTTGAAAGCGACCCATTGCAGCCAGGATATTTTGGCGTTATTCAGTCCCAGGGTGAAATGGGTAATGGGTCCTTTCGCCCGAGTTGAAAACACTACTTTCCATTTCGGAAAGTAAAATGAAATTATTTAGTTCATAATTTCGTATACTTGACTGATTTCGAATACAGAATATTTTTTGAAAAATCAATTGAAATTTCAATCCACTTATTTACTTAATGAAAAGTGAACTTTAGGAGATGAAAATATTCATACATGTAAACCTCCAAATATCCAATGATGAATACTTTGTATTTTTGGATGCTTGGAGTATTTAAATGTTTGATACTTTCACATTTATAATAAGATTAGGATTAATAAATTAATTTATTGAAAATTTCAACAGGTTCATTCACTGTTCTCCACGTTGGGAGTGAGCAGAGCTTACGTCACGGCCATTGGCAGGCTTATAGGTGTCGTCTCACTGCAAGAGGTAAGTTTTTAAACTTTAGATGCTTCGTTCCTGTTCCCTTCTTTCCTCATTTTAGCGATTAACTACATACGTCCAAAAAGTGTCCTATGAACTATTTTATACGAAAGTGATTAGAGTTAGATCAAGATAAGTCTGCAACGATTTTGATAGCACACAAGTGTTATTGACGTAAAAATAACACTTGCGCTGCTTATGCTATCAAAATCGTTGCAGATTTTTCTTGGTCTAACTCTAATCACTTTCGTACAAAATAGTTCACCGACCATTTAAACCAATCATATCAGAACTTGCGCGTGAGTCTTTCGAGTTATTATGTTATAGTTTTTGTTACGTAAACAGTGCATCGACGTCTTTGGAGGAGCGCTATGGCCGTTCCTTGATAATGACTCAAATGTTTTAGTTTTGTGTCAATATGTACTTAATTGAACGTATTTCTTCAGCTCCGTAAAGCCATCGAAGACGTGAACTCCGGAGTCCTGACCCTCGCGACCCGGCCCGCGCCGCCCTCCCCCCCACCGCCCGCCATGATCCGCGCCGGCTCCGAACCCGCGCCCCCCAGCGACAGCGAGACGGCCAAGCTCACACAAGACACTAAGTGAAAGAGGTATGGGTATAAAACGTGATGTTATAAGTTATGAAATAATAATATTTGTTTTACAAGGGGGCAAATTGTTGTTTAATACATGAGAAAGATTCCAAAATTGAACCACGGCCGTCGCGAGCGGTTCGAAAAGTGGAATTTTTAGTGCGAGGGTTTCAAATCACGAGGGTTGAGCATATTTTGGTACCGAGTTATACACAATATTAAATATGTATCATTGGAAATCATCATTTAAAAGCTAATTCTACCAGCCAACATAAGAAAACGACTCAAAATTTGTATCAAATTAGGTACTTAGCCACTCTTGTGTATGAAATGCAACTTTCTCATCAATTTTTGAGCAATCAAGATCAAGAGAGCCTTACGCCTTGACGTCTCTTTATATACAAATCGATCATTATCTATTGTTGCAAACACTTGCCTGAAATAAACAAAACGTTAAAAATAATAGTTATTTTTTAAAGGACGGTAATATTATTACCGTATAACCACCCAACTATAGTCGAGCACTACAACTTTTTTTTATTAGCCTACTTTAGTATACCACTGCTGGGCAAAGGCCTCCCCTCGTTTTCTCCACTCGACTCTGTCATTGGCAATTTCCCACCATTGCGAGTAGAATGCGTCCAAGTCGTCCCGCCATCACACGTAATTAAGTAATACCAATGTACTTTTTCGATTTGTCTGAATTTTTCATATATTTTTATGAATTATTTGCCATAGAAATACGACATTCGAATAATAGTTACACCTGAAAGAAAATAAATTTTGGACCATACGAGCTTTTGGACTAAAGTTTGGTGGTACGGTACGTGGTACGCTATCCTGCTAATGTCATTCCACGGTTTATAGCAGCGGTCGGCAACAGGCGGCCCGCAGTCCGCATGCGGGCCGCGAACCTCTCACTTGCGGCCCGCAAGCCCCCTGGCTATTCTTTATGTAATATTGACAAACCACAATGTCTGGTGAAGTCATAAATATTAACAAAGTGCGGCCCGCGTCAACTTTGTTAACTACTATGTGGCCCTTGGCTGCTAAAAGGTTGCCGACCGCTGGTTTATAGTATGAATTTTATGAGATGAAAATTGGACCATAGGAGCCTTTGGACTATAGTTGGGTGGTACGATACGTGGTACGAAACCTTGCCAATGTCATTCCACGGTTTATATAATGAATTTTATGAGATGATTATTTCGGCTCCATGAAACATTAACTGCACTTTTTGCTACCCGCGTGGCCGATTGTTCTTCGAATAAGCTGTTAAATAAATTTGAACCTTAATGCTATCACGATAGTTGCTTTTTAACGGCATGGTTGCCTTGGCAAGCGCCGAACACGGCTCTGCATAAAAGAAACAAAGGCTTTTGTTTAACTTAACAGACTAGAGCCCGAGCCGAAAAAATCATCTCATAAAATTATACAAAGATTAATGATAGATGATTGTCACATGTTTTGAAATGTCCAAGTTAGATATGACAACTGAGTTGTTCAATATTTTAACTTAAGTAGGATAAATAAATGTACTCTGTAAATAGCTTGTAATATTTATTTATAATTATAACAATATTGTGGCTTATTCTGATTTAATTGTGCATTGTTTTTTTTTGCGGTTTTGATTTATCTATGTATTTACAAAACTCGCAAAATATTTTTTGAGTTTATTGGAGTTTACTCCTTAAATAGGTATCAATATCTTTTTCATACACAAGCCCGGGGTATGAAAATTTATGGGCAGAAAAATCAAGCGCTACGTTATAATTCGTGCGCAACTTATTTTGCGCAACCCCTAGTAAAGGCTGCATGGAAACACTTTATTTATTTAATGTCAACTAATAACAACTGTCAATTTGCAGAGTTTTGATCTTAATTTTGCTTCGAGCAACACCGGCTTCCGACACATCGGACGGGAGGGGCCCAAGCGATATCTCACCGTACAAATCTTTCTGCCATTTTTCGCGGGGGGAAAGGTGCACACAGTCGCACTTCTCACACACTTACATACAGAATCGAATCTGTAATGACGACACAAATACATAGAAAATGACACACGTCAAAGACAAATCTTGCAAACCTCGATCTCTTTTTGTGTACGGACGAGTGACAAGTGTCACAACACGCACACTAACACATTTTCGTTGAAGTATGTTATTGTATTCTGAGAGATGAGAAGTCGGATTTGTCAACAATTACATGAGACTAAAATATAATAATTGTGTTTGAATGTATAATAAGAATTAAACGTATGATATGTAAAAAAAAATTATTACATATGAAATGTAACACTTTCTTTTTGTAAATTTGATGTCCCGGACCTCTTTTTATAACAAAAAACCGAGCAACCAGGCATTTTTGTGCAGCAGTGTTCACGCGCGCGTCTGGACTCGGTCTAGTGAAAAATCCAAGTGCAACTAGTTTTATTACCCGCGCTAGATTAGATTGACGCGCTAATCTTGTACCTCAGCAGAGGGGAAATAGTGCGAATGCCGCCTCCCTTCCGTGTTGCTCGAAGTAATTTTGTAATGTTATAATCGTTCGTAAGGAGTAAACTCTAGTCCTGCGTCGGAGCAGACACATACACCCTTTTTTTATTCCAAAAGTTTAACTTTTTAGTTGTCTAATTCAGTATTTTTTTTTAATAAAACCATTGCCATTTTTATTAATGCCGCCAAAATGTTAAAAATCCCCGGCACCAACAATATTGATTCTGACACCATTCATTATAATGTTTTTGTCATATTTTTACATTATTTTTTATAATTATACTGGGTGAAATTTTAACCATCCGCCATACTCTCCGTAGTGACTTCATATATCATATCTGAACAACTTTTTTTTATTATGGGACCAATGCCGAAATCGCGAGAAAAAAATTTTACCGTCCCATAGAAATCAGCGGCATCACATGAGCCGGAAATTCTGGCTTCTATAATTCCGGCCCGGAATATATGAAACGGCCATAATTTAATTTTTTCGCAGTCACTACGCAGAGTATGGTTGGTAGTGAAAATTTCACCCAGTATTAAAATGCAAGACGTCAGTGTAAAGTGTAATTCTATGGAACTTGCTAACTATGTAAACAAACCGCCATATTGAAATTATCAAAGAATGATGAATTTACTTTACATAGTTAGCAAGTGCCAAAGAATGACACTTTAAACTATGAATGAAACTGAGAACTACCTTCAGTATTATAAGATTTAGGCATAATGTAACGCTTTATTACTGCTTGGACAGTTTTATAATAGACATAATCGTACTATAGTGTGTAATATAACACTTTAAACTCTCGCGTTTTGTACACATATTTAATTACACAAACGGAAGTCTCTCCGTGACCACAGCTGCTGGTGCAACTCAGCTGAAACGTCGGAATTTAAGGTAAAAACAATGAAATTATATCGCGGTAGACGTTTGTGTAATTAAATATATAGTATGTATTGTTTCGCTAGTAGAAGCAAGTCTTATAGTCAGAAAAATGATTTGTACAATATGTTACACGTAAAATAATGATCTAGTCAATTTACACATTAAAAAAATCTTTAAAAATCTTATAAGACAAACAAACCTATGTTCAGTAAATAACAAAAAAATGAAAGTTAAAAATAATATACACCGCTTATTTTTTCTTCAATAAGAAGTGTGATCGCTATAGTTATTGGCCACTCCTAACAAATCAGAAAGAAATAAGCCAATAAGAAACCTTATTGTAAAGAGTGGCCAATTACTATAGCACTCATCCTATAATGTCCAGCAGTAAATTTTTATATTAGTTTATGACGAATAATTTTAAGTTTATTTTTTTGATATTTTGAACGTGTTGAATGTTAAATGGTGCTTTTTGGAATTGACGTATACGAGTATACAGTTTAATTTATTTTAGTCATATTTATATTGAAGTATATATTTTATAAATTTTAGATAGGTATATAAAAGACGTTTAATTTTGTCAGACAACTTTATAGGTACGTACAATCACTAGTTAAGTTGGATGTAAATATCTATTCTATGTGTAATTGTGAAATTATCCGTTATATACTATTTGATGTGCTATGTATAATGTGCTTCAGTTTCATAGGTTAGGTAATAAATAAGGTACCTGCGCCAAAGAAGGCCCGGTTCTTAAACTTATTTTTTTTTTTATATTTTGCGTCCATGTTCGCTGTTACCATAGCACAAAACTACAAGTTCATATTAAACATTAGAAAAATAAAAAATAAAAATAACGATGGGCGTTCTTTGGTGCAGGTACCTTAACTATTTTTAATCTTATGACAATTGAAGCATACTGTACTATTGTCAAAAAACAAGGCTTGTGATTTAAAATCATTCCAAAAAAATTATTCACAGCATTTAAATGTGTTTAAGTTTAGTGAAACTAGACGTTTAGATTGAAGTTGAAAAAAAAAAATGTTATTAGTGCCATCTTTCGGCCATATTCTAATAATATATCTGCAGTTGCAGCTAATGGTCACAACTCTATTTTTTTTTACGCAGATATATTTTTGGTTACGGCCGCTTAAATCATTTTTATTAAAATATTTGCTCCTGATTGTTGCTTTAAAGAAAAAAATATGAAGGGTGTTTTAAAATAGTTATTTACGATACAAGTGCGAAAAATAGGAAATTACTTATTCGCACGTGTATCGTACAACGTTTTACAGTAGGTACATATGGCCCTTTAAAATTTGACATTCGCACGATAAGTGCTATTTTACGCACTAGTGCGGGAAAATAGGACCATATGTACTGTAAAATATTTTTTATCAGTTTAGTCAAGACATACCCTGAAATTGTTTTTTTTTTCTTGTAATTTCGCCAAGTCGTGTTTCGGTTAAAAGGTTAAACTATGATTTTGCACAAAATATTATTACCTGATAAAACTAGACATATATCCGTCCATTATAAAGACGGTCATATTTCGTAAATAATGGAATAGTCAAAGTCTTTCGAAAATTATGTGATGTATTTGTAATAAACATTTTTAGCAAAATAAGATTAATGCGACTATGCCGATATATCAGGATATTACCTGTACGGATATGATGGTCGTTCTTGTCTACGTGGCAGCGTGATAAAACGGTGTCCGTCACTTTCTATCCCGCGGTGTTAAAAAGTGTCAGTTATTTTATCACGTGGATTTAGGCATCCATAATACGCCTGCTGGTATTGCGATATCGGACATAAATATGCACATAACACCCGTTTTGTAGTAGTTATAATTTTTGGCAAATACTCGACCTTAGTTAACGACTATAAGGGGCTGTCCATAAATTACGTCATCGATTTTTGACGATTTTTATGCTTCAAATGACCCCATTTCCTCCTACTTCATGCTACCGTCATCCGATGTCCAGACCCCCCCCCCCCCCTAATTTGAAATGACGTAATTTATGAATAGCCCCTAAGTTTGCGGCGCTTGCAGTTGAGACTTGGGTCCTTGGTCATCGTATGAAAATGAACTTATCGAATTAACATGTTTGGAGCAAATTCCTGGGGTATTTTAGAAAAGTGTCGGGTGCGTGACGCAATTTTTCAACACTTCTGATACAGCTAAGAAGCCGATATTTGTCACGATAACGTTTGATAACTTAGTTTCAAATACAACTGTATATAATACAGATTTCTGCCTGTTATCAAGGCAGCTACCATACGCGTCACGTCTGTGACAATTTTATGGAATGCTCCTAGTATTTTTATATTTGTTAGAATAATATTTCTTGGAAGTGTGATTGTCTTCTAAATACGCTTGCTTATACAATTATATCGCCCGCGGGGCACTTCGTCAGTGTGATCTGTTGCTTTTTGAATAGACGATATTTTGTGATGTTATTGATGTTGTTTTATTTTAAAAACCATTATGTATTTCTCCATACTCTGACATTCCGTCAACTTTGTGCTAAACAAAGTTCGCAACAGGCCTGTTAATAGTCTCCGACATAAACTGTAAAGTGTAATTAAAATATATGACCTGGATTATTTTAAATAAATAAAACCAATAAATATACTTCTATTTTTTACTCTTAATTTTGAAATGTATCTTATTTCTATAATACTTAGACACCGTATCAAAAACATGATTCTACAACGTTCAAATCTACTTAAGTACATTTTGGGTGTGAAATTAATCAGAACAGTGTCTTTATACTAAATCAATATTTACATAATGTTTCAAATGTACGACTGTCTAAAGCATTTTTGATTTATTTTATATTTCCTAAAAAAACAAAAAAAAAGTTCGATGAAGTAACAGTAATGGATAACTTACAAAATATTTAAAAATGAAAACTGTTTGATCGGTTTTTTCCGATACTTTGCTTGGTTTTTACCACCGACAAAATATATTAAAACTATAGGAACAATATTTACAATATATTTAAACACTTAAGTAACAGTATTTGATAATTTATCATACTTACAGTTACAATATAACTTTTATTTATAGTCATACATTTTAATATGTTATTTTGGAAATGTAGCCTGACGTCTTTTTTATGTGTAAAATAAAATATCCGTATTTATATATTTATATTTTTAATTAACTTTGCTACATTTTCCAAACAGCATATTAAAATTTTACACAAACACGCAGCTATGAAATCGTGCAAAACCATATATTAAAATATATAAATGCACTGGACCTAAATATCTATCAAAACCACAAAAAAGAACGTATGTTTATGCTACGTACCACTTTTTTTTAAAGAAAAGAAAACATGCCGAACTATTATTAGACTTTGACCACGCTAACTTCGCAAAAATTTGGCAGTAAGTACTGCCAAATTACGGATATATTTAAGGATATGTATACGTACGTATACATATCCCTATAAGCTCCATACTTGACGTAGCCCTTGGCATGAAAACTTAGAGTGGTCCGACTATACATCCAAATTAAATTAAAGTGTTTTTAGCTTATCGTTATTTACGGAGAAAAAAGAGGTAAAATATTTTGGGCATACCCATTAATTTTAGTATGAACAGTTTCTTAACTGCCTCGTGAAATATTGGCCATTTATTAACACATGCATAATAATAACAAACATATCTATAAAAACTTAAACTAACACTCGCAATAAAATTCTACAATTGTTTTAGTCTTGGTACTTACACCACATACATGGTAATTCACCCAAGTGGATCCTGCCACAGTAGTCATACATCACACATTCACTATAATCTGCATTCATAGTCATATGTCATACCTATCACATTACGCTTAAGTAGTTTTCACACAGGGGACCGATTTTTGAATTTCGATCGTTCGATTTCGTCACTCGGAAATCGGTGGAAAACGGCGAAGTGCTAATTATTGAAATACGAGCGATAGAAATTGGGAATCTAGTGGTATTGACCACTCGTTTTCAATTCTAGTAGAATTTAAATGCCTAGTAGTGAAGATATTATTGAACGAAATCGAGCGGTCGAATTTCAAACATCGCACATAATTCTTGCGTTCATCTCCATTCGTATATATTACCGCACTTAATATTTATATCAGAACTCTTTCTCGAGTGCAAGCGGCGTTTCCTATTTTATTTCCTTCTTGTCGCTTGCATTCGAGAAAAAATTCTAAAAGAGAGCCTCTTGAAAAGTATATATCTGTTTATCTTACAACTACAAATTGAGGGAAGAAAAAATACAAATAACATTACAATTACAATCATATGCAACTGGCCTATCGAACAGTAATTTTTACCAGTAAATATACCATCTTATTTATTTAATAACAAATCTTTTCAATTAAAGATTTCCTACTAGGCAGAATTTCTGAATGAAACAGATCACACATTAATTAAAAAAAAACATTCTATAGGTTATAGATGTAGGATTACTTAAAAGGATTTATTCTCTAAAGTGTCATTCTGTGAAACTTGCTAACTATGTAAACAAACCGCCATATTGAAATTGTCAAAAATGATGAATTTACTAGTGACTTTTGTTTACATAGTTAGCAAGTTCCATAGAATGACACTAGAAAAGTTGGTGATTTCTTAGATAGGACTTTAAGCAGACAGAATTCGGCCAAATGCGTCTAATCTCTTGCTTTCCACATTTATCTCCACAATTAACTTTGAGAAAGTCGATATCAGAACAAGACATCACATGCACCCACAAGTTTCGACCACCATATTGGGCAGCGTTTTCTGCGTCACCGTGTTATTGGAGTCCATGTACAGGAGCTGAAGAGAGCTGAAGGTGGTCGGCGCGCAGCATGGCTTGAACTCCGGCTTGCCCACCGTGTAGAAATATTTCTGGAAATAAAAATATTGTTAGTTTGGTTCAGGTTTTAACCTTTTCACCACGAATAGCGACATCTATTGTGAGAATTGGAAGACTAAAATTGACCACCGTATAGAAATATTCCTGGAAATATAGGTATTGTTAGTTTTGATCAAGTTTTAACCTTTTCACCACGAATAGCGACATCTATTAAGAGAATTGGAAGACTAAAATTTAACATCTCGTTTTTGCAGTCTCTGTCTTTTAAAGTATTCGCATTAGATTATGTGTAAAAAGTTTCGTAATATTGTAGGCATTCCGCCCACTTCATCCACAACTAGAGTTAGACCAAATAAAGTCTGCCCTGTTTTTGATAGCTCACGCAGTGCAAGTGTTATTTTAAACGTCAAACTTCTACGAAATTATGACGTTTAAATAACACTTGCACTGCGTGGGCTATCAAGATTGCTGCAGACTTTTCTTGGTCTAACTCTATCTGTGCCGACGCCAACTTATCAATAATACGAATTTTATCAAATAGTGCATTGTAATGGTTGGTATACTCCTTACCAAATAGCTTGGCTTCTGTGACAGCTGTCATCTCAATACAATTTTTCGTTTTAAGGTTATAAAATGTATGGACTTCCGGTTCGAGCGCCATCTTGATGGCACGCGGCGAGATTAATTGATTCGTTTTTTGCTCATTAATATTGTTTAAAGTGTAATATCGATAGCCTATTATACAGTAAACTAATGTGGTAGTGTGCAGTGAATGGAGAATTTATCTTGAAGCACGTTTAACCATCATTTTGGAGTCTACGGCCGGTTGTCCACGTGTTTCTTGTAAAGCCCGCTATCGCTTTACAAGAGCTAAATCACCGTACACTGTCTTGTACTAACCGTACAATTTCAATCGTTTTACCCTGCTACTACGACCTTGACACTGGCGAAATAGCCCCAATGGGCTGAAGCCATAATTTTAAAAGAATGAATGAATTATAAAATGTATGGAGATGACAGCTGTCACAGAGGCCAAGCTATTTGGTAAGGATTATAATCGATGGAGTATGCCTATGTTTAGCTGTGGATGCTTGTGGCTTACTTAGGATAATTGTAACTTACTCTAATAATATTATTGTGGTAGCTGCCCGTCTGCGTGACAGCGGAGATGGGCGCGCAGTTGCCCTTGCAGAAGTACGCGTGGTATCCCGCCGGCTTGATTATCCAGTCCGCCCAACCTGTAATCAATAACATATTTAGTATTAAATATTATAATTATACAACCTACTTATAGTTACATTTATCATGCTTCAGTTTTGATTAAATAAAAAGGCAAAATGGAAGTTTCACACAGGTTTAAAGTTTCAACGGCTAAGTATGTCATGAGAACACCCGATGAGAACATGACAAAAAGTGCGTTAAGCCTCATATCGGGATCATATCCTCGTAGCAAACCCCTTACTACATGGATGTCAGTTATTAAGGATCTGTCCAATAACAATTTAGATCCAGCGACGACCCAGAAACGATATCTCTGGAGAAGGAGGATTAGGAGCGCCGATCCCAATTAGAAATGGGACAAGGCCGGAAGAAGAAGAAGACGCAGGTTTGAAATTTCAATTAGTAGATGGTTTTATTCACTCGATTAGTAACAGCCTACTTATACCTTGGATCGTATTTGTCAGGGAATATATAAACGAAAAGAGCGATTTCCATTCCAAAGAATGACGATTCGAGGTACCTATCACTTGACCCTAAAATGTCGACAACGTAAGGATAAATCTCTTCTCCACACCCGGAGGATTGGGACTTTTTCCTGGTGCCAGAATCTACGATATCGGCGGCGCTCGAAGTTGTGGTGGTCTACAACTTCTCTCTCTCGCTCTCATAAGAACTTACCTATTGTTTTAAAGTCGACATAGAGCGGTTCTCTGCAACAGTCTGTGGTGCCGGAGCCGCACTCCAGCGCGCGGTTCCGTCTTCTTTTCCCGGCATATTTCGTGTACAGCACGAGGAAGGGACGCCGCTTCTCATGGAAAGAGAGAGGCGACCGGCGCAGCTGTGGACAACGTGGGATTTTAGTTGAAGTTGCTATTCTGTCCAGTGTTGAGGCAGTGTACACCGATTTATACCGTGTAATCCAATATTACGCGAAACTCTGCGTAGGGGGCGCCATTACCACAATCAGTCACAATCTAAGGGTCTACCGCAAACGAGAGAATCGAAATGTTGTTATTTAACACTTGTATCGCTCTTGCATATTCGAGCGATAAAGAGGCAGATAGCTGAGTTTCGATTTTCGCGTTTCCCGGTAGGCCGTTTGTAAACAAACTGCCTTGATGTATCAAACTTATTTTATTGCCTGTGAAAACTTGTCAAAAAACAGTTTAAGGCACAGTGTGTAAAAGTTACTCTATGGTTTACGATGGGTGCTAGTGCTGCGCTCTGGCGAAATGAACGGATTTCGAGAAAAAACAAGTGACGACGCGACAAGGTAGGTTTTCTAATGGGCGCCCGGGCGGATCGTCGCGCGCAAGCAAAATTATTTCGAGATTTTGAATTTCGAACGAGAATTATAATTGTTCGAAGTTGGACTGGGTCTAAAAGCCTTCCTCTGTGATTGAGGTGTCTGCGCTCTAGGTCGCTAGCTTGGCTAAGTATGACATAAGTCCTTGTAAAAAGTCAACTACCTACTCGTATGCTCACCTGACAAGTCCTGCAAGCCACATGAAGTGTGTGTAACCTCTCCCGTTCTTCTAACCACACCCTGACCGCCCACGCCAGCTCCACTCTAACCCATCCCTCCCCTGTGTCAGTCTCTTTGATGGCGATGGGTCTGGTTTTTTTGAACTGTTGCTGGCTGTCCCAGTGGGCCGCTTCGGAGATCACAAATGTTTGGTTGTATTCGTCTAGTGGATCGGGCTCCTGGAAAGAAAGAGAAATTATGTCAAAAAGAAATAAGATTTTGAATATCTAGGACTTCATTTGAAGTTTTGTCCTCTTTTATGCACACGGGAATGGAAGAAAACATTAAGAGTGTGATTAACTACACCTAAAAAAACCGGGCAAGTGCGAGTCGGACTCGCGCACGAAGGGTTCCGTACCATAATGCAAAAAAAAAAACAAAAAAAAGCAAAAAAAAAACGGTCACCCATCCAAATACTGACCACTCCCGACGTTGCTTAACTTTGGTCAAAAATCACGTTTGTTGTATGGGAGCCCCATTTAAATCTTTATTTTATTCTGTTTTTAGTATTTGTTGTTATAGCGGCAACAGAAATACATCATCTGTGAAAATTTCAACTGTCTAGCTATCACGGTTCGTGAGATACAGCCTGGTGACAGACGGACGGACGGACGGACGGACGGACGGACGGACGGACAGCGAAGTCTTAGTAATAGGGTCCCGTTTTACCCTTTGGGTACGGAACCCTAAAAAACCACTACTAAGTCAGTAAACACTGTAAACAGTGGATTTACACGAACAATTGCGGTAGAGTAGAGCTAATGATTTTAGTCTCTATTAAAAAATAACTATGGTACTTACTTAGTTGAGATGAGAGGGCTTTTTGGAGTGGTTATCTAAATTCTAAAGCATCCTTAAACTGACTTTATTTTACACCATTAAACAAGGTTTTAAGGTAACTTTTAGTTTCCATCTCCGAATAAAGCTAATATTTTTTCGAGATTTCAGTTTTGGTACCACTATATCATCAACCAGGTTCACTTCATTTTGGAAGTTAGACTTAGAGCAAGAAAAATCTGCAGCGATTTTGATAGCCCACGCAGTGCAAGTGTTATTTAAACGTCATAATTTCATAGAAGTTTGACGTTTAAAATAAAATAACACTTGCACTGCGTGGGCTATCAAAATCGCACCGCACCGATCGTTGTCGCACCAAGGTGCAAGACGTCGGATACGTCATTACCAAACTTAAATGGAGCTGGGCAGGACATGTTGCCAGGCAGAGTGATGGCAGGTGGGTCAAAATATTAACGGAATGGTGGCCGCTAACAGATGAAAGGAGTGCTTGGCGTCCGTTGGACGACATTCGGAAGATTGCGGGTCACTTCTGGATGAGATTTGCTCGGGACCGCGATAAGTGGCCTACTCAAAGAGAGGCCTATGCTCAGCATCAGCAGTGGGCGATAGGAGGCTGATATGGTGACGATGATGATGAACTTTATCTTATATATTATAAAACAATTCCTTTACCTTGAAAAACCAGAGTTCGACGACTGTGACCTCCTCGGGCTCCAGGTCTGGGGGCAGCTCGAACTGCAGACACGTGAACGGGTACCGGCCCGACGTCAGGCACTCCCCTGAAACACAAATATACTCTGTCAAGCCATTTCCGTCAGTAGAAAAAAGCGGAAAATTTTAAAAATGTACGCGCGATGAGTGATCGTCCCATAGAAAATTTGTAATTCACGCTTTGACTTTGGAGTCAGGTAAGAGTCTCATTTTCTATTTTACCTACCTATATTACAGATTAGACGGAGAGCTAGCTACGGAAATAGGTTTGCAATTTATAGAGCATCGAAATCCCTCTAGTTAGTGTGCCATACTATCATTATTAATTAATTCGAGCGCCTGGCAGCTGTTCAGCGGTGGGTGTGAGAGGTGTCAAATAAATTGAAGGTGTACATTTGTACAATTTATAGAGCTCTGAGTTTGGTGTGATATAATAGCTAATTATGTATTTAATTCGAATATAACATTGCCAGGCGTTTTAATTGGGGGAAAAGAAGTGCCAGGTAACGTCCAAGATGCGTGAAAAAGTGCCAAACCATCTCATTTACTGGGTCAAATTTTATCGTCTTTCGTTACCCAAAGGGTGAAAATGGGACCTAATTACTATAAGATCCCGTTTTCGGTCCCCTGTATAAATTGCACACCTTCAATTGTTTTTTCAGCCCCTTTGTTGCCCAACCACTGTCACACCCACCGCTGTACAGCTGCCAGGCGCCCGGATTAATTAATAATGATAGTATGGCACGCTAACTAGAGGGATTTCGTTTCTCTATAAATTGCAAACCTAATTCCGTAGCTAGCTCTTAGACCAGATGTATTACGATGTTATGGCCGTCACTAATGTCACTATCTATTTGATAATGGTGACTGCACGTTTCATTCGCCTCATTCCACATTTCGGGACCTAATAAGCAGACATCGTAAATTTTATAGCATTTTCGGTACAGCGGAGTGGTGTTTAGGGCATTTTCATTTAACTTGTACAAGTTAAGCGCGACTTGAGTCATGTTTCAGTAACGTCTAACCGTTACATTCCTGACAAAATGTATGGGATTTGACATTGACCGTCAGTTTTGTAACGATTGCTAACCGGCCGTTAAAGGTGTTCAATTAAGTGAAAATGCCCGTTAACGGAATTTGTATAAAGAATTTCAACCCTAATGATTGATTAGCGTTAATTACGTTAATATTAACCTTAATTTACCATTTCACTTGGAATTATCTATACCAACTCCGTTGCACCAAAAATGCTATAAAATTTACGATGTTTGTTAATAAACAACGACACCATTTGTGACTTTCTTCTTTTTTATAATATTTAGGTAAACTACTACTACTAGTAGTGTTTTCCTGTGTACTCTAAGGCCAGTTCAAAATTCAAGGACAATTACAACATCAATTAATCGTAAATGTTTATGTTTTCTTACGGTTTGTTTATTTTTCATGATAATTATAATAACAGTTATGTATTAATTGTAAGTATATCCTGATTATTGGAAGGCAAAAACATATTTTTTACGCGTAATTTTCTTACCTATTTTAATAATAACAGTAAATGAGCATAATATTTACGTGTGATAAGTGCGAAATAGCGGACATTGTATTAGGTAATCGTGTAGAAGTAGTATTGTCAATAAGGATAATTTATATATTCGCAGATGCTAATCTTCAGTTCAGTGTAGACCTCTAAAACCTAGTCTAGAGATCTACCTAGGTAATTTTTATTTTATTTTAATTAATTTCTAGAATGTAGATACACATAATTAAGCCTGTGTCCGCACCTAACTCTTAAATCAAAACATCGAAAAAATACAAACGAAGGGGCATAGCTGTGGTTAATATGTATACATCAAATTATGTAAAAATGTTTTCCATAATGTCCCTATATAGTGTATAGAGAGGAAACGGGGACAACGGTTGTATGGTCCACTATCCTCTTAAACGATGGCTCACGCTAGACCGGGCCGTGCCCGGGCCGAGGGGACCGACATGTCATTTTCTATGACGGCTGATCGGTGATCACGTAGTGCTTTCTATAGAAAACGAAGCTCCGAGCTCCGGCTCGCCCACGGCCCGGTCTAACGTGAATCATAGTCTAATAAAACATGGTCTTCTATTCCCAGAGTGACACAGGCCTACGTCACAATAACATGGCCGCTATATATAGCGCTATCGCATATTATCATATAGCGCTGTCGCATGATGACGTAGGCTTGTGTCAGTTAGGTGACCTAGAAAAGACGGGAATGGAGTACCAGGCGGAGTATATTATTATACCATGACGTGAATCATCTTATACGACCCAATTCGAACATTAAGATACGTCAATTAATAGATCTAGAAACGATATGGATTAGATATGTCAGTGTCAAATGTGACTTTTCTTCAAACAAAAACTTCACTTTTGACACCGACATATCTAATCCATATCGTTTCTAGGTCTATTAAATGACGTGTCTTAAAGTTTGAATCGGGCAGTTAGTCTTAATATTAAAATTTCAAAATTATACTATAATCATAGTTATTAGCTAGCTACGCGTTTTACCTCTATGACTCGTCAGCCGCTACATAATGACATATAAGGACTGATATAGCTGACCCTAAGTTAATTGGACCAAGGAATCACCCCTGAGGCCGTTGATAAGGAATACGTTGTATACATGATACACGTTACACATTACATGATCGGTATTGCTTTTGCTTTTACGGAATTATGCGCATTTCAAAACTACTTATCGCTCAAATTATCGTACATCATTAAAACATTTACCAATTATATTTACACGGATTATAAATAAACAAACTTTATAAATGTTATCGGACATATTTACACAAATCGAACCCGGGACCATCGGCTTCATAGGCAGGGTCGCTACGACCGGTCTGGCTTAGTGGGTAGTGTTATATAGCGTATAATGAATTTATTCAGTGACCCGTTGACCACGAACGCTGTAAAGGGTTCGAAACATCGGAATGTATTATAAATTCATTAACTATACGCGATATAATCCGTTCCATAATAGATACAAGATAGATCACGATACAAGTGTGAAATGTCGGAAATTCACGAATTTTTGCGAATTGCCTTTTCGCACGTGTATTGCGCTCCGCGTAACAATCACGGAGCATGACTGTAGGTACAACGTTTTACAGGACATATGGCCCTTTAAATTTTCGACATAGGCACGTATTGTGCTAATAACCGCACTAAGGCGGTAAAGTAGCACCATATGTACTGTAATTTTATTTCATAGGGTACATTGTTAACCGCATTACGGGGGAGATTCTATCGGCCTGATTAGAATTTAAAGATACGTCAAAAATTGCAAATCTTTAGCAAATTTTTGACGTATCTTTAAGTTCGAATCAGGCTTATGCGTAACATCCGTAATCAGGCGGTTTTTCTAACGATTTCCTCATAGTTCCGTGGCAATTTCATAACTCCGCCATCTTGTCAGGTGTGAGCAAGTCTTCAGGCCAATTAACACAAAACTGATAACATGGCGGGCATCTGGCCATCTGACATTACGGGTATCGCTGGGCAAAGTCCCATTCTACACACATATACAAGCAAGTCACTATAATACAACGAGTTGAGAACAGTTAATAATTAATAATTCAAGTATTCAGATAATTGGATTCTAATTCAATTTTTTTGCTAAAATGGCCTAGCAACTAGCCACTACCGCTTTTCAATGTGGCGAATATTCCCATTAGGTACATCTTTCGGCCTGAACTATATACTAACTTACCTTACCTATTAATTTATGAGTTTTATGACCCATTTCGTAGCTTGTCACAGTGACAATCAATAATTATGAAAGTCGAAGACCTCATAGGTACTGTTGTCACTGTGACAAGGGACCTACAAAATGGGTCATAAATTAAACCTTTCGACTGTAGGTACTGGTACTACTTATGCATGTTCTTCTATTAATTGTGACTTCTACCAAAACTATCTATTCATAATAGCAATATTATAAAATAAAAATATTTTGCTTATTTTGGCAAATACATATTCCGTGACGACTTTTTCAATCAGTAAAAAACAAGTGCATTCATAGTTCGTGATCAGTAGTGATCACCCACGCAGTGCAAGTATTATTTATACGTCATAATTTCATAGAAGTTTGACGTTTAAAATAACAGGTGCACTGCGTGGGCAATCAAAAGCGCTGCAGACTTTTCTTGGTCTAACTCTAACAATTAATATAATTCGCAACAGGGCTTTGTCAATTTAAGCGCTAAATTAAACTAGGCCAACTAGGCTTATTCAATTACATTTTTTGTAGGTAGGTAAGTACGTATCTATTAAACGGACATTGCTATAGCAAGGAAAGATGGTGGCAGCCTCGAAAAGCTTTTAGTGACCGCAAAGTGGATGGGAAAGCCTGGACGTGGACGCAGTCCAATACGTTGGTCTGACCAGATCCGCACCGCTCTTGACTCCACAATCCACATGGCTCTCCACACCGCCAAGGACAGAACCAGATGGAGAAAGATCGTGAGAGAGAAAGTGATTGAAAAGGGAGGTCACGACCCTCAATACTGAGGATTACGACGCAAGGAGGAGGATCTATTAAACAAGATAATACAATGTAGGTACATAGTTTGGCGACGCACTTCGGCTTGCATCTCAACGTGTCAGATGACAACATCTGTAGAATCTACAGCTACAGCTATTTCTATTAACTATAGGTATGAATGGGAATGGACATTCAATAGATTGTTATATTACTTAACGCGTGGCCGTAACTGTAAACAAGTGTTTATCTCTGAAGGCTGGGGTCGTGGTGCTTCCTGTATCTAAAGGGATCGGTTCTGGCATGTAACGTGGGCGCATTGACATAATTATATCTATTAAGGACGCCTTACGGGCAGTAAGAATGATGCTAGTTAAGCGGTGTCACTCACGAATTCGAGTCAATCGTGCAGTCTAACGCAACTATAGTTGCGACCATCGCGCGCGTGATTCGAACCAATGCGAACTCATCAACTAATCGCGTCGTGGCGTTCATTGGGGCTGGTCTAAACCTATTGGTTATTATTTATTAACTTTTTGACGTGAAGCTTCGGCGTCAAAATAGGAAAAAGGGATGCATAAGGCACTGAGTTTTATGCGGGACTATTAGTACACCACTATAGTCCAAGACTAAGGCAAATTTCTACATATTGTATTGTAATGTATTGTATTGTAGCTCGTGCAATTTTCCGCAACTCGAAGACCGTTGCCTATTTTGCGTGGCGGAAATACCTACATAATGTTTGTTTTTGTTTAAACTTGTACGGTCGAAAGTATTGTCGAAGACCTCATACAATTGTCACTGTGACAAGGCACAAAATGGGTCATAAATTATAACTTTCGACTGAACTACTTAATGCATGTTCTTCTATTGTGATAGCAAAACTATCTCCTCATAATAGCAATATTCGGTATAGGTGTCATTCCTATAGGTACCATTTTAAAATAAACTCTTAGATATTTACAAACATTTAGATCACACTACTGGCTTTTTAATTACACGTGAACTGTACAAACTATATATGATACTTATGTACACATTTACCTCTAACACACAATAATCTGAACATATAACCTGTTATCATACATCCCACACATAACTCATCACTCTTGCCCTTGTCGGCGCAGCATGTCTTTCTCTTCCATACCTCTCTGTCGCCCGACATCCCATCATTCACTTGCGTTCGTTTCATATCATCTCTCACACAGTCCATCCACCTTATCCTCGGTTTTCCTTTCCTCGTACCTCCCTCCACATTCATTCGTAATACCTTTCTCGTCACATGACTTTCATCCCTCCGCATCACATGCCCATAACTGTAAAACATTATATCTAACGACTGGCCTTACAGGCACTAAAATGGTAGTACTAGGTCAGCGGTGTCACTCGCGAATTCCAGCCAATCGTGCAGTCTAACGCAACTAGTTGCGACCAATAGCGCGCGTGATGCGAACTCATCAACCAATCGCGTTGTAGCGGTGTCACACCGCTGCACGCTGTACTGGCCCCTGTCATGCCTCATTATTATTGCCCGTAAGGCTAGTCCCTAGATATATGTACCTATGTCAACGCTGTAAAATATAAATAATTATTTAGGAAATCACGCGCCCATTTCATGACCACAATAAACCATTTTTATATTATTTTGGTCCGAAGTTCATCTGCATTCCTTTACTTTATCAAGACATTTATTCAACACTGTCACCTCTCATGTTATAAAAACAAAAAGCACAACGTCCGTAAGTTCTACGACGTAAGGTTCATTATACGCATTGTTGATATATTATAAGTAACAGAAGCTCGTTAAAAATTAATTGTTTGATAAGGGTGTATAATATTTAATACGTAGTTCCTCCACTGTATGGAGGCGTTTGTAAGTTTATCTGTCACGTAAAATGTTATCTTTACCTCATGTATCGGGGCTACCAACTTTTTTGCTTGCTTCGAATTTCTACTTAAGTGCTTATGCTCTATTTTCCTAGGATAGCGGTGCCGTCATATAGCGGCCATCTCCATACAAAATAATACGGCTAAATATGGATGGTGTAGTATTTTGTATGGAGACGGTTCAAAATAGGTACCACGCTTGGTTACTGGGTTGGAGGGGTATGGAGTTTTCTGTTTTCGTCACGTAGTCAGTACCCTCTAGTCTCACTGCCCAGGGGGCCGATTTTTGAAATTCGACCGCTCGATTTCGTGTATTTCGTTCAATAATATCTCCACTACTAGGCATTTAAATTCTACTAATAGAATTGAAAACGAGTGGTCAATACCACTCGTTTCCAAATTTCTATCGCTAGTATTTCAAAAATTAGCATTTCGCCGTTTTCCACCGATTTTCGAGTGACGAAATCGAGCGATCGAATTCCAAAAATCGCCCCCCAGTCTAGGGAATTCTCGCGCTTTTAGATTTTAGCGCTTTTGCAACTCACGGGTGGTAACACGCTAATTATTATTTATTAAAAAATGGGTCACGTAGTATAGGTAGGGTCATTGCGCTAGTTTTCTTCACTGCTACGCCTCTACGCCTCGTAGCGGGGTCACCGACCTTTACGCTAATATTGACTCTTTCTATTTAAGAAGCTTATAGTCTGGTAAACCAATGTGTAAGTATGTTAATTGATTTTACAATGACACCTTACGGTGTTAATTCATATGCTTGTTGTATATATATGGTTGAATGTACTATCAAACAACTTGATTCCTGACTCACTGTGAAACCGTTTCAAATTTACTACGGCATTATATTGATATAGAAAGTAAAATTATGAAAACGTTCTAAGGTGGGTAACAAATCAGTTTGTTCGATTGGGCCTGTAGATAAATACTGCATAAAATTATAATTAAGTGCCTACTTGTAAACAAAACGTATGAAATCCGGATTAACGTCATTATTTTACGCATTCATTCTGCAAATAAGTTATCTTATGATTGAAAACATGCCTACATTACATTGTAAGCCATATCTTAAGTTTATATGTTGGTAGGTAAGTACCTATTTTTCGTTGGCGCCGGCGCCTCTGTGCACGTGGTGTGCGTATGATCAATCCAAACAAAAAGATTTAGAACTGAAGTACTGTCTCTGTCTGTCTGTCTCTCATATACTGGTAAATATTATTTTATTTATTACTAGCGACGCGAGCTTCGCACGGGTTGGGAAATTAAACACCTAAACCTTCAAAAATCACTCTATTGATAGGTGAAAACCGCGTGAAAATCCGTTGAGTAGTTTTTGAGTTTATCGCGAGCAAACATACAAACACACAAACAGACAGACGCGGCGGGGGACTTTGTTTTATAAGATATAGTGATATAAATCATATTTATAGTTATTTCGTTGGGTAGAGGTAGGTACCGATGGACAGTAAGCTTGAAGGAGGTACATAGGCGTGTATATCTAGTACTATACACCGTGTAAGCTATCACACACCCTCCAGTATGTGGGGGCTACACACCCACCGCCAGCCACGCCCCGATATCAACCAGGCATAATACCTACCTTTATCGTAGGTGTTATATTTAGGGGCCTTAAGTCTTGTGATTAATTAAGCCGCATAAAAGCCATATCGTTGTAAATAAAATAATTTTCTAGATTGGAAAACTGGAAGGGACATCGGTGAAATGGAGAACGCATTTTTTTTAATAGGTATAGGAGGCAAACGAGCAGGAGAGTCGCCTGATAGTAAGCAATTGCCGTCACCAATGGATAACCGCAATACCAGAGGGGTTGTAAGTGCTACTATCCTGGGCCTCAACCTAAAAATATCTCCAATTCGAATTGGAAAGACGGAGAGCAAACGAAGCAGGGGACGATCTCCAACTAGATGGAGCGATTAATTAAAAGGGGCCCCAGCCTCAATCAACTTTTGCTCGGTTGTCAAAGACGCGATGAACAGGCACCGCAGATCATAAAAACCAGGTGTGGAGCATCCACATCCACCGATGACCACGATCCTCAGTCACGAGAGACCGACCACAGAGAGAGAGATGACAGATAGACATACAGAGTTACACATTTATAATATTAGTAGGGGTGTAGTATGAAGAAACGTCTAATAATATACGGAGCGGAACTAGCGTATCTACAGAATTGGGGCGTGGTAATAAAAAACTGACCGGCATCGTGACCCCGCTAATTACCTTATCGGGCAGCCCTGCGGTGCGTGTCTGGAGCCGGCACGTGTAGATAAAACATAAGAAGAAGACAAACCTAAAGGCGCCGAGAAAGGATTCACACAGGCGTTTCGGGAGAGCAGAGGGCCTGCCGCGAGCCACGTTCGACGTGATGCCTCTTTGTAAATTCGTATGTAAGTGTGACAGGGAGGCAACACGTAGAACGTCGTTTGCGGTCAGGAACAGGTGACGCAACAGAAAACTGTGGCAAAATAATTTGTAGCTAAGATTTTTAGTATTATACGTAGGTGGTACAATGACAATTAGTTTATCAACAAAAACCAATAGTTAAGTAAAAAACTCAAAAAAGATCGGCATGACATATAAGGCCCGACCACCTGCGGTCATCAATTACAATTTTGTCGGAAGGGTGCTGAACTGCAGTGAATGTGGCCGTACATTTACTGTTAAAATCGGTTATGTCAGCCACCTGAGAGCTCACGAACGTCGCACTCGATAATCAGTGCTATACAGTCGCCGTGGTCGAAACAGGCCAGAACAGTATGATGACATTATTTGAGTTTCAATTGGCGTTCTTTATAAATTTTCGTCACTTGGCTAAGCCTCAGAGATCCGTAGCAGTACCATGAGTTGCCACTATAATAGGCGCTCGCACTGATTTTTTGGTGCGATAGAGAGGGAATGCGATCGAGTTCACGCAGTCGCTAACGCAAATGTCAAATGCCAACTCTTGGCATCCGTGTCGACTTCTGAATATCTACTGACTGAGTGATAACGATCTTATCAGCGACATGGGTCGCTTGCTCGGCTCTAAACTTACATGGTGTAGATAACAGGCACACGACGGGAGAACCATGATAAAGAGACGGCCTACGGTATGACACAATAACTTACATAATGTAATTGTCAAACCGATCTCAGTTATTGCATTACAGGGTTTTATAAACCAGATACTTATGGTTCACCCCGTATTGAGACCTCGCTACACATACATTGTATTTATGTATATATTACATGCTTTAAGGATGACTCATGGTAGAACGGTACGGGTCCAGGCCTGGGCCCCCGGTACCCCGGAAAATTACATCAGGCACTTTTTTCCGAATCATGAGATAACATGACCTTTCGCGTGACACGGAAGCCGATAGTTTACATAAATGAAACATAATGTTTACAAACGTGTAAACTACCTCCGCGAAACATCTTCTATACATATAATAAAGCTGAAGAGGGTCGAAAGTCTGTACATGGAAGATATTCGAAAAAAAGTTGGCTGAGGATACTTAGAATCGATAACAGAACACGTTCCAACAGTTTTTAGAATTTTTGTCTGTTTGTCTGTTTATCTGTTTATCTGTTTGTCTGTTTATTTGAACGCGCATCACGTGAAAACGGCTGAACGGATTTTGATGCAAACTTTACTAATCTGCCGAGAACATCCCCGGCCAGGTTATAGGCTATAAAAATTCAACCCCTAAAAGGGGGGGTAGCCACAACACTCGATTGACTTAAGTTTGCCCCTGAATCTTATGGCGCTACTTAGGAAGGAGGGGCAAACTTTTTTCAAATATGTGCTACCACTATAGAAGTACCCTGGGAAAATATCAGATGGCGCTGAATTTAATACTTACGTGTTGACATGAATAAGCCACCGAGGAAGGATTTTGCCAAATTAAGTCTAACTTTAGAAGAGAGGGTATGGATATCATCAAATTTAATTGAATAATTATGTTAATTTAATAATACAACAAAATTAAACGACAGTAAATTAATTGCCCCTCATTGCACAGTGCCATCTTTTGGGGAACTGAGTAAACATTAAGTAATCAAGAAAACTAAAAATGAGTTTACATAGTTACGTAGTGGTAAAATAAACACACATCAACACGCGTACAATTGCATAATTATTTAAAATTATTAATTTTCTCCGTCATGAATTATACCTAATCGTAATTATATCGCATCCATATCAAATCCATATTCATACGTATACAACACTTAATAATGGCCACGAAGGTGGGTACTTACTTTAAAAAAAAAACATTGACCTCTGTCATTTGCAGTGCCGGATTAACCCTTTTAAGCAAAATAAGCACTTGCTTATGGCACCACGACGTCTAGGGGGCACCAAAACCGTAGACAAAAAAACACGCAGGCTGCATCAGCATTGCAGTCGTCGTGGAGTAGGTACCCACATGAAACTTTTATACGTGTACCCATTTAATAACGAAGGGTCGTAGGGGTCAAGTAAGAGAGTGAGGGTACGTAAGAACATCTCCAACGTAGGCTTTCGATTTGACCTTACGCGGAGGCCCTTAAAGTCATGGAAAAATATCTTGCTTTCGGGCTTGCGGCCAGCCGATTTTTTCGACATAGGTTACCGATTTTATAGCGAATTTTGTTCTCTTGCACGCCAGATTTGTCGGCCAAGCCGAGCTGCTCCTTAGCCGCGATCCTGAGACCTAACTGTCAAAGTGTTATAAGGGGCCCCGTGAAAGCCGAAAACTAAAAGCATCCTATCAAGTAGCGCTTTCGAGTGAAGCCAAAGAGCGCGCAGTAGAAGAGTCGTGCTTACATGCATAGATTCGATTTCAAGCCACTCTTTTGCAGTTCGGCGTTAGGTCTTATGCGAGGCCTTCTGCCTTACGGCAAAGTTGATCTTCTGCCCTAATTACACTTGGGCGTGGATCCAAATCCAAGCTTTCCTCTTTCGCAGCTGGGCCTTCTGCCTTGATCACACTTCGCCAATTCAATTTACTTGCTAAATTCCAAGCTCTGCTTTCTTGCATCTTTTCACCTCTTTTACATCAAACAACCTCGCTGAGACCCTTAAATATCGAGCCCTATGCGAAGCTAGGCTGATATAAAACTGTCCCATCCCTTCTCTGTATGAAATCCTGGATTCGCCCCTGGTTGGGACTAAAAGTAAAAATGTACAACTGTCTATCAAATTGTGTTTTTTATATCGAAAAATTTTCGCGCTCGCTTCGCTCGCGTTTTCAATAACTTTCTGGGATATGATAAAAGTGACATTCGGGTAGCGACTGCAACAGCATTACTCTGTTGCAACGTTACTGCTGCAGCACTGTCAATTTTCGTGATAAAATGATGTAACTGATTTCCATACTAAAAGTAAAAATGTACAACTGTCTATCAAATTGCGTTTTTTATATCGAAAAATTTTCGCGCTCGCTTCGCTCGCGTTTTCAATAACTTTCTAACATATGATAAAGGTGACATTCAATTTTCGTGATATAATGATGTGACTGATTTCCATACTAAAAGTAAAAATGTACAACTGTCTATCAAATTGCGTTTTTATATCGAAAAATTTTCGCGCTCGCTTCGCTCGCGTTTTCAATTACTTTCTAAGATATGATAAAGGTGACATTCGGGTGGCGACTGCAGCAGCATTACTCTGTTGCTACGTTACTGCTGCAGCACTGTCAATTTTCGTGATAAAATGATGTGACTGATTTTCATACTAAAAGTAAAAATGTACAACTATCTATCAAATTGCGTTTTTTATATCGAAATATTTTCGCGCTCGCTTCGCTCGCGGGAGACCTACATCTCTGTCGTTAAAATCACGTGTAAAATTTTAATAAGGGCGAATAAAACTATTGATATTGGAGTGTACTTTTATTTAGTGGTACCTAACTGTAAAATATTTTATGTGGACTACAGTCCTCTAGCATATCCATCTGTCAACTTTACTTCAAGTTCCGCCTCCAGGGGAGAGGGAGAGAAATTAGGATTAGAAATTAGCCGCTTACTGACACTGACCGAATTCCACGCGGGCGGAGCCGCGGGCACAGCTAGTAGGTAATATTGATATTAAGCCCGTCATATGACTGGCACCTCGGGAGATGACCTATATATGATATTATGTGCAAATATCTTTTTTACGTGGTTCCTTATCTTATTTTACGTTATGTTCATTAAATAATATATTCACAACATAGGTGATATATAGGTACCAAGTGCTAATATTAAAGATTGATTGAGAGGTTGATTTATATGTGAAATTGTGAAGTCTGAAAATAAGAGTTAGACCAAGAAACGTCTGCAGCGATTTTGATAGCCCACGCAGTGCAAGTGTTATTTATAGGTACGTCATAATTCATAGAAGTTTGACGTTTAAAATAACACTTGCACTGCTATCAAAATCTCTACAGACTTTTCTTGATCTAACTCTCTCTGTCTCTCTAACAGTCTCTGAGCTTGACTGCTGTACGACGCCTAAGTTTTGTGGCAACAGTCGAATTGACAAAGGTTATGTTTTAAAAGGAAAGGGGACGTCGGCGCGCGACTATTTCTCCGTACAAACGTAGTCTGGATATTACATTATAGAAAACATTTTATACTAAGTATTTTCATGTAAGTACCTATATTAACCACAGCTTTGCCTCTTCGATTGTTTTTTGACGTGATAACGTCTTATAAATCGATGAACACCGGTAACATGCACGAAAAAGTGTCACGTTGTGGAGAAATCTCCATATGGTAACGTTGTGGACAGATCTCCAATCTCCATGGTAACGTTACGGCCACGTTTTATTATGACGTTATCACGCAAAATTATCGTCCGTAAACCGACTTTATGTAACCATATTTTTTAATTTTTTCGGTTTTCGAACAATCGAACAACCCTCTTTTCGTACCTCTGGTTTGAATGCGTTATTTAATTATCAGATCTAATGAGTTCATTACGTGTTTATGTACCAATATAGATAGTGATTATACTATAGATAGATACCTACGTAATTAGTCTTAATTGCTACCATGTGTGTAGATAAATACAGAAATACTTATAAAATAATATAAGTAAGACTATAGGAATTGGCATGAAGTAAGTATTTAAACAGTACTTACCTAGGTATTACTTATCTATGTCGTAACAAAGATACTAATACCAAAAAGAATAGATAGTATAGAGGGGTCCTGTCATTGTAAATTTTGTAGTCACAGTAAATTTACTGCCATCTATCGACACACGACTAAAACTCAAAATGAAAACGTATAAAGTTATCAAAAAATGTATATATATGGATAAATGATTTTATTATTTTTATATCATTTTGATCCATGTTCATTCAACTAATATCTATGTGTTAAAATTGTTAAATATGAAACGGTGTCGTCACGCCATCTAGCCGAGGATAGGCTAAAGGTGTGTGCGCCATCTATTCGAGAATGACTTTTGCTTCAGTTCCGAGGCACGTTTTTTCCTTAGACTTTATTCGTCTTATACGAAGTTAGATATGCCTTTGCTAATACTAAAAGCGTTTTCATCACTTAAGAGTCGATATTTGACTCAAGAAAGTGACAGTAGTTTACATCATCGCGAAATCCGTGGCTTGCATCAAATTTATTACTTATATGATGATTTCGCCAATATAAAAAGTGTGCTCGAATACTATGACGTTGTTTGGTAGTTGCTTTTAGCAAAGTGATAGCTGGACTTTACGTGGCTATTAGCCACGGTGGATTGTCGAATGTTGGCTAAGAATGGTTTAACGCGTTTCTTCATTGGCTGCACACTTCCAATAGTGACGCACGTGAAATCACAAATCAGCTGATTTCAATACTATTTACTAAATTACGTATATCGTCAATTGTCTAACAAAACTGCTAAACTGTAAAAACAACCGATCCAAAGTCCACTTAAAATCTCTTAATAAAAGAAAAGAAAATATTGCCATCGAAGCATAATATATGTAAATATTGGATAAATGGATTTGCAAGGTCCAAGGTTCAATACTGGCTTGCGACAAGATGAAAAAGATTACATCATATCTAGGTACAGTCGCCATCAGATATATCGGAGCGGCCAAGGTGCTCACAAATATCGGAACACGCCTCTATTGTCAGGGCGTTAGAGCGCGTGTTCAGATATTGTGAACACCTTGGCCGCTCCTATATATCTGATGGCGACTGTACCTATTAGGTAGGTAATTTAACTTATGAAACGACAAATCCAAACTAATCAAGCTAAGCTTGTTTTAAAGTTCTTGTTGTGTTGGCTGAATCAATTTTCATATTTTTAGATTGTGTGCAAAAATTGTTACAAATTTTTATTTGCGCGTTTTAGAGCTATATGTTCGTGATTTTTTTTCTATCGAGCGAAAGTTGTTTAATCGGGTTTCGAATCGATGAAGTTACTAGGAATTGCTATTCATATATTTTTGCAATAATTGCAATGGTGCAAAAAATGCTACGAACTCTGTGGCTGTACGTCGGCACCTTAACATTCGGAAACAGAGAGTATAGGTAGGTCCAGGTTGACTAAAAAATAATGTATGACACAAGGGAATTTTTTTTCGCGATTTCGGGGTTGGGCGCATAGTAAAAATTGCTCAGTATAATCCCAAAACCTCCCTGGCAACGGGTGTGAAGTTATTTTATAGCCACCGTGTAGTTATAGCTATTGTGTTTCTGCGCGTATAAAGCAGATTCCCACATACGCAGAGTTGAATAATCTCCACTGCAGCTGATAAGTGATAACGTGTTTATTTTCTTTCACTTAATCGTTTTATCATGTAACCTCCACCATTTTCCGTGAGAAAGCCAAGCTTACTACGTGCGTTTTATGGGACCTTCACTCAAACTGTTAAGGACTATATTTGAATGACCCGAAATCGTGTAGTGCAAGGATCATTAAACACGCGTATAGAACATGATAATTGGGATAATTTTTACTCGGTGATAATAATTAAATTTTGTGATTGTGTACTTTGAGTCACTAAAGTGATTAAGGAATAGGCGCCACTTTAAGTAAACATAATTAATTTTATCTGAGTAAATATCAATTTTCTCACGATCAAAAACATAAATGTGCAATGAGACCCAAGTTTAAATGAGAATATGTGTCGTTGTTGACTTCGCCGGAATAGTACATTACCTATTCGCACATGTATCGTACAACGTTTTATAGTAGCTAGGTACATATGGCCCTTTAAATTTTCTACATACGTAATCTGCTAATTATCGCACTAGTGCGGTAAGTAGCGCCATCCGCCGTATATGTATACTTACCTTACTGTAAGCGAGCGAAAAGGATAAAACATAATTTAACTAAATCAGGTCCGTAAAGTTTTATGAATAAGGGGGTTACAGTTTAACCCATCTTTCCGTATGGGGCTATTCATAAATTATGTCATTTCAAATGGGGGGGGGGGTCTGGATATCGGATGATGGTAGCATGACGTAGGAGGAAACGGGGTCATTCGAAGCATGATTTTTGGATGATTTTAGGGGGGGGTGGTCAAACATCGTCAAAAATACATGACGTAATTTATGAACAGCCCTTATGTAACCATGAAGGAAATGAGTAACCCTTATTAGATAATACTATCTACTGAACCGTTATCTATAGGTAGTTATGTACCTACAGCACCTACACGATATTATGTAAAATAATGCACATGTCCGGCTGGACATATCCGCGTATGACATGTACCTAATGACGGGACGTATTATCTAGGTGTAATCTGTGAATACCTATTGATAATGATATGAAACGTACAAAGTACCAAAAATAACGGATTTATTCTCCACCGTCACATTTAAGTGACGTTACAAAAAGCATCTGGTAGTGAAGGTCAACTTTTAATCGGCAAATATGTATCACAACATTAATTTATAACAATATTTGGAGAAAACTAGAATCATTTTACCACGCATTTTACAATACACCCGGAGTGTGATTAGGGAATGCAAATCGGTTATTTTCGGTTATTTTTTGTATGGAAATTATCGGTTATTAACCGAAACCGCGGTTATTTCCATACAAAAAATAACCGATTTGCATTCCCTAAGTGTGATTTGTTTGTGAGTGCAATTGGACGACTGATGATTGAGTGTAAGAGAGTGATAGAGCGAGAGATGCCTGTAAGTAGTATTATATAATGTTATAATGTTGTTATGTAAATACTTGTGTACCCTATGTATAAGTATTACCAAAGACATATGTAATGTATTACTGTCTCCCAATTTGTGCCGCTGTGGCTTTAGCTGTTAAGGTACAATTGTCAACTTAAATAATAAACAATAAACAATAGGTAGAGTCTGTTCGCAAAGAGAAGAGTCGTGGAATGTATATGGGGCCTAATACAATCCGCGACTTAGTGCTAATGCGTACTCGTGACTTAATCCTGGGCGGACATATATTGCCCCCGGAGGAGCTAACTCTCGAGATCAAAAAGATCCTGCAGCTGTTTGAAGTTGCAGGTTTGGATCGAGAGTTGTAGTAGGTAGCAATCACAATAGATCAGAGATGGTCGCAGTGATACATAGGCTTTGGAGCCTTATATATCCTTATATATCCTTATATAAGAAGAAGAAGAATACATTCCACAACTCTTCTCTTTCCGAACAGACTCTAGGTACATTATTTAAAGTGTTGATAGTATTAATCAACCTTTTAGGTTTGATATTGAGAGTTTATTGACAGTATTGTTGTTTGTTTCTTGTCTTGTCAATAACAAACAAACAAACAAACAAAATTTACTTTATTCATGTAGGCCTAGCAACAAGCTCTTATGAATCGTAATTAATCTTAATCTAATTATCAGAGCAATTTATTGATGTTAATATTATTCCATAATAAAATTGGATTATTATACATATCAAATTTAACACTAAAAATTTCACAAAAGGATCGTCACAAACATTAAAAAGATTGTATAAAAAAATACTAGTCTAGAATTTCTAGAATAAAATCTAAATGTCAAAAAAAAAGCATAAGTGACAAAAGAAGTAGATAGTATTACATCGGAATATCGTACGTAATTAAGTATTGACAAGACAATGACTAATGAAGTATTGAATTAACGAAAACTTCTGTTATTTATTGACATTCCCATAGGGCATAAGTTATGGGCCCTATAAAAGTTCAGTGCGAAAAAAAGCATCCAACCGAAACGATTTTTATATGATGTGAAAAGTGAGCCATACTCATACTCATACTCATTTATTCATAAAGCCAAATTACATGTCAAATAAAATTAGAATTATACAGTTAAAATTGAAATCGAAAATTAAAATTATATATACAATTGTAACCGAAAATTAAAACAAAACTTATTCACATGTCGAATTAAAATTAGAAATAGTTTAAAATTAAAATTGAGATCAAGAATAAAGATTGAAAATTTAAAATTAAGTTCAATATTAAAATTACAATTAATAATAATAAATAATAATAATAAATAAATATTATAGGACATTTTTTACACAAATCGACTAAGCCCCACGGTAAGCTCAAGAAGGCTTGTGTTGTGGGTACTCAGACAACGATATATATAATATATAAATACTTAAATACATAGAAAACAACCATGACTCAGGAACAAATATCTGTATCATCATACAAATAAATGCCCTTACCGGGATTCGAACCCGGGACCATTGGCTTCGTAGGCAGGGTCACTACCCACTAGGCCAGACCGGTCGTCAATATTAATATTAAAAAACAAAGCCGATTTACATGTCTAAATAACATTGAGATCTAAATTTAAAATAGTATAAAAACAAAAATCAAAAACTACATTTAAAACTAATATAAAAGTAAATGTGATACTTACGATTTTAAGATAAAAATTAACATTTTAAATTAGTCAATAGAAATATTTAATGTCAAATGAGGTAAAATTAATATTATACATTTAATAAATAAAAGTTTGTTACTGACTAAAATACGGCTCAGATAGCACTGACCCTGTATGTATCATGAACTCCCCGTAGGTGTAGAACGGGTGATCGACGAGCCAGTTCTTTAAACGGTGCTTAAAGTTGCACAAACTTGGTGCGTCAATAACGTTTTGTGGCAGTTTATTATAGACAGTAAGTCCCATTACATGAGTTAATTTATTTGACTTCTTTAATTTCCTACTAATTCCTACAAGTTTCCTAGCATTACGCGTATTGTAATTTGACCCCATCTCTTTCGTTTTATAAGTGTCTAAGTTACCCCTCACGTGTATCGCTACCTGCATGATTACTATTGCAGGCAGTGTAAGAATGCCGAGTTTTTTAAAAAGCTCTTTGGCAGGGGTGTCAGCAGGCGAAATACAGCCATCGATAGGAAATGAAAATTTTTCGCAAAATTGAAAGAAGAACGCAATTTAGGGGTCGTCCAGAAATCATGTGATCACATTTGGCCTATTTTTGACCCCCCCTCCTCCTTGGTGATATTTGGTGATTTAACGCTATCTTACGTTGGTGCGATGAATGTTTTTTATTGGGTAAATAAATACCTACGCATATAAAATAGAGCGGAGTATATTTGATCTGATTAAATTTTTGAGTAATATTGTTGTTAGAAGAGTATGTGTGTATGTGCGCAACGCCACGGCTGTGTCGCTTGCCATAAGTCCGAGATTTGCTTGTATCTTTATACGAATAACCTATCAAGATGTCCTTATGGACGGACACATATTGAGCTTTGATCGGAAATTATCTTAACGAGACGAATATAAATACGAAGTACTCTTAAGGAAACAGCGACCTTCGTACCTGTTTGTTTGAAAGGTTTTTCACCCGTATTTTATTTACTTTCACCTTTATCTATTTAAGTAGGTACTATTAAGTAGGGGACACCAGGTATAATAGTAACGCACGATGAACCTTTCAAATGACCTTAACGAATTATTATGATTGTAGTAATGGCTATAAGGGCGACCGCACACTAGCGTATTTTGAGCGTCGGCGTCTATGTATGGAAAGAAAATGTGACATGTTGTGACAGGGGGGAGTCACAAACTTTGTGACGTCACTTGCGTAACCTTAACGTGTGACAATACGGAGGGGGGGGGGGGGGGTCCGAAAACATAGAAATTCGTGTGATGTAATTAATGGATGACCCCTAATATGGTTAGTAATTAGAATAAGTATCAAGTATCAGCAAGAGAGCGACTATTGATTTTTCTATTTTACTACTCGAATTGGTATCTCGCTAATGATTAAAAACATTTTAAGTACATATGTGTTTCTCAAAGTTGGGAAAATTCAAAGGTAGGAATGAAAGTAACAACTTATTACTTTCATCCCGATTGTAATCATCATAATATCTTTGATAGCTTAAAGCTTAGTTTGTAGGAATATAACATTTAAATAATAAAAATACGACTAAACCATCTAATTTTTAAATTAGGGGTTGTGCACAAATCACGAAAGGTGATTTCGGCTACTTTTTGACCCCCCCTCCCCCTATATTATTCCCCGATATTTGGTGTGGTTTTTGACTATGCCACTCTCCCACATAACCTCACGTGTATTTTTTTGAAATTTATGAGGTGAAAACCGCATGATCATCCGTTCAGTAGTTTTTGAGTTTATCGCGAACATACAGACAGACAGAAGACGCGGCGGGGAACTTTGTTTTATAAGGTGTAGTAGTGTCACTGAATAGCGAAAGCTTCGCTTAGTTTGGGACTAGATCGATCTGTGTAAGATCCCCAAATTTTCCAGCTCTTTAGGGCCACTTGCACCATTTACTAACCCGGGGTTATTAACCGGTTAAACCTGGAATTACCATGGTTACCAGTACATTTTGACACTGGGTCAATGGTTTAACCGGTTAACCCAGGGTTAGTGAGATGATGCAAGTGGCGCTTATTCGATAAACCTTACCTTCAACAGGAAAGATGATCTTCTGCTCCGTCCTTCCATAGTAATCATCAAACTCGGGCGGTTTATCCGTGCCCTGACTGAGCGTCTGCCCCTGCGCCACCGGCATCGGCAGGCTGTTCACCGGCACAGCCACCGACGGCTTCTTACTCAACCGCAACTTCTTCAAGATCTGTCTCTTCACAAACTCCAACCGCACATCTGTCAGGTCGACGTCGCTCGCGCAGTTCGCGCAGAACGCGTCTGACAGGTTCAACGCACTGAGAACACACACAAGCACGAACACACGCATCGCGAGGGTTGGCGCGCAGGCTTGCGGCGCGGAGGGCGGCGCGCGAGTGGCGGCCGAGCGCCGCGCGCGCATATATACCCGGATGTTTGGGGGTCCAAGGCCGTGGTTAGGGGCTGATGAGGGCGTGGGCGGGGACCTTGGGGCTCTTGTGTTAGATCTTTGGCACGGTGTAGAGCCTAAACGGTTTGATTGGTTTGAACGTGCGGGGACTTATTAGATTCGTCTCAGGCTTCAGTTGCCACAAGATGCACATATGTAAGTAATTCTTCTTTTTCATAATTTTTTAAATTTTTCTTTGTTGTATAAGGGGACCCTCGTACCAGATCGTACTACAGATAGAGACGTGTACTATTAAGCACGGTATCACTGCCAGTGTAAAGTATGCGGGACATTTGAGACAGAGGTATTAGGTAGGTAAAGTTGATTTTTCTAACTTTAGTATTTTGTGGATAAGGATGACGAAATCTGAGTGTAGATTTCATCATTGGTTTAATGGGCAAATTATTATTAGAAAAAGAAATTAGTATTCTTCATAACTAAACATTTAAGTTATGTAGGTACGGTACTAGTAAATACCTTTGTATTGTCAGGGTGATCACGTCATATCTTCTTTTGGAGTTATTTTATTCATATACTGCAATCAATTAGGGATTAATCGTATGATTTAATCTGTCCTTTTGACTAAGTACGAGTACCTATTTGTAAGAAAGGGATAAAACATAAATTAACTAATTTGAGGCTTATAAAGTTTTATGATATGAAACAGGAGATTAGACTCTACCATCGCGGCTTTTCAATACATCTTTCTTTTATTTGTTTGAGCATACCTTTTTTTGTTATGTTATGTTATGATTTGGTAAGAAACTGCACGTGCAGTGCACTTGAAGTTTATCCTTTCTTTATTAATTTAACATTTTAAATCAGGCAACAAGGCCCATATTACAGATACCTTACAAACTAATAACATGTATACGCATTTTATAAACTTAAAAAAATAAACACTATTTACGCGGCAAAACGGCGTTGAGTCGTCTGGTCTTGCGTCGGATTGCCCCGGATTGCCCAGTTTGCCCCGGAACCTCCGAAACACGACACCCTTCGGCCAGAAGTCGGCACACTCGATGGTCCCCTGCAGGCCCTGGGCTATAACCGCGAAAATAGAAGTTCGCAAATTGCGGGCATTTTTCTCTGTCACTCTAATTACGCCTTCATTAGAGTAAAAGAGAAAGATCCCCGCAATTTGCGAATTTCGGTTTTCGCGGTAGTCCCTCGGCAGCGGCCGCGGCACGCGCACTACGAGTGAGTGCGGGTTGAAGTGCATTTAGTGGTGTAGTGGTTTAAGTATCTACTTCCTAAGTAGGTAGTACTTTTGGGGCAGCACTAGAACCTACTCACTACTGTCTTTGGCTTGATTATAACATTTCTTTTTATATATTTATATAATAAGTAATAAGATGGAGAGAGATCGTAAGAGAGAAAGTGACACAAAAGGGAGGTCACGACCCTCAATATTGAGGAATAAGATTGTACGACGCAAGGAGAAGGAAGGAGATACCTGACACGTTTATAATATAATTAACCTAGCGTTATCGAAGGTCTCCGTTTCAACTTGAACAAAAATGTTGTTGTGTGTTGACTTTGTCGCATTTCTTAACCGATTCTCGTGAAATTTTGTGAGGTTCCAGATTTAAATAGAATTATTTTGTCGATTTAGTTTTAGAAAAAAAATCAAATTGCGGAGCCATGGGGTTTCGTGAGGTCTACCTAGCAATGCACGCACGAGAACTTTCCAAAGTTGCGAAACTTTCCACATGAGAATTTCTCGGTAACTTCTGAGAATGTTCTCGAGAACGAGAATTTATTTATTTATCGCAGTTTATACCATGAATATTCACGATAGTTTAGGTGTAGTATCCTTACCCCCAGAAAATTCCGAGTTTTGGTCTACCGCTTCCGGTCAGAAAAATGTATGACGGCCCGGCCAAACGGGCAGACCTATTAGGTAGGGGGTGCTCGACCAAATGTCATAGAGGGACCTGGCAGTTTTTGACGGGGCCATGTTTTTAGGGTTCCGTACCTCAAAAGGAAAAAACGGAACCCTTATAGGATCACTCGTGCGTCTGTCTGTCTGTCTGTCTGTCTGTCTGTCTGTCTGTCCGTCTGTCACAGCCGATTCTCTCCGGAACTACTGGACCAATCAAGTTGAAATTTGGTACACATATGTAAGTTTGTGACCCAAATACGGACATGTAACGTAAACAAATGAATTTTAAACATGGGGGCCACTTTTGGGGGGTAAATGAAAAAATGAAAAAATTTAAGATTTCAAACTATATCATGTTACATATCAAATGAAAGAGCTTATTGTAAGGATCTCAAATATATTTTTTCTATAATTTTCGAATAAACAGTTTAGAAGTTATTCAAGAAAATAGGCAAAAAATGACCATTCCCCCCCCCCTTATCTCCGAAACTACTAGGTCTTAAATTTAAAAAAAAATACATAAAATTGGTCTATACCTATAGATGACAGGAAAACCTATTAGAAATGTACAGTCAAGCGTGAGTCGGACTTAATTACAGTTTTTGATCCTACGGATTTTTTAAAGAGATTTCACTCACGTTTCACATAAAAAATACATTGTTAACAGTGCCGGATTACTTAGAGTAGTAGTTTTCTTAGAGTAATTGGTGATAATTTTCTGATAAGATAATCATTTTAAATATTTAACGGTCTTACCTACTTACGAGTAATTGTAAGGTCAAATTAAAAATAATGTTTAAAAAAAAATGTTAAATTGAGAGCTAGCTCAAAGTTTTTTGTACTCGTCGACTTTAATGGTTGAATTAATAAAGACTTTGTAACCAATAAGCAAAACAAGCACGTGCTTACGGCACCACGTTCAGGGGGGGCACCAAAATGCCAGGTTGAAAAAGGTGAACAAATTTTAAAATTAGGGACAGACACATCGTTTTTACCACACGATTTTTTTAGCTGTCCAAAAGCTAATTTTCAAAAATAATGGCGCGTAATTCTTTGGGAAACAATCGGTCGCAGTAGAAGAGTCGTGATTACATGCATAGATTCGATTTCAACCCACTCTTTTGCGGTTCGGCGTTAGGTCTTATGCGAGGCCTTCTGCCTTACGGCAAAGTTGATCTTCTGCCTTAATTACACTTGGGCGTGGATCCAAATCCAAGCTTTCCTCTTTCGCAGCTGGGCCTACTGCCTTTCTCACACTTCGCCAATTCAATTCCAAGCTCTGCTTTCTTGCATATTTTATGCATGAAAACAACCTCGCTGAGACCCTTAAATATCGAGCCCTATGCGAAGCTAGGCTGATAGAAAACTGTCCCATCCCTTCTCTGTATGAAATCCTGGATTCGCGCCTGGTTGGGACTAAAACTAAAATTGCGTTTTTATATCGAAAAATTTTCGCGCTCGCTTCGCTCGCGTTTTCAATAACTTTATAAGGTATGATAAAGGTGACATTCGGGTGGCGACTGCAGCAACATTACTCTGTTGCAACGTTACTGCTGCAGTACTGTCAACTTCCGTGATAAAATGATGTGAGTGATTTCCATACTAAAAGTAAAAATGTACAACTGTCTATCATATTGCGTTTTTATATCGAAAAATTTCCGCGCTCGCTTCGCTCGCGTTTCTATTACTTTCTAAGCTATGATAAAGGTGACATTCGGGTGGCGACTGCAACAGCATTAGGTACTCTGTTGCAACATTACTGCTGCGGCACTGTCAATTTTCGTGATAAAATGATGTGACTGATTTCCATTCTCAGCTGTAATGCGGCAATGAACTTCTCTCAATTTACCAAAAAATCAATGTAATCTTGATGACCCTAGGGAGAGGGGGCACCTAGAAATGCTTAGGGCATCAAAATATCTTAATCCGGCAATGATTGTTAAAAATTGTGTAATATACGGAACCCTTAGAACGCGAGTCCGACTCGCACTTGGCCGGTTTTTCAATATGGCAGACTTTTTTTTTTAATTTTTCAAGTTTGTCCTAGCGCGCTGAAATTTTGGTCACGGAATCTCGGGGTCCCCTAGATACCTATGAAAAAAATTTTTTTCGAAAAATGCTACAATTGCGGGAAAACTGGCCACTTCTATTTTGTATGGCAACTTTTAAACGGTGCGTGATAGGTGGGGGGGGGGGGGTGCTCGACCAAATGTCATAGAGGGCCCTGAGACAAAACAAACTGCATTAAAAAAATCAAAATGGCCGAATTTTTTTTTTTAATTTTTCAAGTTGGTCCGAGCGCGCTGAGATTTGGCATGGCGGGAGATAGAGGCCGATTCCTATGACAAAAAATTTTTTTTGGAAAAAAACCAATAAATTTCCATGTTGCAGAATGTTCTGAGAACATTCTCGAGAACGTTTCCGCTTTTTGGGAATGTTCTGCAATTTGTACATTACTAGGTCTACCCGTCTACAGCTCACAGAGCCATTAGTTTTAGTTATTGTACGAGATGGCCCGAAAATTCGTTGACATAAACTTAATACTCTTGTCTGTAGTGGTATTGTTGATAATTTTAACTAACGTTGGTGTATTAAAACGAATGGAGAAAATTTAGAAGATAACGCGTTTTGTTTTATTTAAATGATTGTAGTATTCATTTTTAATATTTGTAAAAGATGTGTAAGTAAAGCTAAATAATCCTATTTTTTTCCTAGAAATCCTTCCGAATATGACCGGTCAACAAAGTGCCTAGAATGGTTTACAGTTTACACCTCTTATTACTGCAAGAGTTACTTTTATAATTAATAGGTGACCAGGTGCTAAAGTTTAATATGCACGTTATATGCACTCCTCAGTCACCCATTAATAATTAGCTCATCATTATCTCAAAATAAAATATTAATTAAAAATTTACTGATTAATTAAGTAATATTCCACGTACCAGTGTTTATTTATAGATATATCGATTCCCAATAAACATACACACATACATCTAGTTTTTAAAGCTTGACATGTAGACAAGAAGGAATGCTAACAAGCGAAACGTCCTGAAAAGGTAAGCCCGGCTTGAGTTATGTCCCCCACGGCTAGATTGGCAACACGTCAGTTGCCAACGACCACCGCGCTCCATATAGGTAGGCACGGAGAAATGCAGGAATGCTGTACTAAATAGTCGACAAGCTAAGAACACAAGAACATTTTCATGATAAGGTAAACGTACTGGTGCTCGACGCGGTCCCAGTGTCATCTTGAAACTTAAGTCATTGTCAATAGAGGTGACAGCAAGGTGTCATCTATTGGGCATTAGCATGTCGAGCACTAGTACGTTTACCTTAATGTTCTCGACGGTTTTTAACCCTAGAGAAATACTTTAGTCGTACAGGTAACATCCACTACTTTAATCCATTATCGTCTCCTTAGGGGTTGAATTTCCAAAAATCAGTTTTAAGTGGAGCTCTATGTAACATTTTAAGGATATTTTACTAAAAATCCTGAAATAGTTTTTATAATTGAATAACAAGGAATCCCTATATCAATTTTCAAACCTCTATAGCATCCAAATTTGCGGAAATGTCATAAAAACTTAAAAGTTCCAAGTTATAATTTTGTTGTTGTTTGTGTTACTAACCCTAAGAATTTTTATGTTCATGCGCGAGTAAGAAAGTGACGAAATCGGGGTTTTATAGATATGAATAAAATCTAAAGTATATGAGCTATACAATTGGAACTTTATATGTTTAATAAGTCCACTATTAATATCATATCCCGAGAATAATGTTTATTTGGTGTAATCCAAACACAAGTTACGAGGGTTCAAAAAAACGACGAAGCGCTTCGAGAAAAGGTAGGTAGTGCCCTTGCGCTTCGCTTGGTTCGTCTTTGCGATAAGTTTATACATAATAGGTATTTTTCACCCTTTCATCTCCATAGGTAGGTACAATGTTATACCTAAACAAGCCAAATGTCGCAAAATTGTATTGAAATTACATCTATCATCCAGTTAAAAAAATATTATAATACCTAAACCGTTTTAACTAACAACAAAAACCTTGTTTTAAGAAAACCTTCTAGTGAAAGGAAATGTATTCGCTCTATAGGTAGGCGTGGCTCACTCCGGGATTTCGTCGCTTTGCAACAGGTAGCTACAAGTACCGTTCCACACCAATTTTGGTGGCTAGCCATAAGCCGCGCGTGGCGCTGTCGCCACCTAGCGGCCATATCTGTCCTGATCGTAACAAACGCGTTTTGTTAGAGAGTGAGTCTTCTGTACCTAGTACTATTATTTATTCTGTGCTATAGGCAGACATGACGCAATATCTCATGCCTTTACGCTCTGTTGTCTCCCTGAACGATATTCCTGTTGTTATCGTGAATGGGGTAAAGTGTCGTAGTATTTTAATTGCTACTACCTATTTTGCTAATTGGCTAAGCGAGGGTTAAAGGTTAAAAGGTTGCCCAAATTGGTACTTGGTCCGCATTCCGCAATCATGATTCGAGCGTTTCTTATATTTTTTGCCATTATTATTAGAGATGCCACGAATATTCGGCAACTAATCGGTATTCGGCCTATTCGGCCACTTTGCCGAATATTCGGTATTCGGCCGAATATTGCCTACTATTATACCGAATATCTGTTGCCCCTACCTAAAAAGAAAATTTACACAATAAAAATAACCATAAACTAGGTAGGTACATATTTAAAATATATTCTTGGAAAGTTGTTCCTCCTCGGGTCTTCGCACACTTTCGGCCGAAGGCCGAAAGTGGGTGGAGCCATTTCTGAGCTTCGCTTATTTTGGCGGAGGTCTCCTCGACTCTTCTTGGAGTCGGGCTCGGTAAAATCGGAATTGCACTCTTGTTTTCTTCTACTTTTCTTTATGTATATATATATATATATATTTGTTTGTTAGGGTTTATTGATGGATGTGCCTGCTTCTTCTTTGGTTGCTAGCTCTCGTGGCAGCGGCTTATGGCGTGTATTTGGCGGTCTGGTGTAGTGGGGGGCTATCTGGTTGAGATGATCGTGATGGGAATTGTCTGCTTTATCGAACATGGTTTTGACGATCTTTTGTATAAATGTGTCTATATTCTCCCACTTGAGGTCTTTTTGTATTATGTTGTTTCGCACAAATCTAGGGGCGTCTACTATGGCCCTAAGGACCTGGTTTTCCTGTGCTCTCAGTCTCTTTTTGTTTGTTTCGGAGGTCAATGCGAACCAGGCTGGCGCAGCATACGTCAGTCTTGACCTTACATATGTTTTATATATATTTAATTTTGTTTTTATTGGGAGTCTACTTTTAAATATTGGGTATAATTTACTTCTGGCTGTTTTGGTCCTATTAATTACTTCTGTTACTTGGTGTGTCATGGATAATTTTCTGTCTATTACAACTCCTAGATATTTAATTTTGGGTGCCCAGTTTATTCTTTCTTTTAATAGTGTCAGTTTATCTGGTAAGTATCTTTGGCCGGTCATTAGGGCTTGCGTCTTGCTGACGTTCACTTTCAGCCTCCAATCATTGAGCCATTTAGGCAGGATGTCCAGTTGTTTTTGCATCTTGGCCGCTGCGTTCTGAGGGTTTATTGACGTGGAGAAAAAGGCCGCGTCGTCTGCATACAGACCTAGTTCTACCCCCTGGACCACCGGGATATCATCTGTGTACTTAGCGTAGCACACCGGCGATAAGCAGCTTCCTTCCTTCCTTCCTTCCTTCCTTCCTTCCTTCCTTGCCTCTATTATTCTGCTTGTGGATACTGCGTTCTCTACGGCTACTACAAATTTTCTATCTGTCAGGAACGATTTTAGAACTCCCACTATCCTTCTGGGTGTACCTGCTTGGGCTATTTTGTGGAGAAGACCCTCGTGCCACACCCTGTCGAAGGCCTTCTCCATATCCAGGAGTACGGCCACCGTGTGTTCTTTTTTATTTTGCGCAAAGGTCATGTGATGGATAATTCTGGTGAGTTGAAGCGTGGTTGAGTGACCTTGTCTAAAGCCATATTGTTCTTTTCTGGGAGTTATGTGTGGAACTAATTTACTTAGCAGGAGCTTTTCGAACACTTTCGATAGGGTCGGCAGAAGTGTTATCGGTCTATAGCTGTCGGCTTTTTGTGGGCTCTTTCCTGGTTTTAATATTAGTATTACTCTTCCTACTTTCCATGTGTTTGGGAAATGTCCTGATCTTAGGATACCATTGTATAGTCTTGTGATGGCAGTTATTGTGTTGATAGGCAGGTGTCTTAGGGTCATGTTAGTTATTTGGTTTTTTGGTTTTGTTTTTCTAATTGCTGTTTGTATCATGGTTGGTGAGAAGAATATTGGGTCCTCGTCTGGTTGAGGTTTTTGATTTAGAAATTCTTGGAGCTTTTCTTTGACTGAGTTATTGTGTTCTTGGTTTATTATTTGATTTGGCTTGAATTGGTTTTCTAGGCTGTCTGCGAAAATTTCTGCTCTGTCTTTTGCTAGATAGTGTAGAGTCTTTGAGAGGTTGTGTGGCTGTTTGTTTTGTACTTAATTGACGGCAGAGTTTGTGTATAGAGGGAATGTCTTCTTCTATTTCCGCTATGTGTTCCTCCCATGATGCTGCGGCGTGTTGTGCTAATTCATCTTTGATCTTTTCTATTAGTTTGTTGAGTTTGGTTTTTGTTGGTGGGTATCGTGTTCTTTGCCATTCTTTTCTTGTTCTTCTTTTTTCTATTATTAGATCCTGGAGGGCTTTGGGTAGGGGCTTTTCTTTAGTAGTTTTATTTTTGTGTGGGAGAGTTGCCAGATCCAAAGCCTGTTTTATGTTTTCTGTCACTGCTGTTGCCGCTCTATCTACCTCCTCTTCAGTAGTGACTGGAAAGTAGTTGGTGCTTTCTTTAATTTTTTCTTCGAAAGTTTTCCAGCATATACGTCTTCTTGCTAATCTATGTGGTGTGATTATTGGGTCGTCTTCTATTGTCATTAGTATTGGCCTGTGGTCAGAAGGGAGGGCTAACATTGCTTCTTGTGTTATAGTTTGCCGTATATTTTTGAGTATCGTGAAGTCTATGTTCTCTCCATGTTCTTTAGCTATGTCGCTGTAGTGTGTTGGTTGCTCTGGTCCGGTAACTTCAAAGTTGAGTTCGGTGGCCAGGTTAAAGATTTTCCGGCCCACCGGGCATATTTTATTCGCATTCCATGCTGTGTGTTTCGCATTGAAGTCACCTGCTAAGATGGTCGGTGTAGTGGAATTTAGTAGGTTTTTGATGCTATTAGTTATATTTCTTGGCGCTCCCCCTGGTCTGTAGATAGAGTAAAGTTTTAAATCTTGGTCTCTTATTTGTATCTGGATTCCCAGTGCTGTTAGTGATTCTTCATGATCTTCCTGGTCTAGTAGTTGGTGTATAATGTTATGCTTTATTAGTATCGCCAATCCTCTGTATACATGTCCTTGTTTGTTTTTTTGGTCTTTCCTATATGTTATATATCCTCCTATTTTAAATTCTACTCCTTCTTTCAACATAGTTTCACTCATCAGCAGGATATCTACATTGTATTCTTTTAGGAATTGTCTGAGTGAGTTCTTTTTCTTTTGTACGGAGTTGGCATTCCAGTATACGATTTTTAATACCTTACGATTGAATTTTAGGCTGTTGGTTGGAGGAGTTATCTATGAGTTTGTTGATCGTTTCAGGTTTTTGTTTTGCGGCTAACATTAGCAACTTATTAATTAATTTTTGCATTTCTTGAATAGCGGAGTCTTCTGGATTTATTGTGTTTTGAACTTGGGTTACAGTGTCGTTCTGTGGTGGCTCTATTGTGTTGTTATTTGGAGTATTGTAGTTGATTCTTTTTGTTTTTTGAGAACGATCATTTGGGTTTCTCGCTGGTGCCATAAGGTTCGTCGTCGCCGTCTCCTCTACCATTCTTACTTCGACTGACGCTCTGGTTTGTGGGCCTCTTTTATGTACTGCGGGGGCTATGGTGCCTCCTTTTATGTTACGTACCTCTCTTAGATAAATTGGACAGTCCAGGTGGTTGGCCGGGATTAAATACGAAGACCCTTTTTGAGCATTTGTTGATTACAAAATATTTTATTTTTATCATGGGTCTGATTTGATTGACTCTAACTACATTCATTAATTCTGTTCAACATAAAACTATATCTTAGCAAACGTTGTGCCAATTCGGTATTCGGCCAAATTCACTATACGGGCATCTCTAATTATTATATATTTATGACCTTTTTTGCCACTTTTGTGTTATTTCTACTCAGAATCAGGAGCTCTTTCGATCCTAATGAGATAAAAAAATGTCCCAGAGTTTTTTTCCTATTGTGTTACCATTTCCCCATATACTTTGTATGGCGGTAACAAAAAGGAAAGTTTGAAAAATGTATGGAAATTTTAGGACACTTTTTTCCTCCTATAAGGATGAAAAGGGCTGGCGATCCTGACTAGAAATAACACAAAAGTGGCAAAAAAGGTCATAATAGGTATATAAAAATGGCAATAAATAAAAGAAACGCTCATTCATGATAGTTATTTAATTGCGTGTTAACTTTTTTTATCACGACCTTTTTTGAAGGTCCCAAAGCAAATTAAGGAAAATCTTTTACAAAATATAATCCAACTACGATTTTCTGCTATATGGGCCAATTTTTTATTGTTGTCGATTTTTTTTCGTTAAATTTGGTTTAAATTAGGCAGATTTGAAGACCATTACCCAGCGGCGACATCAAAACTTATCCTTATTATTGTAAGTATAAGTATAAAAAAACCGGACAAGTGCGAGTCGGACTCCCCCACCGAGGGTTCCGTACTTTTTAGTATTTTACTATTTAATTTTTTGTTATAGCGGCAACAGACATACATAATCTGTGAAAATTTGAATTGCCTAGCTATCTCGGTTCATGAGATACAGCCTGGTTACAGACAGACGGACAGACGACCAGACGGACAGTAGAGTCTTAGTAATAGGGTCCCGTTTTTACCCTTTGGGTATGGAACCCTAAAAATGTATGTATATTTCCATTGAGTTACGAAAATACCATACTTTTTTGTAACTCAGAGCAAGATCTTTAGGACATACGGTGAAAATGCGCTATGCGGTGCAGTAAAGAATAGGGATTTCTAATATCTATCCACCAAATTCCATCGAAATCTGACGGTTAATAAATATTCGACAACAAAATAAAAATCAAAAACCTGCATCAAATTGTGTTAACATTCTATAAAGTCATCCAGGGGAACACCCAAATATTCCGAAATATGTTTTTCCGACTTTCATAACCTCGATTATCATAATCACGATTTTCTATACGTCCGAAATATCGAAATTACGACTTTGAAAACCACGAAAGAAGAAAATCACGACTGCGCTATTTCCGAATACTTGAAATCCGATTGTCATATGAACGAAAGCTTAAAGTTCCTATTTAAAAAAAATCCGAATATATTTTTTCCGAATTTGTCTATTCCGAAAAATCATTGACCGACGGAAATCAAATAATTCGGTATTCAGAAATTCGATCTTTTGTAAACTCGTAATAATGAAATTCGTGATTTAAAAAAGGTACTTCCCTTTTCATTAAATGGTCAGCCGTTTTTAAAATAGATCTGCAAAAAAAAATTGCATATAAATCATTTGGACATGCTAGAACTGCTACCTTTACAGAAACCAACTGCTACTAGAAAAGTGGGTTAGGTTAGAACTGCAACCTTTACAGAAGCCAACTGCTACTAGAAAAGTGGGTTAGGTTAGGTTAGAACTGCGACCTTCACAGAAGTCAGTTGCTACTAGAAAAGTGGGTTAGGTTAATAGGTTTGAACTGCGACCTTTACAGAAACCAACTGCTACTAGAAATGTGGGTTAGGTTAGAACTGCGACCTTTACAGAAACCAACTGCTACTAGAAAAGTGGGTTAGGTTAGGTTAGAACTGCGACCTTTACAGAAACCAACTGCTACTAGAAAAGTGGGTTAGGTTAGGTTAGAACTGCTACCTTCACAGAAACCAACTGGTACTAGAAAAATAGGTTAGGTTAGGTTAGAACTGCGACCTTTACAGAAACCAACTGCTACTAGAAAAGTGGGTTAGGTTAGGTTAGAACTGCGACCTTTACAGAAACCAATTGCTACTAGAAAAGTGGGTTAGGTTAGGTTAGAACTGCGACCTTCCCAGAAGCCAACTGCTACTAGAAAAGTAAGTTAGGTTAAGTTAGAACTGCGACCTTTACAGAAACCAACTGCTACTACAAAAGTGGGTTAGGTTAGGTGAGAACTGCGACCTTTACAGAAACCAACTGCTACTAGAAAAGTGGGTTAGGTTAGGTTAGAACTGCGACCTTCACAGAAACCAACTGCTACTAGAAAAGTGGGTTAGGTTAGATGAGAACTGCGACCTTCACAGAAACCAACTGCTACTAGAAAAGTGGGTTAGGTTAGAACTGCGACCTTTACAGAAACCAACTGCTAGGTACTAGAAAAGTGGATTAGGTTAGATTAGAACTGCGACCTTTACAGAAACCAACTGCTACTAGAAAAGTGGGTTAGGTTAGGTGAGAACTGCGACCTTTACAGAAACCAACTGCTACTAGAAAAGTGGGTTAGGTTAGGTTGGAACTGCGACCTTCACAGAAACCAACTGCTACTAGAAAAGTAGATGTAGGTTAGGTTAGAACTGCGACCCCCCCCTCCCCTAGAAACTTACTGCTTACAGAAAAGTAGGTATGGGTTAGGTTAGAACTGTGACCCTTAGAGTAAATAATTGTTTTTAGGAAAGTACAGCTTTTGTCCCTGTTCTCTGCTTTTTTCCTGTAGTTGACGCAATGAGAAAATAGCCTCACAGGTGCCCCGATTAGGTCGGAAGCCGAACTGTGTTTCCGGTAGGATCTCTTCAGAGAGCTTAATAAGGCGGTTCAAGAGAACTCTGGCAAAGACTTTACCAGGAACTGTGAGACGCGGTATATACCGCGGTATGAGTTGCAATCCGCTCGGTCACCTTTGTTGTTGTAGAGGGCCCTAATGCGTGACAGTTTAAAAGTAGAGGGAACCTGTTCTTCATCCCACATACGAACAAAAAGTGCCCAAACTGACGAGTGCAACTCCTCGCCTCCGTACTTCAGCAATTCGCCTGGCATAGAGTCAATGCCAACCGCACGCTTATTCTGCTGCTGTTTGATGGCAAGAACTACCTCGTCACGCGATAACGGCTCATCCAGCTCCATACGTATGGAGAGCTGAGGTATCAAGCTAATATGCGATAGATCTGCTGTACGATCTACATTGCTACAAAGCGTTAAAATGTTCAGCCCATCTGTTAAGCAGTTTAGTTTTTAGAAAACACTCACCATCGACTGATTTAAACGGTATCTTGGCATGGGAATTGGTACCGATCAGCTTTCTAACCTCTCCATAAAACTCTCCGAGCTGGTTTGAGTCAGCGAGCCACTGCATATGACGAGCCCTGTTCTGCCACCACCGTTCCTTGGTTTCCCGACACAGTCTTCTCAGCTCCAGTTCACTTCGTCTAATGTCTCCACCCTGACCCACGGGGCACGGGCACGCCACGGCCACGGTGCTCTCGCAGGAGACGTCTGTGTTTGTGCAATGCCTCTGCCAGAATACTGTCATTCTTGTCGAACCAGTCCTCGTTTTTACGGACCGCTAGGCCGAGCGTTGTTTCGGCAGTGACAAGAATATGAGAGGACAGAGACTTCCAGATAACATCAACATCCAAATTCTCATCAATAGACGACGGTTTTTAGGAAAGTAGGTTTAGGTTTCGTTAGAACTGCTACCCCCCGTAGAAACGGTAGTAAGGTACCTACCTTTATTTATTAACAACAAAATCGGAATATCGTTATTCGGAATTTAAAAAATAGGAATCACGTCATATCGGAATTCAAAATTTCGGAATAATGACAATTCGGAATTCGTGATTTCAAAAATCTTAAATGTTAAATTCGGTGTTTCTCACTATCGGAATTGTTATATTCGGAATTATGTGGTTAGGAATTTTAAAAAATCGTCGGTTTTGCTATTCGGAAATATAAAACTTCGTGATTTTCATCGTTCGGTAATTACGACAATCGGAATTTTGATGGGTCGAGCATTTAAAAATCGGTATGATAAAATTCGATATTCTAAAATTAGGCATAAAGTATTTCGGAATTATGTAGTGTACCCGTCATCTAGAGAGGAAAATGGGAACTACGTTTGTATAACGAAGCAGTCGTCCCCTTTCCTCGATTTAGGCCGTTTCACATTGGATGCGTAGAGTTAGACCAAGAAAAGTCTGCAGTGATTTAGATAGCCCGCGCAGTGCAAGTGTTATTTTATACGTCATAATTTCATAGAAGTTTGGCGTTTAAAATAACACTTGCACGGCGTGGGCTATCAAAATCTCTGCAGCCTTTCTTGGTCTTTATCTAGCACACCGGATTGCGCATAAAATGTGACGTTTTCAACTAAAAGGTACCAAAAATATTACAAGGTAGATTTTAATATGACACTTTATAGAAATAGCGCTTTATTGATAACCGACAATAGGTACCCTTTTGGTTGAAAACGGCACAAATAGGTATGGCAATGGTCAGTTAAGGATGACTCACGCTACACCGGGCCGTGGCCGGGCCGGAGCTTTCTATGGAAAGCACCACGACGTGATCACCGATCAGCCGTCATAGAAAATTACATGTCGGACGCCTCGGCCCGGACACGGCCCGGTCTAGCGTGTGCCAACTGTGTACCTACTAAACGAAGAGCAGTGAGAGAGGTATCTGCGGATATGGACAATTTATTTTTAGGGTTCCGTACCCAAAGGGTAAAAACGGGACCCTATTACTAAGACGCTGTCCGTCTGTCTGTCACCAGGCTGTATCTTGAACCGTGATAGCCCAGCTATCAAAAAAATACATCTCCTTATACCCCCCTTCCTGCACAAGGCAGTTGAAATTTTCACAGATGATGTATTTCTGTTGCCGCATTAACTACAAATACTAAAAACAGAATAAAATAATTATTTAGGTAAGGGGCTCCCATACAATAAACGTGATGTTTTTGTCGTTTTTTGCGTAATGGTACGAAACTCTTCGTGTGCGAGTCCGACTCGCACTTGGCCGGTTTTTTTTTCAAATTATTTATCCTAAACTACACAACAATTTTCTAACAATTATTATTCCTCGCCAAACTGCGATTACGTTGGTTGTTCTATGAAATCATGACGTGTAAATAACACTTGCACTGCGTATGCTATTAAAATCATTGTAGACTTATCTTGGTCTAACTCTACTTAACTTTTTCTTCCGAAATGTTAGGGTTCCTATGATATGAATATTGGGCTATTCTGCTATAATATTGCGGTACAATAATATCATATGTAAACGACACTATAATTCAGTGCATAGTTAGTTTAGTTAGTTACTCTGACTTAATTTTAGATAAAAAAGTTACCACTACTTTTGAGGTTATAAAATTTCTAATCTGAACAAAAAAAATCGGATTAGTGCGAGTCCGACTCGCCCACCAAAAGGGTTCCGTACAATACAAATTAAATTTTTAGTATTTCTTGTTATACGGCAACAGAAATACAACATCTGTTAAAATTTCAACTGTCTAGGGCTTGTGCAGGAAGGGGGGTATAAGGACTATAAGGAGATGTATTTTTCTACCGAAAACGAAACTAAGAAAAAATACTTACCACATGAGTAGATAAGTACTTTTTTACGGGTAAATCTTCACTCCGCAATTCAAAATAGCGAGTCCACAATCATCACATTCATAACAAAAATAGAAAAATAAACACGATTTACTATATACTCGTACAATACTATTTATCTTAAAATTAGGTCAAATGAAAAGATTTCTAAAACATACACGCGAAGTTATGTGGGGGAGGGGGATAGCCAAAAACATCACCAAATATCACCAAAGGGGAGGGGAGCTCAAAAAGTAGCCGAAAACACCTCGCGTGATTTGTGCACAATCCCCTAGCTGTCACAGTTCACGAGATACAGCCTGGTGACAGATCTAGACAGACGGACAGTGGAGTCTTAGTAATAGGGTCCCGTTTTTACCCGTTGGGTACGGAACCCTAAAAAGCGGGGTATAATTCTGGCATCCGTGCCAATGTCCACGTGGACTACGGCTTTATCAGAGACAATGGGTGATGGGATCCGGGGGCAAGGTCCGCCCGTATCTGTGGTACCCGACACATAGGGTTGTCACATAAGTACACGAGTTACCTATATATAAAGGGTCATTTTTGGACCGTTAGCTATATTGTGCGAGGTGATTAGGTAGGTCATACTGAACCACTTTTTCTATGGCACCAACCCCGAAATCAAAAAAAAAAATTTGGCCTTCTCATAGAAAACGTCGACATCCACTCGACCAAAATGTATGAAATGGTAAAAAAAAATTGTGATTTCGGAGTTGGTCCCATAGAAAAAGTTGTTCAGTATGGCCTACCTAATCATCTCGCACAATATGGCTAACGGTGCAAAAATGACCCTGTATATATACGAGATCTACGCCTGGTCAGTTGAGTGTGATGCTGTCTCGCAAGATAGATTTAAGATACCTACATTGTAAGTAAATTTATATGTTTCTAATGCTAACTTAACTTGTTACTCAATTATTAGTGTACCCTACCTACCTATTTAGCTTATGATTATTTTAGAGCGCACCGCCTACAAACTGTCTCACAGTTTGGCGAAACATTAGATTAAGGTACTAAATATTGTATTTTTTTTTATCTCTTACAAATGATAATATTTATTGCATTATAAATTATTATGTCAATACAATCATTTTCAATACACTATGATCATAAAACTACTAACTAATCTAGCTTACTGACTAACTTATACTAAAACTAAACTATACCATGAATTAAATATAAAAAACCTCACCAAAGTCTCCTGCCTCTGGAATGGTGCCAAGGATGCTGGCGGCGTTGCCCCTTTGCACCGCCAGACTTAAACGCTGGGCAAAGAAGGAGCCTGCTCTGTGGAGAAGGAGCCTGCTCTGTGCTGGTATTTTTTTGTAAAATTTTCGATAAAAAAAAAGTAAGTATCTATTATATGCGCGAATCAACTTTTTGACCGACAGTTTTTTTATTTATTTATTTGGAAAGCGAACAGAAATAAGTGAGCAGGAGATAAGTTTACAAAGACACACTAAGGACATTCATGTGAGTGTTTCTTGCGTTACTCAAAATGTCTCTGGTGTTACCAAGAAATCAAATTAATGTGCAATAAAGTTTAAATAAAATAATATAAATAAATGATAAATTAATAGATTTATATATTTATACATATATTTCGGGGATCTCGGAAACGGCTATAACGATTTCGATTAAATTTGCTATATGGGGGTTTTCGGGGGTGACAAATGGATCTAAAAAATAAAATGCGCATTTTTGAGTTTTTATATGTTTTCCGAGCAAAGCTCGGTCTCCCAGATATTAAAATTTAATAAGCTGTGTCGTGCCAACCCTACCGACGGCTATAGTAAAATTATCTGCGTAACGCCATTCATGTTTCATACCATAGACTTATCACGTTTCAAAAACAGTGCTGGAATGATGGCTTCCTGTGTGTATTTATAGACGATAGGGTTAAAGAAAATATGTGTCGGTCGCTGGGTTTTTACTGAACGAATGATAAGGGCAAATTTATATGTAGAGACTGTGATTGTCGAGTTAAGGGGCACTTGCACCATTCCACTTTCCCGGGGTTAAGCCGGTGTTTGGCCGGTTGAGCCGTTAACCCAGAGTCAAATTGTACTGGTAACCATGGTAACTCCAGGTTTGACCGGTTAATCCCGGGTTAGTGGGATGGTGCGAGTGGCCCTAAGTGTTATACCTAGTAGGTAGCGGTAAAATACGAGTAGATATACTATGGCTCTGTGAGCTGTAGACCTCGCCAGCCCCCATGGCTCTGTCATTTTGTAAAAAAATCCAAAACTGAAACGTCATTAAAAATCTATATAATTATTGAACCTGCTCACCAAATTATTTTTTATTCTCAATTAAGATGTTAAATAAACGTATTTCTTCTTCTTCTTCAAATTTCACGAGAATCGGTTGACATGTGAAAGAATTTACGCCCACAGTGAAACGGAGACTTTCGCCTTTTCCCGGTCAATTAAACGCGAAAGACAGCCGGACATACGAACGCATTTTTGCCATAGGCGAAACGGAGAGCTTCGCTCGCGCTTCGAGCTCAGTCAATAACTATTACACAGAAGATTTTTAATTGAATTACGGACGAACTAGGATTTGACGCATTTACTATTTAGTACATAGTAACCCCACGCACTTAAAGCCATCCCACACTAGCGTCTTCCGAGCGTCGGCCTCTAGTCAACTCTATGGCTGCTGCTCGATGCAACGTTGACGCAACTGCATGGCGACGCCACTTTCCAATCTTTCCATATTGAAACTAATCCAATCGCTGACTAGACGTCGACGCTCAAAAGACGCTAAAAAAGGGGGGTAAATAGTGTATTTTTAGGGGGTGGCCCTAAAAAGACACGCCATGGCCATGCGCTATTGCGCCTTATACAACTCATGCGAAATTGAGTAAAAAAAGTGACACCAAAGATAAAAAATTCACGATATGAATCATGTGATGGCCCAAGTATCTCAGGTTATCATACTTATTTAATTAATTTGGAATACTCGCGCGTGTAACGCGAATGACGATATCGTTAACTTTTTTGGGCAAGAAACGCAATAGGTACCAGATGATAAGTTGCTGGGAGAAGATTCAAAGAACATTTAATAATGTGGTAAGCTTCTAATAGGGAATATTAGGCAAAGCTCTGCGTAGGTGGCACTATTAGCACATACAGTAAACAAACCTCATTGACATCATCAATGACACGTCACACGTCACGTGAATCACATGGCCTACCGCGAAACACGACAATCGAGAGTTCGGTTTCTGCCTCTCTATCACTCTTGCTTATTCGATCGATAGAGAGGCAGATAAAGAAATCCCGATTTTCGCGTTTCGCGGTAGGCCATCTGTAAACAAATCGCCTTGGTGCACCAATGTCATAGTGAAAACTTGTCAAAAAACTGTTTAAGGCTTAGTATGTATAAGTTACTCTATGGTTTATTAAACAAATTAGTGCTGCACTCTGGCGGCAGAACATTGCAGTAATACTCCCTATAAACGCGGGTTTTGTCTTCTCATGTAGGTACAAATGTAGTTAGTGCATAAAGAATGACTCATGTTAGACCGGAGCTTCCGGAGCTTCGTTTTCTATAAAAAGCACCACGTGATCACCGATCAGCCGTCATAGAAAATGACATGTCCGACGCCTCGGCCCGGGCACGGCCCGGTCTAGCGTGAGTCATCCTTAATATGTATTTTACCATCGCATTTTCACGTAAACGCACGAATATGTTAATGCTATTTCAGTCAGACCATCTGAACATATAAAACAGTTCCGTTAATTAGATATTGGCAGACGACGCACAGCCTAAAGTGTTGGAAGTATTAGAATCTTTGTAACGTTTTCTTCAAGTTTAGTGATGTATCTAGAGTTTAGAGTAACAGTTTTGAATGATTCACGGTTAGTTTAGTTTAGACTTATATCGACCGGAATATGGACTCACCCGCTATCTTCAGTTACCCGTGCACAAGATACGTAACTGCGTCGAAATATCGGAAGCCGGAAAACAATACAAAAGGTAATCACGGTCCATATCCTAGTCCATATAAGTCTAGTATCTAGAGTATTCTAGAGCTCCGTTGAAGAGAATTGGAAATTCAACCTCTTTTTTTAAAAGATTACACAGACATAGTCACGGGCGGCAACTCATTATTTAGGAGGTATAAGAATTCCTCAGAGTAGGTAGGTATTAAGTAAGCATAAAAAATATCATCTTCATTGCTGCCAGTCAAATTCTGACTACATATCTAATCAGTGTGGTTACATGACAAATTTTAATAAAGTCACAAGTGTAGGTATCCAAAACGAGTCTAAATTAATAACCCTATAAGATATAAAATCGGGAAGCAAAATAAATGTAAAATGTAACGGGTTTTCAAATGATGTTGCCTACTAAGTTTTTTCATATACTATCACGCGAAGACCTAGTGGTAGTTGAAATTACCTATAAAGTTGACGTTTTAACTAGTCATGGGTTCAGGGGTCAGAGGTTCTTTGCGTGTATGGATTAAAAAAATGTGCTAACTCGGTATTGTTTTCTATTAATAGTTAATGTTGTAAAGCAGGGACAGGCGTGGCTCACTTCGCGATTTTGTCGCTTTGCAACAGGTAGCAAAAAGTACATCCGTTCCACATCAATTTTGGTGGCTAGCCATAAGCCGCGCGTGGCGCTGTCGCCACCTAGCGGCCATATCTGTCCTGATCGTAACAGACGCGTTTTGTTAGAGAGTGAGTCTTCTGTACTTAGTACTATTATTTATTCTGTGGCAGGGAGTTAAATCATTATTTATGATACAAGTTCGAAAAGTAGGAAATTTGTAACGAGTGACGGTAAATTTGAACACGACCGAAGGGGGTGTTTTAAATCGACACGAGTTGCATTGCAAATTACCTCTTCGCACGTGTATCGTGCACCGTTTTACAGTACCTATGACCCTTTAAATTTTCGATGTAGTTACGTAAAATGTGCTTATTATAATACCTGGTGTCGTAATGTAGCACCAGATGTACTGTAAAATAAATTTTATATTTGCTTAGTCATATTTCAAAGTTTTTGGTTACCTCCTAATTTTTTAGGGTTCCGTACCTCAAAAAGGAAAGAACCGAACGCTCACGCTCAGTAATCTGACGCAGGTTGTTTTTGCAAGTTATCGCGGGTTCAATGCCCGACGGATTCCCGAGCAATAGCCAGGAATTAGGTCGAAACGCTCACTTTCGTAGGTAAATAATTTAATCTTTGCTTTTTATTAACAATACTATTTATCAAGTATTTGAAAGAATAAGTGACTTTCAAAGCGAAAGGCTCGATTCCACCAGGGGCTCTGTGCCTCAAAAGCATTTTTGTACTGAATTATGCCTGTGCCGCACACTGGTGGAATCCCACCTTAACGTTGGAAGTTGAAACCCCCTTTTTTAGGGTTCCGTACCCAAAGGGTAAAACGGGACCCTATTACTAAGACTTCGCTGTCCGTCCGTCCGTCCGTCTGTCACCAGGCTGTATCTCACGAACCGTGATAGCTAGACAGTTGAAATTTTCACAGATGATGTATTTCTGTTGCCGCTATAACAACAAATACTAAAAACAGAATAAAATAAAGATTTAAATGGGGCTCCCATACAACAAACGTGAGTTTTGACCAAAGTTAAGCAACGTCGGGAGTGGTCAGTACTTGGATGGGTGACCGTTTTTTTTTTTTGCTTTTTTTTTTTGTTTTTTTTTTATATGGTACGGAACCCTTCGTGCGCGAGTCCGACTCGCACTTGCCCGATTTTTCTATGTTGTATCATTTGTGTGAGTCAATCGGTCCTCGCTAGAAATACGGGCGGCCGGTTGCTCTTTGTCGGATAGAAGCTATATGTGATGTGTCTAGTAGGCGCATATTACAGATTTGTTGGGGCAGGTCCCCGCAGCGAATACGGGTGGCCTTGTCCTAAGTTTCCATGGTCTTCGCCGGGATTGGCGGTTTCATGGTGTAAGTCAGGTAAGCAATTTTATTAGGTCTTGTTAAAGTTGGTGGAGGTTATGTACCAAATATCATCTCATTATCATCTGATATTCACCAATCGCTTTTCGGCGAGGGAAAACATCGCTAGGAAACCGGATTAAGGATGTCTCACGCTAGACCGGGCCGGAACTTCCGGCGCTTCGTTTTCTATGGAAAGCACGACGTGATCACCGATCAGCCGTCATAGAAAATGACATGTCCGGACGCCCAGGCCCGTGTTCGACCCGGTCTAGCGTGAGTCATCCTTTAAGTCCCTAAAAATCGGATGCACTAAAATTGCATCGTACGTCTATCCTCTTACCATGCAACGTCAGTTACGCCAGTCATAGACAATAATATTGTCTTAAATATTATTTTTATCTACAGTTTTTAGGGTTTCGTAGTCACCTAGAAACCCTTATTTTAGACTCAGGGACCGAATACCGATACATTTTTCATACAAATTAACCGGTATTCAATTTCGGTATCTTGGTTGTTTATGTATAAATAAATAAATAAAATAAAATAAATATTATAGGACATTTTTACACAAATTGACTAAGCCGCCGCGGTAAGCTCAAGAAGGCTTGTGTTGTGGGTACTCAGACAACGATATTTGAGTAGCTTAACTTCAAACTCGGGTAAATCCATCTGTCAGATTATGCGATTTTGGTATTAAGAAAAGGTAATAGGGTAGATATTTCCTGAGAGAGTCGACTGGATTTACCCGAGTTTGAAGTTAAGCGACACATATATAATATATAAATACTTAAATACATAGAAAACAACCATGACTCAGGAACAAATATCTGTATCATCATACAAATAAATGCCCTTACCAGGATTCGAACCCGGGACCATCGGCTTTATAGGCAGGGTCACTACCTACCCACTAGGCCAGACAGGTCGTCAAAATCGTCGGTATATTTTTACACTTAATTTAACTAATCTGATCAATCATTATTGTAAGGATCATTATTTATTAATAGCTTATATTTTGATCATTCTTACTTTTATTTATGATTAGCTTATAAAAGAGTATCAATTGACTCATACTTGTCACTGGTTCCCGCCATTTTGAATTGTTATAAAAAGGCCGGTATAGCAGTGACAAGTGGCCAGTTCGAGTACGGACAAGTTAGAGTGAAGACGTCTTGAATAATTGATTGTAAATTGGTTGTTATAATGTTTGTAACAAATGAATAAAGTTAAAATATTGGTACAAGTAATAGTTTTCATCATCAACCCGGTAATAACCCAACAACTCAGAAGTTGGATCCAACAAAAATCGATAGGATTTTTGCCACGCCGCACGAACGTAAGGTTTTCTTTTCTTTTTCGTTTGTATCAGTGAGTAAACTATGTTTATCGGAAAGTGTATTAAATTATGGTAAGTCAGTTTTTTATATTTTTATTAACTCCCTTTTATTTTAAATAAAATTGGTTTGATAACCTACCGTCATGTCTGTATTAAATATACTGTATAAGATAATGATGATGATTTGCCCAATTTTGGTATATGTATGTGTAGAAAGAACGTACGAACGGATGACAGGTAGTCTCGCTTATAATAAAAATACGAAATTTAAAATTTACAGTTGTCATTTAAGCGTTTTTGAATATTACATATGAGTTAGTGAAAATTAGATCAAATGTCATTATAATGCTTCTATCTTATCAAACTCGATTGTATGATGGTGTACCACATCGATTATATCAAGCTCAGGCTAAGGACTCATTATTTAGTTTTGTTGCGTAGCAAGATAGCATAGTACAACTGTAGTAGAAGACTACAGTAGGATATTGTTTTATGTACATTAAGATTTACGATCTGCTGCACCTTTTGAGATCAATTTGCGTTACTAAAATTGTATGAATACACTGGCTTTGTAACCGTGAAACCGATGAGTAAACTAAAAATAAAATCTTGCCAATTGAATACCTCTGAAGTAAACCCCTGATGCGTTTGTATTAGCAATGCCTCTAGTACGAAGTTTTTAAACGCGATTTGCGTCAGTGTGTAACTTAGTATTGTTACGAATGCATCTAAGAGATTTTTTATTAAAATGTTGGGCATTATAATGTATGAGCTTTCGGAAATCCACTTTAAAATTATTCTGATCACTATGTAAGTTTATTCATAATATTGCGAATCAATGCGCACAAGAAAAAAAATGACGTGTCGATCTAAGTTCAAATTGGAAACCATAATGCAGGGTTACGTTATGTAACTTGTGTACTTAATGCTATTAGCTATTAATGTTTTTTTAACCTAGTGGTTTTATACTGATACCGGTTTTCATTCAGCGACGCTGTCCAACGCAGCATTACTTAAAAAGCCTAGCCTCGAGGAAGCTAAATGACTAGAACACGTGTTTATAATTATCTCCCTTCTTGTATGGAAATACAACACCTCTATGACATGTTGGATGTTAAACGTAATAATAGTATGAATCAGAGTTGGGCACTTATGATTGCAATCTGTGTGTTAAACTAAAATAAAGCTTAGTCACATGATTTAATAAGGAATAAAGTAGCGGTCGTAAAACGAACCTTATTTTAATTGTACCAACTAAAACGTTAGTTTGAGTAACCATGATAACCATCTGCTCGAATAATTAAAATACTTTCAAACCATGATCGATGATAAAATCATAAGTGTGTCATATCGAATTCAAGCTAATTGGTAAACTCATGATACATTTTACAAAATAAGTTGCCGTTATTAAAACTAACGTTACCATTCTCATTTTTTTTAAATTTAACTAATTTTGCCCAACTCTGGTATGGACATACATCTATATTAAATCTCCAGGTTATGGAGCGTATGTCGTTTGTTGAATACACGAGTAGTAACTCGTTAACGAATGTACTTATGTAATATGCTTCTATTGTTTTTCTATTGCCCACTCCTCAAGATACGTAACTCGTAACTTTGTGCGTAGAGCATTAAAGTATTTTTTGTGTCAATTTACACATACTAGATATCGTGAACTTGAATCTCAATGGATTCAATTTAATAACAGATCACATTTTGTTTAGACTGTATAACTTTATGTCATCATGTCTAAATTTTATGACTAACTAATGTAATCAGCTTTATCATAACAACCTTGTAAGGGCCAGTAATTTTGGCACGAGTACTTAATCAATGTATATAAATCTATGTGTGTTACCATGATGATCATGGAGAAATACGAGGTCGATGGGAAATCGATATGCTTAACTATTTGATATAATATTTGATTGCGAGATACGCATACTTTAAACATTTAGAAACTCCCCCCTTATTTATACCTCTTTATTTATAGGATGTGAATCATAATTTCAGTGTTTTATCTGACAGTAACGTTTGCTATTTTTGTTTGTTTCTGTAATAGTAGTAAATCATACTTACCTGAATGAAAAACAAAGGACCTTAATTGGAATAATAGTGTATTCTGTGGATATCTTTGAAAGTTGCGTGTAGTACTGTAAAGTTGGAAACTACGCTTATGCGTAATATGTAGAGTCATATGTAGTCATATGTAGTCATATGTAGTCATATGTAGTCATATGTAGTCATATGTAGAGTCATATGTAGAGTCATATGTAGAGTCATATGTAGAGTCATATGTAGAGTCATATGTAGAGTCATATGTAGAGTCATATGTAGAGTCATATGTAGAGTCATATGTAGAGTCATATGTAGAGTCATATGTAGAGTCATATGTAGAGTCATATGTAGAGTCATATGTAGAGTCATATGTAGAGTCATATGTAGAGTCATATGTAGAGTCATATGTAGAGTCATATGTAGAGTCATATGTAGAGTCATATGTAGAGTCATATGTAGAGTCATATGTAGAGTCGCATGTAGAGTCGCATGTAGAGTCGCATGTAGAGTCGCATGTAGAGTCGCATGTAGAGTCGCATGTAGAGTCGCATGTAGAGTCGCATGTAGAGTCGCATGTAGAGTCGCATGTAGAGTCGCATGTAGAGTCGCATGTAGAGTCGCATGTAGAGTCGCATGTAGAGTCGCATGTAGAGTCGCATGTAGAGTCGCATGTAGAGTCGCATGTAGAGTCGCATGTAGAGTCGCATGTAGAGTCGCATGTAGAGTCGCATGTAGAGTCGCATGTAGAGTCGCATGTAGAGTCGCATGTAGAGTCGCATGTAGAGTCGCATGTAGAGTCGCATGTAGAGTCGCATGTAGAGTCGCATGTAGAGTCGCATGTAGAGTCGCATGTAGAGTCGCATGTAGAGTCGCATGTAGAGTCGCATGTAGAGTCGCATGTAGAGTCGCATGTAGAGTCGTATGTAGAGTCGTATGTAGAGTCGCATGTAGAGTCGCATGTAGAGTCGCATGTAGAGTCGCATGTAGAGTCGCATGTAGAGTCGCATGTAGAGTCGCATGTAGAGTCGCATGTAGAGTCGCATGTAGAGTCGCATGTAGAGTCGCATGTAGAGTCGCATGTAGAGTCGCATGTAGAGTCGCATGTAGAGTCGCATGTAGAGTCGCATGTAGAGTCGCATGTAGAGTCGCATGTAGAGTCGCATGTAGAGTCGCATGTAGAGTCGCATGTAGAGTCGCATGTAGAGTCGCATGTAGAGTCGCATGTAGAGTCGCATGTAGAGTCGCATGTAGAGTCGCATGTAGAGTCGCATGTAGAGTCGCATGTAGAGTCGCATGTAGAGTCGCATGTAGAGTCGCATGTAGAGTCGCATGTAGAGTCGCATGTAGAGTCGCATGTAGAGTCGCATGTAGAGTCGCATGTAGAGTCGCATGTAGAGTCGCATGTAGAGTCGCATGTAGAGTCGCATGTAGAGTCGCATGTAGAGTCGCATGTAGAGTCGCATGTAGAGTCGCATGTAGAGTCGCATGTAGAGTCGCATGTAGAGTCGCATGTAGAGTCGCATGTAGAGTCGCATGTAGAGTCGCATGTAGAGTCGCATGTAGAGTCGCATGTAGAGTCGCATGTAGAGTCGCATGTAGAGTCGCATGTAGAGTCGCATGTAGAGTCGCATGTAGAGTCGCATGTAGAGTCGCATGTAGAGTCGCATGTAGAGTCGCATGTAGAGTCGCATGTAGAGTCGCATGTAGAGTCGCATGTAGAGTCGCATGTAGAGTCGCATGTAGAGTCGCATGTAGAGTCGCATGTAGAGTCGCATGTAGAGTCGCATGTAGAGTCGCATGTAGAGTCGCATGTAGAGTCGCATGTAGAGTCGCATGTAGAGTCGCATGTAGAGTCGCATGTAGAGTCGCATGTAGAGTCGCATGTAGAGTCGCATGTAGAGTCGCATGTAGAGTCGCATGTAGAGTCGCATGTAGAGTCGCATGTAGAGTCGCATGTAGAGTCGCATGTAGAGTCGCATGTAGAGTCGCATGTAGAGTCGCATGTAGAGTCGCATGTAGAGTCGCATGTAGAGTCGCATGTAGAGTCGCATGTAGAGTCGCATGTAGAGTCGCATGTAGAGTCGCATGTAGAGTCGCATGTAGAGTCGCATGTAGAGTCGCATGTAGAGTCGCATGTAGAGTCGCATGTAGAGTCGCATGTAGAGTCGCATGTAGAGTCGCATGTAGAGTCGCATGTAGAGTCGCATGTAGAGTCGCATGTAGAGTCGCATGTAGAGTCGCATGTAGAGTCGCATGTAGAGTCGCATGTAGAGTCGCATGTAGAGTCGCATGTAGAGTCGCATGTAGAGTCGCATGTAGAGTCGCATGTAGAGTCGCATGTAGAGTCGCATGTAGAGTCGCATGTAGAGTCGCATGTAGAGTCGCATGTAGAGTCGCATGTAGAGTCGCATGTAGAGTCGCATGTAGAGTCGCATGTAGAGTCGCATGTAGAGTCGCATGTAGAGTCGCATGTAGAGTCGCATGTAGAGTCGCATGTAGAGTCGCATGTAGAGTCGCATGTAGAGTCGCATGTAGAGTCGCATGTAGAGTCGCATGTAGAGTCGCATGTAGAGTCGCATGTAGAGTCGCATGTAGAGTCGCATGTAGAGTCGCATGTAGAGTCGCATGTAGAGTCGCATGTAGAGTCGCATGTAGAGTCGCATGTAGAGTCGCATGTAGAGTCGCATGTAGAGTCGCATGTAGAGTCGCATGTAGAGTCGCATGTAGAGTCGCATGTAGAGTCGCATGTAGAGTCGCATGTAGAGTCGCATGTAGAGTCGCATGTAGAGTCGCATGTAGAGTCGCATGTAGAGTCGCATGTAGAGTCGCATGTAGAGTCGCATGTAGAGTCGCATGTAGAGTCGCATGTAGAGTCGCATGTAGAGTCGCATGTAGAGTCGCATGTAGAGTCGCATGTAGAGTCGCATGTAGAGTCGCATGTAGAGTCGCATGTAGAGTCGCATGTAGAGTCGCATGTAGAGTCGCATGTAGAGTCGCATGTAGAGTCGCATGTAGAGTCGCATGTAGAGTCGCATGTAGAGTCGCATGTAGAGTCGCATGTAGAGTCGCATGTAGAGTCGCATGTAGAGTCGCATGTAGAGTCGCATGTAGAGTCGCATGTAGAGTCGCATGTAGAGTCGCATGTAGAGTCGCATGTAGAGTCGCATGTAGAGTCGCATGTAGAGTCGCATGTAGAGTCGCATGTAGAGTCGCATGTAGAGTCGCATGTAGAGTCGCATGTAGAGTCGCATGTAGAGTCGCATGTAGAGTCGCATGTAGAGTCGCATGTAGAGTCGCATGTAGAGTCGCATGTAGAGTCGCATGTAGAGTCGCATGTAGAGTCGCATGTAGAGTCGCATGTAGAGTCACATGTAGTCAGAGCTATACATAGCTATACGTTGAGTGGTTTTCATGTAAAGAGTCGATGACGTATGTCCAGACGCTAGTATCAGTAGATAGGAAGCGCCATCTTAATCTTGTGGAATCGATGTGTTTGTGTAGGTATACACAATATACAACGCACGTGGATGGACGTGTGAGACTTTAATGCACGTGGATGAACGTGCCAGATTTTAACGCACGTGGATGAACGTGTGAGACTTTTATTCCAACTTTCATAAATATATTTACAACAATTTAAAATAATTAGTCAACCATATATCAGTATAATTTAATCATAAAAACATAATAAACAGTAATAATAATAAGCAAAGAAAAATTTATAAAATTTCTACACGTCTATTACTAATATGTTGAGTTCTCATCTGAGTGCAGTTTAGATTAAAACGGTATGAAATATCATATTATGTGTGTTATACACGAGTTGCTAAAATCCTAAGATTTTAATAATAGTTTTATATTCACAAATTTAAAGAAAGAGACGAAGGAATTAGATACCGACACTTGAATAATAACGGAAACAACGATTATCGCTCGTTCGTAAATATAAAATTACATGTAATGGAAATCGATACACGCGTAGATTAATGATACCTGTTTTCTTAATGTTCAACTTGAACTTGGCTGGGCGCGTGAGCCATAGAGATTAGACATTCATAATGTAAAATATATATAAAACCAATGGTTATTACTGAGGAATATACGGTAAATTCTCTGCAAGAGAAATAAAATGTTGTTATGTTTAATTCATAAGTAAAGCTTTTAAATTTACACGGGAAGTAATTTCTTCCATTATTTCAATCACCATAGTACAACATCATTATGAAGTTTTATATATCAAATAATAATTGATAAGGTGCTTCGCTTTTAATATACTGTCAAACTGTTCAATATTACTTGACAATTAAACATGATTATTATGCATATGTGAATTTACATATTTTTATATTCTAATACCGTGTTCGATAATCGATAATTCATAAGAAAGTCCCATTTATTTGAATGTCAATTTCAATACAAGTTATAAAGTTACAAAAATTAAATATATCGTTTTTATTTAATGAGGCTTCAGAAAACGGTCCTTAATTTGTCTTACTTTAATTATTTACGAATATCTCGATCTAGTAAAATAGTATTATAAATAATATGCAAGATAAACTGTATTCTATATACCCACACTTTATTGTGTCCAGGGTTTTATACGTGAATTATAACAGTAATAATATTTTCCTTGTGACTAACGAATTAATTTATTAATAAGTCTTATTTTCGTACAGCCAGAATAATTTTAATAATAAACATACTCCAAGCATACATACATAATTACATGCATTAATTGTCGAATCTGATTTAATTAGTATTATCATTAATAAGTCCTTAGATATGTCCGAATAAGGAATTAGGATAACAAATGCACCGTAATACCTATTAGACTTTAGTTTCCTTAAAAAAAAACACGACTATAGCTGGAAATTAAATATTTGGTATTCAAACTCAACTACAATAATAAATTTGTTGGTTCAGATAAAACCTGTTGAAAAAAAAACATAGTATTTCTTAGTCACTTTGTAACATGAATATTCTGCGATCTAGATTCGCTAAGAGTATTGTTATAATGACCAAATACTTTTAAAAATAAATCGCAATGTAGATGTTCATCATTCATGTGGAATAATTAATTAACTAGTTTATGTCTGATGTTTAAATCCATTTTATGTAATGAGGAATTTGTTCTTGTAATGAAGTTATGAACTTCTGTAATAAAATTATTCATTCGTTCATTCAAATTTACAAAACCTAACGGTTACTTAGTTTATGTTCTTATACCTACTTGATGGATCTTTAATGGCTATAATTATGACCTAAGGCGTGTAAGCAGTTCAAATGAGGATTAGTCGGTCGCATTCATATTAAAATATAAAACTTTGACTGTTGATAATAGCAGGTTAAAGGACAATAGAACTACCTCTACAATAAGATTAATTTCTTATCAATTAAACTCTTCAAACGAATTCAGTCATAATATCTTAATAAAAAAAAAATCGTTGGCAACAGGTAACGTTCGAAGTAATAACAAAAGTTAGTGTTAATTTAAATTAACATATTATATCATCAGATAATCAGTAGCCCAAAAAAAAAACATAATCTGTCACTTATATTATTATCAAGATGTTTTTATATCTTGGCATAATTATGATTGCATTCATGTCAACTACGGGCTGGGCCCGAAGATATAAAATCAGAACCATGCATTCTTTATAGAGATGTGACACTTATGTCCTATTTTCATTATTAAACCTTATTGCGCAATACATGATATAGTGAATTGTGGACTATTTTATTTACAAATATTATAATAATTAATACAAATTAGGTACAATTTGGTAGCCATGTCGTTAATGTACTAAAATAATTGAAACGTGAAACAATAAATTCATAACACGCTTAAATCGATATAACGATTAAATAAATCAATGAAACAAAAACGAGTATTCAATAATAATTAAAAAAAAGGAAGTTTTAATTTCATATATCTAAAGAAAGTCTTGAAAGTTTCAGAACGACCCAGGAGCGTCCAGGTGAAAGGGCCAGGGTTTGGTATTCCATTACCACCCAGGAGTGCCCAGGTGAGAGGGTCGGGGTGTGGAATCACTTCCGACCCAGGAGTGCCTAGGTGAGATGGCCAGGGTAATGATATTCCTGTTCCTTAGCAGAACTAAGGTGCTTTTACGCAGAAGTACGTAACGATCGTTGACTACACCGCAGAGTCTTCGAATGCTGGCATCATGGCACGCGAAGCTGCGGCTAGTAGCGGCACGAGATCCGGTGCCCCGTGTTGCGCAGCATCAGCGTGGTTGGCGGCATCTTCATCCAGGATAGCTTCAGATTTGTCGACGGCACTATCGCAGTGGGCAGAACTTGCGTGGTCGGTGGCACCATTGCAGTTAATGAGAACGTGGCGTCGGTTAGGCAGACGGCGCAACCCGCGGTGACGCAACTATCTTCTGTTGGGGAAGTGATCCATGTATAGCGGTTTGAATATTTACGTGCGAAAGTGAATGGTGTTGTGTACGTATATTATATTATATTTCTTGATCATAATTATTGAAATTTAACAAGTGTTAAAGAAAATTTAATAATGCTAGATTGCGTAATCTTGCAGATAATGAAACATAGTGTACCGTCTATTACGCTTATCGTATGAATTTTCTATTGTTTAATATATTTCTGCAAGCCGAACTAATTAAATTTATTCGTTTCTATGTTGACATATAGTTTCTTTAACCTTGATAACAGACTTGTAAAAATTCTTCGAAAACCATAATTTGAACGATTAATAATATTATGTTTTGGTATCGGCCACCTATTTCCTAATTATCATTAATTATCATTTTATTAATGCCTAATAATTAACAATATTACACATTATAATTATAATCTTATTAATAGTATATGTATATCGTGAAATCATGAGTGCACATGAGTATTACGTGTTTGTAATTTTATTTTGTGTTGTTACTTATTATTATTTAATATGCATATTATGTGCATAAATATCATTCACATAGTAATATTGGATCAGTGGATCTTGGTTTGTTTTAATGTATACATTTTGATTCATTATTTTCATAAATTGGTCTTTATTTTTATCATTTTAACTATTTTATATTAAGGTTTGGCGAAGGGTCTCGCCTCGAACAGGATGGCAGAGCTGTAAGGATCATTATTTATTAATAGCTTATATTTTGATCATTCTTACTTTTATTTATGATTAGCTTATAAAAGAGTATCAATTGACTCATACTTGTCACTGGTTCCCGCCATTTTGAATTGTTATAAAAAGGCCGGTATAGCAGTGACAAGTGGCCAGTTCGAGTACGGACAAGTTAGAGTGAAGACGTCTTGAATAATTGATTGTAAATTGGTTGTTATAATGTTTGTAACAAATGAATAAAGTTAAAATATTGGTACAAGTAATAGTTTTCATCATCAACCCGGTAATAACCCAACATTATTACTTTTCTATAATATCAAAGAAATAATGTGAAAGCTATGAGATATTTCGATTTTTTTAGGGTTCCGTACCCAAAGGGTAAAACGGGACCCTATTACTAAGACTTCGCTGTCCGTCCGTCCGTCCGTCCGTCCTTCCGTCCGTCCGTCCGTCCGTCTGTCTGTCACCAGGCTGTATCTCACGAACCGTGATAGCTAGACAGTTGAAATTTTCACAGATGATGTATTTCTGTTGCCGCTATAACGACAAATACTAAAAACAGAATAAAATAAAGATTTAAATGGGGCTCCCATACAACAAACGTGATTTTTGACCAAAGTTAAGCAACGTCGGGAGTGGTCAGTACTTGGATGGGTGACCGTTTTTTTTGCTTTTTTTTCGTTTTTTTTTTTGCATTACGGTACGGAACCCTTCGTGTGCGAGTCCGACTCGCACTTGCCCGGTTTTAGTTATACCGGTAACGGTCCCTGATTTTAGTTTCATTCGATTCCCCTCGCCCTGTGATCCGATTCGGCTCGGTCAACTTGCATTTTGCCAAAGACATCGCTGGTTTCATTCCATGACAATGTACCGTATGTCACTAGGCGAGCACGTGCTCGTATTATTAATAGTGAATAATTATTGTAACTGTTCTGATTACACGAGATACAAGGGCGTTACCGCTCAGTAATCTGCTGAGAACTAGGAATAGGTATACTGGTATAGTCTTCGCTCAAGTTTACTCGGTTGCTCAGTGTATTTGCGTCAGTTTGCCCCTAGTTAACCTTGATCTTAAGACGTATTTAATCCATTTTAAGTACCTACCTACTTTTATAAATATGTAGGTGAGCGTTAGGTACTTTTATTTTTTTCCATTTTTATATATTGTGACCTTTTTTGCCACTTTTGTGTTATTTCTACTCAGAATCACAAGTTCCTTCGATCCTAGTGGGATAAAAAATTGTCCCAGAGTTTTTTTCCTATTGTGTTACCATTTCCCCATATACTTTGTATGGCGGTAACAAAAAGGAAAGTTTGAAAAATGTATGGAAATTTTAGGACACTTTTTCTGCTATAAGGATGAAAAGGGCTCGCGATCCTGACGAGAAATAACACAAAAGTGGCAAAAAATGTCACAATATATAAAAATGGCAAAAAATAAAAGAAACGCTCAGGTATGGTAGGTACACGTTACGTGGGTAAGAGTAATCCCTAATCAGATGGTAGCGTCGCCGAGCAAAGAATCAGTAGGTACCTATAGGGAAAAAACTTAGCTAAGGCTTAGAAGAACGCACTGCAATTAATTTCTTGCGGTTTCAGAACCGCAAAAAGTGTAACGTACAGGATGCTTCATTATCATTAAGCGCAAGCACTAGCAAGACTGAAACCGCAAGAAATTAACCGCAGTGCGTTCTAAGCCTTAATGTCTGCCATCTGCCTAATACAATCGGATTAGGACTAACCTCGAAATCTCTAGAACAGTCCTGAAATTTGGTATGTATGTTATTAAATGTCTCTTTTTCACGTCCACACTATTTATTTGACTTTGGGGACCTCGAGGAACCGCCGCCATCTTCGAAAATGTGTACCATCTTGGAGAAATTTGCATTTTACTCGGAATCTAAGTTCTCTACTCGTATGACAATATGATGTAAAGCAACATTAAAGCCGATTACATTCTACACAAAAAAGTCTGGGACACTTTTGCCGAAAAAATATATGTTCTTAGAGAAAATACTTGCTGAATCCAGATTTAGCGCTTATTATACCCTTTCAGGGGACATTCTCTTAATAGGAATGTTGGAGGAATATAAATTCCACTTTCCACAATTCCAATTCCACATTTAGACATGATCTACCCAAATATCAACATTTTACTCGACTGTGACTTCACCAGAAAGTAGGGTTATGGATTTGAGTAGGTACTGATATTCAGTAGACCCCGCAGTACAGCTTAGGATACCGGACGGATTTTTTATATGACATTTCGGTAGATTCCTCTTGCCCTTTACAACCTGTTTTAAATCATATTTTTACTTCTAGCGTCTAAACTATTGAGCGGATTTCAATATAATAGACTTCAGTAGATCCATAATTGGTACCTACACGAGTGCTATGCAATACAAATTTACAATCTACACCATGCAACGCGTCGTGTGCATTTTCGTCGAATGTGTAACTGACCCACCTGAACTTGACACATTATTACGCCGTCTCATAAACGAAATAACAACTATGTTGAGTCATATTTAGACCTATTACACAAACAAAACAATAACATGGCTATAGTACCTTTCCGTCCTTTCCAGAACATTGACCCAAGATAATAATTGTTTTTTTATTAACAAATAACAAATAGCACAAGGTAATTAACATTAATTAAACATAGAACTTTTCTATGATAACCAATTTTAATCAATATGTACCTGTTGACTTGTGTTGTACCTACTGTCTGTTGTTAAGTTAATTTTGATGTCCTAGAGGTAGGTTGTTATCCAAAGTTCGTTGTTATTTTTAGAGATTGAGACATTTTAAACTAATAGCTTTATTTTTAATGCCTAGCTTATACTTATCCAAACGTAAGTCAGCCGCAGTCGAATTATCATTCAAATTTACTACCTATATTATAATCAGACATCGTACATTTTATAGCATTTTTGGTTCAGCGGAGTGGTGTTAACGGAATTGGTACTCGTATAAACAATTTCAACCCTAATGATTAATTAGCGTTAATTACGTTAATATTAACCTTATTTTACCATTTCAGTTGGAATTATCAATAGGTACCAATTCCGTTAACACCACTCCGGTGCACCAAAAATGCTATAAAATTTACGATGTCTGATTATAATATGGGTAGTAAATTTGAATGATAATTTGTCTGCTGCTGACTTACGTTAGGATAAGTATAAGCTAGGCATTAAAAATAAAGCTATCGGTTTCAAATGTCTCTTTATTTATCTCTAAAAATAACAAAGAACTTTGGACAACAACCTGCACCAAAAATGCTATAAAATTTACGATGTCTGATTATAATTATTTCTTGTCGTTAAATCGCTTATTCTTTATATTTATTATGAATTGACTATTTATTATGAATTTTCATTACATCTATCGATTGAAACATAGGCTATTTTGTTGTTGTATAATTTTTAAAGTTTTAAACTAATTTTAAGACAGTGCTACGCCCCTTGCAGGGTGACCATGCTTGTACAGGAAATACCTATTTAACACCTTTTGTAACCATGGTTTTTGCGTGAAATAAATGAAATGAAATATTTAAATATTTGGCAATCTTACACAAATCAACCTACAATGTTTATGAATAAGGTAAGAATGGATTCTTTTTTTATACTAAAAGGACCGGATTTTACTGAAATAAAACAGTTAGTAATTATAAAACCCCGTTTATTTCTCATGTATATCCCTCAAGTCGCTTACAACTAATATTTATTATTTACAAATGGTAGGAATATCTCCATGTAAATAAATAATACGTTTCGCTATACATCGCTAAGTTAGGTCCTGGTCCATAAGAATACACGATATGTCTTAATTATATAAAATCCGACAAAATTATAGTAATAAAAATAAAATACCAAATTAATGTCAATGAAATCTCTGACTAATAATAAATTGTCGTAACCATCACATTTTTTGAAGTATATCTTATGTACAGTCATCTTCAAATAGATACCTACTGACGGTCAAAGTGGCCAAATATATCGTTACACATCTTTGTTACCTACCATAATGGCCACTTTGGGCGTCACTATATATTTGGTACCGACTGTACATTGCATAGTCAGCAACAGAAAATAGTGACCCCTCGTCAAACAAGTAGGTCGGAGGTCAGATGTAACTGACTGTATAACACACTTAATTGTCTATAATATATAAAATGTACAATCGAAGCGGTAAAAAAGACAAAACACCTTAAAACATAAACAGCCATTTCGAATATTAATCTCTATCAAAATTTTCTTAGTTTTTTGTGGGTGGCAACATTTAAAAAAATACAAAAACTGGCGAGGATAAAAAACTGAGCAGCCTATAAAAAACATATATACAAAAGTTGTCACCACCCCGTATCACCCGATTCTTAAAAAATAAATAACACTATAACTGGTACAATATGATAATAATAACACAGCTAAATACAGGGGCATAATTGATAATACCCCGTTTTTGATTACTTTGGAAAAAATCTAGGAATCTCTGATTATAATGCTTTTAATATTTTTTATAGCTACATCCTTTTTACGTAGTTCTTGGTTATTTTGTAACTTAAAACGTTGTTTTAATTTAAAACAAAAGGTACAAATTAGTATTGTCGTCGATCACACATACTCACACACACATTTTTTCTACAAATTAAGCCCAAAACATTTGTTTCTTTAAGTTGAACAAGTCAAATTACATTTTGAACAAAACAAACATGACATAAACAAACCAATGGTTTTAAAATATGCTGCTTATTTGACACCAAATACCTAGTGTTTTCGTTTCAAAGTCTTACGGACAAATAAAAAAATATGTAACTCGAAAAAAGAAATTTCAAAGTAAAATAGGTTTTTTACATATTATTTATGTACGTAAACGTACATCTTTATACTAGTAAGTATTTAGAAATCAAAACTATAGTCAAAGTTTATTGAAGTATTTCGAGTTCGATCTTATATTTCAGCACATTTTTTACAAAAGTGGCCGAACTTATTACAGCTTTTTTGCAAGTGTATTAATTTTTCTAAAAATTTTTCTAGAAATAAAATGTTTATCCACTCAATAATATTTTGTAGCTACATCTGATTGCTATCTATATGTAGGTATAATTCTAATACGAATAAGAAGTCCTAATTTTGTGTTCATGTAAGTTCTCTCTAAGAAATGTATAGTTGAATTAAAATACGCATTATTACATTTTCGAATATAATTAAAAAAAAAACGCTTGAATCTAAGAGCCAATTCTTACCAATAATCTTCTTTTGGCTCCAAAATGAACAATATTCCTGAATTTGCATAGCCAACAGAAAAATCCTAAGCAAATATCTTAATCTAAGTTGAAATAAAACTTATATAACGATCAATTTATTTTGGTAGTTAGTTTATTAGTTTATTTTACTTATATTCCTGTTTCGAATAAAAGGCTAAACTTACCGTCAATTTGTTTAGAGACTTCGTCATTCTGTACTCCTAGTGTAAATTTCATTCAATAACGTGACGTGACGTACGCGTTTGCGTTAAGTGTCATTTTGTATGGGATTTTGAGTTTCCAAAACGTAGCGCTTGGCGCGATGTTATGTCTGAAATATAAATCTAATGACAATAGATTTCGTTCTGTCAATATTATATAATTTATCACACGATTTGATGTTCTCTAGTCAAGACTAGAGAACATCTTGATGTTCTCTAGTCAAGACTAGAGAACATCAAATCGTGTGATAAATTATATAATATTGACAGAACGAAATCTAAAGTCATGTCATCCAAGGATGAAACTTTGCTGTGCACACCGGCTGCGTAGACGTGCACATGCACGTTATAATATACTTACAGTTCCTTATGAGAGACGACACACCGCGTGACGCGTGCGCGGCTCCAGCATTTTAGCACATCTACACTCACGCAGCCGGTGTGACCTGGCCTTAAATCAGTGGTATGGTCAAAATCTCACTCAAACGACCATTACCCCTTTTGAGCGCTACGCCTATTCTACGGCGCGGCATCGTATACCTTGTCGCAATGCACGAAGTTTGATATTGGGCTGTACCGGGCGCGTCAGTTGACGGCACAGACAAGACATCCTCCAGACTGAGCATAGTAGCTCTACACCCTCTGCCACAAATACGGTAGTTTTACTCCATTTTCGAGTCGAAAGTGTCTTTCTATGACGTCCGTGTGTGAACGGACCAATCACGGCACGGGACCTCACTCACCTCGTCCCCCGAACCCCCGTATTTTTGGCAGCATCGGTTTCATGAAATAATTGCTCTAAACTCCGCCTAGAGGATTCCTAGTCTATGTTGGCGGTCATAATGTTACAACTTCTGTCCTCTATTTGTCTAATCACTGTCGCTCTGTGCCGTGGTGGGAGGGGGGAGGGAGGGGGTGATGGCCGGCGCGTCTTTCTCTAGAGGCCGGAAAGACCAGCTGCCAGCTCCGTCGAACTCTAGCACGTGCGTGTGGTATTTCCTGTACAAAAGGTTGCATTTAACAAAAAGTCAACAGATTTTGGATTAAAAAACCCGTCTTAAGCCATCCCACGAACCCGGGCTTAACCGGTTAAACCTGGAGTTACCATGGTTACCAGTACAATATGACACTGGGTTAACGGTTTAACGGGCTAACCCCGGGTTAGTAGGATGGTGCAAGTGGCGCTTAGAGATAAACGAGGTAGCGAAGTGGTGCGCAGGGTAAAAATCGTTCAGAAGAAATGAGCGATACAATGTATTCACCCACAGCTATCACACGGTTATACCCGAGGCTCTACCGCCAACCACTGTGTTCGTTCGTTCATCTGTTTAGCCTCTCTATCGCTCGAATATGCAAGAGCGATAGAGAGGCAGATAACGAAATTTCAACTTTCGATGTTCGCGGTAAGCAATGTAAGCATTCTGGTTGACCATTATAATCACTTTACCTTGAAATAATCCTAATTCGACTCAAAAAAGGTTTGAATGAGGGTCGACAGATATGAGAAGTATTGTAATATTTCATACTAACCATACGCTAGGCCTGTGTGTGATAGAGAGGAGTGTAATGCCCTCCTTCACCGCCTCTTCATACATGACGACCTCGGTTTCCATGGAAACGGCGCTCGTGCATTCATCCAGCAACGCGTATACAGGCCTGAAAATATTTTATTTTTAATTACTGACATCAATGGTCTTGAAAACACGTCTGAACACAAAAATGTCATGATAGAAGCCCCAGGACTGTCTCATTTCAAACATAGCCAGAGAGAACCAGTCTGTCTTTGTCTTACGCTAGTACAGTCGCCATCAGATATATCGGAGCGGCCAAGGTGTTCACAATATCTGAACACGCGCTCTAACGCCCTGACAATAGAGGCGTGTTCCGATATTTGTGAGCACCTTGGCCGCTCCGATATATCTGATGGCGACTGTACTAGCACCCAAAAGAAAGGGATGAGTATAGTTTTCTTTGTTCTTACTTACGTTGTGTCTACCAGACTAGACTAAATCAGGACGTTCCGACGTGACGTCATTCAAGGTCATATTCGCGCTTACAAAAATGATTGTATTTGAATTCAGACTGCCATGCCGCGCGGTGCACACTGCACAACCTTGACTATGTCTGTCGTATTTGGACTATTCTTAATACTTTAGAATCTTAGAGCCACCCCAACTAGCGTCTTTTGAGCGTCGGCGTCAAGTCAGCGCTATGGAAAATGACGTCGCTGCGCAGTTGCGTCGAGCAGCAGCCATGCCGACGCTCGGGAGACGCTAAATTATAGTGTAAGATGGCCCTTTATGATAGCAGTATACGTATAAACGGAGCGTGGCCCGCCAATCACGAACGGCCTTGAGGCCGCCATGCCGCGCCGCGCATGCGTCGAGCCGTATGACTTTGAGTATGTTAAGTACCCCGTCGCTTCTTACTAGACATCAATATAAGTAACCTACCTGTGATAGAACATTCTAGCCATAGCCATCCTCTGCTTCTCCCCCCCACTGAGCGTGGCTCGCCAATCACGGACGGCCTTGAGGCCGCCATGCCGCGCCGCGCATGCGTCCAGCCGCACGACCTTGAGGATGTGCGTCGCGCGGTCAAACGCTTCCTGGTCGTCGGGCGACACGCGCGTCGGATACGTCACTTGGTCCATTAGGGAGCCCATTGACATGTAAGGTCTGGAAGGAGAAAAAATTAGCCATACATAATATTGGGACAGTGTAAAAAGTAACAGTGAACCGACGCCTTTGATGTTTGCGTAAATGCCGACACCGCACAAGAACACAGTAGGGTTATCATAAACTTAACAGTGCATGTTAATTCAAATAAGACACGCTAGCCCTGTAAGTAGTACCGAGCTACTAATAATGGCGATGTATGCAGCTCGGGTGCGCGCGACCCACCCCTCGCCTCTCGCACCCCGCCTCGCCTATCGCCCTGTCTAGACGGCTTCGTCGAATAGTCATTACAGTCGTTAGTCAATACAGTCGTATTGTTTTATAGACTGTGATATTGTTTACTTTCTTGGAACCAAACAAAAGACTGTAGTCTAAGTTTATTTATATGGTTTGTACTCATAATCAGGCAACTATTATGTAAATTCAGTGGCTTGCTCGAGTGCAGGCCTAATGTCGCCGTTGCAGACGTTCAGAGCAGTAAGGCGTGGCTCAAAGTGACAGATGAGTATCGCAGCCTCAGTACCAGCCAGTGAGGCTTCGTTGCCCTTCACAAAACAAGTCTGGAGTAGCGTTGTATGGGGTGTGATGCGCGCGCTCCAATACCGGGAGCTCTCTGCGCTCCAATCAAACGTGTCGGATGCACCGCGCGCCTCACGCACCCTAATAAGGATTAGGGGTGCGCTGCACGCGCTCCAGACTTTTAGAAAAATCTGACTAATAGCGACCCGAACTATGACACTCATTCTAAAAACGTACCGCTGCGGGATGTAGAACATGATAGGTCTAGACGTGCAGTGGCCGGTCGGAGGGGCATCGTCTGAGCAGTGCGGGCAGGCGCAGGGCCGCGGCACGGCGAGCGAGCCGCCGTGCACGGGCCACAGCCCGGAGATAATGCGGAACAAGCTGCAAACAAACATGATATTAGTTTTTAACGACCGGTCTGCCCTAGTGGATGACTCTGCCTTTGAAGCCGATGGTCCTGGGTTCGAATCCCGGTAAGGGCATTTGTTTGTGTGGTGAGCACAGATATTTGTTCCTAAGTCATGGATGTATTCTATGTATTTAAGTATGTATTTGTATATTATACCTATATATCGTTGTCTGAGTACCCTACCCACATCATGAGCTTACCGTGAGACTTGGTCAATTTGTGTAAGAATGTCCCTATAATATTTATTTACCCATTTATATTTAATTATTTATTTTTTGCTAAGCAACTAAAGGTGACCTAGTACTCCACCTGTACAATTTCTTTGTCCAATGTCATTGCGTCTCACTCTCTCATTAAGCAAAATGTGAACCGCAATACACATTGGACAAAGAAGGATAGGTGGAATACCATCCTTAGTTACAAACTTAAAATTAGGTACAGGAAGAATGAAAAAAAAATCACCTTAGTCTTAATTTTTAAACATAATTTTTTGTGGCATATTCGGAAATCACAAATAACAAAGATGCCATTAGTCGTCTTTATAATAAACATGTTAAAATTGCCGTAGTAAAATACTTAAGTCATAAGACTCATTATACAGTTATACACTTGATGGTCATTCAACTGATATTTTAAGCAGCAAGTCCGCCTAACTACGAGTAGATGTGTCCCTGGTGCGATTACGACCACGTTGCACGCTGGTGTCGCTATGGGCACGTTACGAAGTGGGGTCATTCGACTGATATGTTAGAAATATACTTGGACTAGCCACAGCCGTTAGGCACACATTGAACGTCGCACGCTGGTGTGGCTATGGGCACGTTACGAAGTGGGGTCATTCGACTGATATGTTAGAAATATACTTGGACTAGCCACAGCCGTTAGGCACACATTGAACGTCGCACGCTGGTGTGGCTATGGGCACGTTACGAAGTGGGGTCATTCGACTGATATGTTAGAAATATACTTGGACTAGCCACAGCCGTTAGGCACACATTGAACGTCGCACGCTGGTGTGGCTATGGGCACGTTACGAAGTGGGGTCATTCGACTGATATGTTAGAAATATACTTGGACTAGCCACAGCCGTTAGGCACACATTGAACGTCGCACGCTGGTGTGGCTATGGGCACGTTACGAAGTGGGGTCATTCGACTGATATGTTAGAAATATACTTGGACTAGCCACAGCCGTTAGGCACACATTGAACGTCGCACGCTGGTGTGGCTATGGGCACGTTACGAAGTGGGGTCATTCGACTGATATGTTAGAAATATACTTGGACTAGCCACAGCCGTTAGGCACACATTGAACGTCGCACGCTGGTGTGGCTATGGGCACGTTACGAAGTGGGGTCATTCGACTGATATGTTAGAAATATACTTGGACTAGCCACAGCCGTTAGGCACACATTGAACGTCGCACGCTGGTGTGGCTATGGGCACGCTACGAAGCCGGTCATTCAACTAATATGTTACATATTTACCTGGACTTGCCACAGCCGTTCGGCCCAACTATAAGCAGATGAGTACCGGGCGCGATATCTAATGACACGCCACTAGCGACGACGTCGCACGCTGGCGTGACTATAGGCACGTTTCGGAGTCGAATTGACAGGTCGTTCGTGTAAGAGATTTTTCCTGTAATAAAAATAATTATTTGAATATTTCGTTGCTGTGAATCGCGGAAGTAATTCCGTTTACATTTACGTAGGCTCTTTGGAGGCATTCCCCGCGAGCCACCTTCGTTTCAAACGTACCGTGTTCGTTTTGAAATAAGGCTTTAGAATATTGAGTTTCTAAGAATTTCCCCTCATAGGTCACCAAATAATATCCGATTTTTATTTTCCAGATATTAAAATTATATTTTACATACCCAATATATATTTAACATACCTTGCGGTACAGGCCGCTTGTCCCTGAAGGTGACCTGGAACGCGTTAGGGTTGTCCTTGGAGGCGGACACGTGGACGTTTCGGACGCATTCCCCGCGCGCCACCTCGCCGAACACATCCAACATGTCTGAGACGCGTTCGGCGTAGCCGGCCAGCGTTACTACTTCCTGTAAAAATAAGTTTTTAATTAAAATAAATCTAAAAGCTAATTATTAAGATCTAGAGTAAGTATAAATGTGTGAAAATCTTTCCATTCCTTCCCTTAATGCTTAACACATTCATTGCCAGCGACTCCCTAGGGGAATTCACTGTTCGTAGGCGCTTTTCGCTACATACGGTTTTTCCCGTGTTATCGGCTACGCTCGTAGCGCGTAGCTCGGGCTGGCACTGAATGTGTTAAACGCCATAGGGTGGTGGATGTCAACATCTAACCGTAAGAGATATGTCCTAACACTCTCAAGGTATATTGAGAATTCGGCAGTAACAATCTGCTAACTAGACATGTGTAAGTAATGCTCGTAATATCACAAATGAGATATCTCTCGAACGCGTACTATGGCATTACGTGTCACTCCGCGAAATCAACCGGTACTTCAAACATCACGCATCACGATAGCCGCACCGAGCGCGCGAGCGCCAACGACCGGCCGACGCGCGCGAAAAGGATTCAATTCTAAATAGATTGACTCGCCGATATGACCGGTCAGTTCAAGTCTACTCACAGAGCGCGTAATGTGTAATGCCACTTGTGATAGTGTCATGTTTGTTCGCCATGCTATGCCATCATTACTTTGTTATCTCGCTCGCACTCGCACTCAGTGCTCGCTCGCTCTCGCTCTGCGATGCTTTCGGCTATCTTCGGAACCATTCGGATAGGTCCGCTTGGCCGATCGCCGCGGTTTAAGCTGTCGCACTATTTAATATAATTTTCTGCATCTGCAATAGATTTAAAACTCTAATGCGTCCGCGTAGAGCATAAAATGTTTTCTTATAATACGAGAAGGACGCGGTGACATCGAGTAATTTATTTGCGATTTTGAATTAGACGAAAACAAAACCGTTTTTTTATTATATTTGTGAAATGTTTGATTGTTTGGTTGACTTTTGCGGTTCGCGGCTAACTAAGTACGAGTTAATACATGTTTGGTATCCTTTAATTTAATAGTGAATTAGTGCGTATCGAGACTGACTAGAAATTCGATTTGTTTATAAAGACTGTTTGAACTAAATTGTAAATATAGAATAAATTGTAAAAAGTGTAAATAATAGTTTCGTTATGGCAAGATTCTGTTAATGTGTTAGTGCTGGTGAGTACCTAATCACTTTTTTACGGGCTATTGGTGACTTTGACTGTTATAGAATACTCGCCATAATTATCGGGAAGCTCCATCTCCATAGACAATTATTTACCTCCGAAACTTACGTGCATAATTACATTATTTTATGATTTATAAGAACTAACAAAAAATCTTTCACACGATGACAAAACGCAACGCGTAATAAATAGATCGGTCGCCGATACGGATCCGAGACGCCCTAGAATCACTAGAGTGCTGTAGATGCGCTGCGTAATGTAAGAGATAGCTGTAATGTGGCCATCTCGCGCGCGCCCGAGCGCTGTTTCACGTGGGTTGATGAGTGATGTGATATCTCAGTGTAATGTTACGTGTTCGGAAAAGTGATGTGATATAGCATTCCTTTTTGAAGCACTGTTTCGCGCATGTCTACTGCTAACCCATAAGTACTCAATATAACTCGAGAATCCGCTGCCTGTTAGGATAGAACTTTTTCTAGCTAGAGTATAAGTCTGAAAATATGCATGGCTTCACTTTGACACGGGTACGATTTTTTCTTAGACTACTTATAATTGATAGCCCTTATGGATACATGTCAGCCCCTTAGATTATTTTGTGCAACTACAATTAAATAGAAAAAAAAATCCTTAGTTTACCTTGTAACTGGACATAAGTCTTTCAATAGCGTCCGCCGCAGAATTCAGCAGATGTCTAGAAGTAGTCATGTATTCTGTTCGTGCGCTGATACCTTCGCTCGTTGACCCTAGAAAACAAACAATACTACATTGTACACTTATTTGTAAAAATCAGTTTTTTTTTCTCTCTTCTACAACTCTTCAACAGATGGCGTTTGTAGTAGTACTACAGTTATAGAGGAACACTACAGTTCCAAAGACTTTAAGTTAGTTACACCGTTCATCAGCAGATGTCTCTGCCTGTACTTTAGATGGCGCGATCGTTTGCTTCCCGTAACTTCATGACCCCCGAGCCTGTTGTTTGCTCGCCGTAGTTAATCTTTTGCTCTATCTGCGCTTATGGGATTTGTGTTTGTTAGAAAGGGACAATGCTGGATATTTACCATCTCCATTAGTTCCGGTGAGGATGGGCAGCGCCAGCATGACCATGCCGGTGCCGCTCCACACGTACTTCATGCAGAACTGCTCCAGCATAACGTACCACAGCTTCTTGTTGAAGACGCCCGTCATCTGGGCGACGAGCTGTTTGTAGGCGGATTGGAGTTGGCCTAGTTCGACCTGGAGATAAAAATAATAGTTAATCAAATCAGCAGTCTTCAAACTAAGCCGAATCGAAAGAATATAGGAATATTCTGTCTGTCTGATATTCTGAAGTTTATTCGCTCCCGTATTTTCAGTTTCTAAGCTAAACACCCGACCAGCTGACAACATGTTCAACATTGTACAATCATACAATATGTAGGATATTATACATCGTGTACCGTAGAGCTCGCGTGCTCTACATATGGCTCTACAATACATATCAAACTTGATGTGTTTTATTAATCTCCAAAGCCCCAAAACGAGCTGATATTTACAATATAAGATGCTTATGCAAGTTTTCGTATACAATCAGCAGCAGAAGTTGCTAAGCGCCAGTTGTTCAAAATGATCTTGACGCGACTTTATTGTTAAGAGAATAAGAGCGTGTCAAAGTAATTTTTCTCAAAAATGGACGGCAAAGTCGACTTTGCCGTTTAAAAAATAGGTTGCGAAGCGCGTAGTTTATGGTCAGTCAAAAATTAAAAACTTAAAAACATTGCAGTCTCGATTTTGGGACTGCAATGTTGCATACAAATTCCATTATTTGTCGAGTTCCAAACTTTTTAAAAGTTGAAATGGCCATATCAAATGAAGGCACAGGCCCATTAAACAGATGATTAGTACCGCGACTATTTAGCTGTCTCAAATAGGTTGGCGTATTTTCGGCAGAAAAATACACTTCTATTTTTTTATCAAAAAAATAAAAAGGCGGCAAAGCTAATTTTTTCAATTGTTTCTACTGTTTTCTGTGAAAATATATACTTAAGAAAGTTGTTTTTGTAAAATATTTTTATGATATTTATATTTCTTGCACCATTTTTGAGAAAAGCACTATATATGACTCGGCTGGAAGGCTACTTGCTGGCTTCGGATTCAGTTAAACGGACTCCCAAGGTCGTCCGTTTAAAACGAATCCTCAGCCTGCAAGTAGCTACTTCCGAGCCTCGACAATAATGTACTATTGAACACCTCGCCCGCTTAGCAACTTCTGCTGCTGACTGTGCAATATGGAGGATTTCATACCTTATGTCCACCGTAGAACGCGACCTCCTCAGCATGAGCGATGATAGACGCATGTACATGTCGGAGATTGGCCTTCATCCTTGCTTCCTCTCCAGCCAAGGCCCCGAAGCGAGGCGACAGCATCCGTAGCACTTGGCCAGTCATGCAGATGACCACCGTGGCGAAGCCGGGTCCTGGGGAAGGTATTAGTGGTGAAAAATCCAGCGAATCATAAGAGAGCAATATTATATGTCTGTATACGCCCTTGACAAGCCTCTACTCATATTTCCTTAGAGGATATAACCAAACGGAGACGCCTTGTCTGTAATTTTCGGTACAAAAAAGTCTGCCGATTTTTGCGGGGGAGGGGCACGTCAAATGTATACGTAACGTAAAAATAGCCATGTCAGATGAACGTCAGTCCATACAATGTGTATGACCATTGGACGCCTATTTTCGACAGAGGGGAACGTCTGTTAATGGCTACCCCGTATTTCGTATTACTTAATTTGTGTTTTATTCCATTCCTTATGAAATGTCAAAGTGACAGATGATTAATAACTATTTGAAGCTTATATGGCGTTTGTGTAACGTGCATGTATTTTTGAGATAAATTCTGAGAAAGAAAAAGTTACTTATACGATTTTATGCAAATGCTCAAACTTCCTACTACCGCTCCTTGATCCACTGGCCTATCATCTAATTTTGATTGTATAAAAGAACTTGTTCGTACTTTCGGTTTTACCAGTTTTAACATGTTAAAAATTCAAATAAGATAAAAAAAAATAAGTTGTTCCTACCGAGTATAAGTTATAGTCCTGAAAGAAACAAAAATATCTTAAAAAAACACCGAATACTTCTTTACTTAAAATTATAGGCACGCATTTATAAGTGCAATGAAGACAAAGGGAATTGGAAGTACGCCAACTATTTCTAAACAAGAAAGACAGAAAGACGGATGTTATTTTATGCAAATATCAAGGATTTGGCAATGGCATAAATACCTAGCCAGTGACAGCCACGGAAGTTAAAGAAGGCATACCATTATCCACACCAAAGAGAATTTGAAATAGAGGACTATTGTCAAAGTAAATTATGTAGTCAGTACATTTACTGCCATCTTTCGACACAAATGATTAAAACTTTTAGAACGCCATTTGACTTTCATCCTTATTCTTTTACTGATATGTGTAAAAATTTGTTAAATATCAAAAAGTACTCGACACTAGGCCAAAGGTATGGCGCCATCGCTCGAAAAGATGGCACCATACCTTTGGCATATTCTCGATGTGATTTAATTTTAATTTAACATTTGTATGGTGATGTATGATTATTATTATTATTTGTAATTTTATCTAAATTTATCATGTATGGATCCTAGTTATCTGAAATAAAGGTATTTTGATTTTATAAGAAACCTCTTTAGAAAATGGTAAATTAAAAAAAAAGTTTCTTTGGGTAGCTGAGCCACATTAGTTAGTTAGTTCAAAAAAATCATGAAATTTAATACACATTGGAGTGGATACCAATCACAGTACGGTAACCAAATAGTATTTAAAAAAAAACTCGAGTCAATTTCCAATATCAGTTATGGTTGTTATGCGTGGTGGGGCAGTGTTGAATTGCAGAGTACCCTAAACTAACCTAACCGGTATTTTCAAAGATACTCACCAATGAATATGTTGCCCTTCATCTTGCTAGAATAGCTGGCCAAGGTCAACACTATGAGGAGCAGGTCAAAGCAGGGCTTCGTCAGCGACCCATACAAGTGCGCCACAGACTGCGTGAATACTGACACGTCTTCTGTTAATCTGCGAACATAGGTATCATAATTAAGTGGCATCCTCATAATCAGGCATAACCTTAATGGTCAGGCATTAAGTATGCAGTTTTAGATGCACTTCCTCCAGCGAGCGCTTTGGTTGTGGAATGTACATAATACTGAGGCTTTTTAAAGAGATTGCAGTATGGGATTCTACTATTTTTTACACATTATTTAAGCAAGCAACCATAGGCTACGGGAACCGTTTGCCATCCAACGAGCTTGCTTAGTATAATTGTGGTACAAAAAACATTGAATTTCATTGTCACTTGCCTGAGAAAGGATAGGCACGATTCCGTCTTAAGGACCGTCACCAAATGCGAAACATTTCGTAGATACATTGAACTTGATAGATTTACATATTTCTATTGCTTTTGACACTTCTATAATACTGTCGCCCTACTAGATGATGCGCTCATATCACTGCACCTGCAATTAAAACTGCACGAGGCCATGCGCTTGGCGAAGAATAGAAGCCTATGAAGGAACCTGGTCTTCAACAGAAGGAGATGATGTCACGATCCTCAGCATTGAGGGACCGACTGAAGAAGAATATTGTCGTCACACCCTTTGGTACTGAATAGAATCTGCCATTAAAAGGCATCACCACATAATATCTAATTCCTCAGACTCTACATATGACTCTACACTCACCTATGATCAGCGTTCTCAATCCTAGCATCCAAATTAGCCACCCTATAGTACGTCTGGTTCTTGAAGTACAGGTCATAGGCGTGGTTCACCAGTCTCGTCCTGAAGGCCAGGGCTAGTCTGCTCTCCAGGTATCTGATCATGGAGTTGATGAAGGTAGCTGGGATGGCGATACCGAACCACTGGAGGAGGAGGGCTGCGAATTTTTTGAGGTCCTTTTGGACTATGTGTTTCACTGAAAATTAAAAATGGATTGTATGTAGGTTATGGTTAAAATTTATAGGCAGTAATAAAGGTGAGGAGAGGGTAGTAAGTACTGGAATGGAACACTCCACCAAACTATATGCTTAATTTTAGTAGTCACTCTTTTACTCAGTTTTCTCGACGACCTACGTAGGATTTTTTAAGGGTTGGCAGAAGTCAGATGAGACAGCAATGCACATCCTCTCCCCTCCGGATCACTAATGTCAAAAAGAAGTATACTAGGGCGGCACTTACTGCAACCTTATGAGTTACAGCATATTATAGCCCACAGAACATGGAATTTCCTAAATTCACCGGGAATTAGTAAAGAAAGTTTAAAGGGCCGACATAATAGACCAATGCTGGTCTATGTGGCATTCAAAAAGTCATAATTCATTCATTACTCGAGCGTTTTTTTATTTTTTTGCTATTTTTATATAATGTAACCTTTTTTGCCACTTTTGTGTTATTTCTAGTCAGGATCGCGAGCCTTTTTCATCCTTATAGGAGAAAAAGAGTCCTAAATTTCCATACATTTTTCAAACTTTCTGTTTTGTTACCGCCATACAAAGTGTATGGGGATATGGTAAGGCGCTATTTATAAATTACGTCATTTCAAATTAGGGGGGGGGGGGGTCTGGACATCAGATGACGGTAGCATGACGTGGGGGGGGGGCAAAAATCGTCAAAAATCGATGACGTAATTGATGGACAGCCCCTAAACACAGTACGAAAAAAACTGTGGGACATTTTTTTATCCCATTACGATCGAAAGAGCTCGTGACTCTGAGTAGAAATAACACAAAAGTGGCAAAAAAGGTCACAATATATAAAAATGGCAAAAAAAATAAAAGAAACGCTCACTCACTTATAGACCCCTCTAAAGCTGCCACGTAGATGGAGAGGAGCGTCCTCGTGAACAAGCACAGCGTGTGTCCAGTCAGCAAAGCTACTTCGTGGCTACGGAACCCTGGCACCATGATTTTAGCCAGTGAGACCATTTGCCGGAGGAACTCTAGGTTTAGACCGGGGACATGCTTCTCTTCTGGGGCGGGTTCTTCGGCGTCTTCCTGAAATAGGGATGGTAATATATAAATATATTTTACAAGAAAATCAGGTTTAGTGGGTAGAAAATAGGCCAATCAAATTACATAAAAAAAAAAACGTTTTGAGGAATTACTTCCCAGCAAACTGGAAATCGTTTTAATACCTTCATTTGGTCCTACTTAAATGCGTGTGATCCAAGTTTGGGCCCAGGAGGTGTGCATACATTTTGAGTGCCTTGGGAGATACATTTTCCCTTGGATTGCCAAACCACTCGATGAAACAATTATGAATATAGTTATTTGTACAACAAGAGATCAAAGTTGATGGTTTCGTTTTGGACGCCGTCCCGAGTGGTCGTGCCCAGAGCAAACAAATAAGCCTCATAAACACCCAGCAAAACAATAGCACCCATCGCCAGATGGTCGAGCTATCGCCGCGCCGTCTCGCGCTAACCATATAGTGTCCGCGACGCTTACTTACCCAATTCCAGAATTCCGTGAAAGTGATTATAGTTTCATCTATTAGTGCATCCTAATTATATAACATTCAAGTGAAGTGCGTTAATCTGTGTGCGGCCCGTGCCTACGCAAGCCAACCGCGACGATCGTTGCTGCATCAGCGGCCCAACGTCGCGACTCTGTGACTGCCCTGTTCCCGCCTACCCCAGGGCCAAATCTGGTGAGATCTCTCCAAATCTGTCTGCTCAAAGGCTATATCTCGCAACTAAACGTATAAAACACTACAATTAAACTTAGGACACAATTTATTATAAAATTGCAATTTATTTCAGTTAAACACCTAATTTCATATTCTAATCTTGTGGCGACGCATTATTTTGCTAGCCAAGCTTCTACGTAAGGAAGGCAGCCCACTTACCTACTACATACTTAGATCATTTCAGTTAATTACCTACTCTCATCTAATCTGGTATTTACGCCAATTTTTTTTTTTTTTTAACTCTAATATTATCTAGATATTCATTAACATTCCAGTGCTTTAAGACTAGTCGCTCCCAGGCCCGCAACTAATTAACCCATATTGTACAAGGCACGTGTAGCGCCTTCAACGAATACGATTATATTTTACTTGTCAAGTTAACCCAACCACATGTTCATATGTGACGTTCCACGGGAAAAGGTACCTTATGAGGGTTTCTAGTTTCGGAGATATTAAATGTTTTGTAAAGAGGTGAAAAAATGCTCAATTTTTTTTTATTGTGTGATCTGAAACCTTAATGCCTAACGTTTGTTTACCTGTTTTTATTTTTGTTATAAGTTAGTTATAAGCCTAGTAATGTCGTCTCAGAGTTTAGTAGAAAAGGTACCTTATGGAAAAAAGATTGAAAATTCCCAAAAAAACTAGTCAATACGGGAAAAGAAGTTTGGTAGAGAACTGTATTAGCATTCTGCAAAACTAAATTGATAATTTTAGTTCTGGTTGGGGCGCCTCGCAAATATTATAACCGTACATAGACCGACATCACAAATCCAAGTAGACTGCTATTATACCAAAGTTACTCTCGTCAAGTCTTTCTTAACTAGAATAATCTTCATTTGGTTTGGTCGCATGCAGTAAATCAGCCATTGGTTTGCTGAAAAATGCCAATACCCGACGCATTACCTTATGGAATATCTGAGGTCATTGAACCTCAATGCCGCTTATCTTCAATAGCAACCGAAATATATTATTGATAAGAAATAGACGATTTATACCATCTTAACCCCAAAATATTATTAGTTTATCCTAACTGTTCCATCATCATCATGCCTCATCATGTAACTTGACCACAAGGTACCTTTTCATTACATACAAATTATTGGTCTTTTTTAAGATTATTATGACGAAGAACTAATTAAATTGGGGGCAGTTTAATGTAAATTAATATTTTCTATTCATAAAAGATAAACTATAATATGATTGATATTTTGTAGTGATGTATTATTAGATTTATTTCCATAAGGTACCTTTTCGTAAATGTATGGAGCAAATACTGTTATTGTTATGTAAGTTTAAAGTGGCATAAGGGGTTAAATATAGTATTTAGTTGGGGTTTTAGGATTTATTTCATTTGAATGACAGAATTTCTTTCATATGTGCTCAGAAAAATTGATTGTGTGTCACATTAAAAGTAAAAATATTCAATTTTGTGATTTTATATGAAAAAGTCAGAAAATACATTTTCACCTCTAAATCGGTATTGTTTTTTGCTTAAACTGTCTGTCAGTGTCGTTTTCTAATAGATAAAATTTAAATCTTGAGAGCTCATTGCAATCAATCGTGAAAATGAAATAAAACTTTATTTTCAAGAGATTGGTTAGTATACACATAAATCAGTCGATATCAAAAGTTTCTATTTGCATTACAGAACAAGTCGCAATATTTTTTTAATCTCAGATATATAAGGCATTATTATTTGTAGTCAACTATGTAACTTACTTCAGGAACATAGTTTTTTAGGCGGCTAAACTTAAAACTTCTCTATCGTAAAGTTGCTCATTTCACAACATTATTTTCAAAAAATGATATCTCTGTAACTACGCAACCTAGAAGGTTGATCTTTTGTGTTATCGATAGCTTATTTATTGTAGATTACTGGGGTATGCATAACTCCATACCCGCCATAAGGTACCTTTGACCGTGGGACGTCACATATTAGTTATATAAGTACCCAGTTTAGTAACATCTATATAACCCTACCACCTACGAGTCAGTGTTGGGCCCCAGAGTTATTGTATTGTTTCAGGTAAGAAAAGCAGATCACATAGCATATTATAGTTATATAACTAGTATCATCCATTCGCACCATACTACCTACCTACATACCCACGAACCAGTTTCACGTCAAGAGGGCCACGAACCCCTAACGCGATCATTTCATCATAAGTTGGGCGGGTAGATCACATAGATCATCTCAATCATCTAGCTACTAAACCTAGTTTCATCTAATCTCTTGTACTGTCGTCCATTTTGTTAGCATTAAGTTACTTACATATGCCAGTGTTGGCTTCCTTCACTAGTACACTGTAACAGGTCGCGAAGGCAGACCGCATAGGTTATTTCAAATAGACACGTAGTTTAATCTAATCTTATAGACACGCCTTATATTGTTAGCCCTAATTTGCACAGTGGAACGCTAGTGCACTAGGTTAAGCAGGCCGATCCCCTAGCTAGTTATCTCTAGGTCTAGTTCCAGCTAATCGTGGAGTGAAGCCGAATTTCCATTGATTTATTTACTGACACAATTTAGCACCATGGCTTAGCATTAAGTAATATCTTGATTCAGGTATCTTCGGTGGACAGAATAAGTATACACGTGGCTAGCACATAACGAAGGATTACATGGCAATATTGTATTCCAAAAATCCCCGAATATCCACATCTGGCACACGAAACAAAGGGGCTTTATCCGGTACTGTCTTGACAGGTCGGGGGCAATATAAAGCATTGTGCATATCCCATGGAACAAGCCAATAAAAATCCTGTAGTTACAAGAAAAGCCGGCTAGCTAACAAAGACAAATTACTTTTAAGAACCCAAACGCAATCTATTTCAAAAGAGCACACATGTGCCGGAGTTCATGGTATTTCCGTAAAACACGGTAATAAACAAGAGTTTCCTTACGCAAGACCCTATTGATGCAGGGTTGCTTGCCTGCTCATCGGTGCTATTGTCTCTACAGAACGCCAGCCGTAGTAGTAATTAAGCGGACGGTATTTGAATCTCGGGTCTTCAAACAACGAACTATTACAGCCAATAAAATAAAGAACCGACAATATAGATACCCTTAGATATTTCGTTCTATTGCTTCGCCGATTAACCAGCCTCACCACAGGTGGTCCGTTCGTCATTGAGCACTAGTTGTCTCATATAATCAGCACTATATCGCGTAGTTCATTTAAGTTCCTACGCAGTCGCCTAAAACAATAAGGCCTACTGTATCTACCAACAGATCACAATGGAAATATACCCAATTCCTAAAGACGGCAATTGCCTATACAGAGCCATAGCAGACCAACTAAACGTTGTACCGGACAAGAACTATGATCATCACGAAATCCGGGAGGTGCTCGCTACCCATGTATACACCGAAAGAGGGGATAGCCGAATTCAACTAGCACTCAACGGTAGTGTATCGGACTACAATAGGACTACCAATAACTCATGGCCCCCTTGCGCCGAACTCATAGAGGAATATATTCAAAATCAGTTCAAAGACGGATTTTGGGGAGGCGAGGAAATGATAATAGCTGCCACAAGTTGTTTCATGGTAAACATATACGTCCACATGGACCAACAACCACCCCTATACTATAGAGCCCCCATTTACGAAGCCCACAAAATGGGCACCTTACATCTGTTCTACAACAACCAACACTACGACTCAGTACGCCATCAGAACCCAATAACGGATACAGCTAACGTAACGAAACTAAAAGCGAGACAAGTTACGTCAAGCGAGACATCCAGTACGCTACCTGACATAACAGAAAAGCGGTGCACCGACCAGTTAGGGCCCTGCTCACCAATAAGTACGCAAACGCCCCCTCACATTTCGCTGAACAGCTCGTGCAACAGTTACAAAAACGTCGATTCGACCGGGCAACGGCTATTAAGACCCACCCCTCAACAACCGTTGCACCTTGGCGGAGTACAAATAAAGCCAATAGGAACAATACGCTACCTGGGTACATACATAACCGCGACACACGATAGGCGCGCCGCAATTAAAACTAGATGCGATAAGGCCATAAGAAATGCGAAAATCCTCAATACCTTTATTCAAAAGTACAAAATAGATTGGAAAATAGCGAAACTACTATACAAAATGGTTATCGCGCCATCTATGACCTATGGCCTTAATGCAATGGCCCTTACGAGTGGCAATAGATCACGACTAAGAAAGTATGAAAGGCACATACTTAAAGGAATGCTAGGGGTTTCCAACAACCCTCCGAAACAAAAAATGTAGGAACTCCTTGAGGGAAAGACTATCACAAAGATAATTAAAGTGCGCAGGCTCTCCTACTATGAACACATACTCAGGCGGCCAAAACCACACCTCCTACATGCAGCCTTGGAATATAGGGAAAACAAAAGAAAGATAGGTAGACCTATCTTCACATGGATTGACTCACACAACCACGACATAACCCGCTACACCATTAAGAACCAATCCTATTGGGAATCCATAGCTCAGGATAGAGACTTAATCAAGAAAAAAGTAGCTGAGGTTTACGACCAACCAGAGACAGACACAGAATCCGAGCCTGACGAGAACGACAGTCCAGTGATAACACAACCTACGTGATAAACCCTATACTGGAGAAAGCCCTGCCGCTTTACAAAAATATTAAATATTGAAGACAACTTAATCGCAGTCACTGTCCTTTCGTATATATTTACACTAAATATTTATCTATCTTCCATATACACTGGGCACGATGCTAGTATTCGGTCTGGTTCTTCCACTCCCGTCAATCCCAATCCTTCTGACTGCACACGCCCCACACTCCCCACCTGTATTATTGGCTCACCGGTGTCTCGGGCAGGAGGGTCTGTTGAGCATTCCGGGGCGGCAGATGATGGGAGGAGTACACGAGTAGGCCCGAATATACGTCCCGGCTCGGAACAGGTTTGTCTGGACGGAGGTCGTTAGCACCCCCTAGCATACGCCTCTGACCGACGGCCTGTATCGTCCCAGCGCGTGCGTTTGAGCAAGCTCGATGAACCTCTCCGTCCCTCCCTCTCCTTGGTGACCAACGCCTCTGCGTCCTTGCTGCAGTAACTGCTGGCTGGTGTAGTCAACGAACGGAACGGAACGGACAAGAGATCAAAGTTTGATATTTCTTCGAGTGCTTATTTTGAGTCCCGTGCAAGCGAAAGATTCTATAATAGATTCACGAGCGTAGCGAGTGAATCTAATTTAGAATCTTGAGCGTAGTAAGGGATTCAAAAGCGCACGAGATGTAAATAACTTTGATCTCGTGTAGTACACAAAATTTTTCACCCTAAGCAGTGAGAACATACCTAGAGGGACAGAGATAATAGAACCCACATATCGAACTTGTTGAAATGACATTTGACTATAAAGGTCACTTGAATGTCATTTTGTCTCACTCCGTGAGCTAAATGCGATTTTGCTCACTGAGTGAGACACTTAGTGAGCAAAATGCGATTTTGCTCACTGAGTGAGACAAAATTACTCAGTGAGCAAAATCGCATTTTGCTCACCGTTTTTAAGAAGCAAAGTACCCTTGTTCGAGCTGCTGAGGTGAAAAAAATATTTCTATTCTATTCTATACGAGTATGGCCCTGGGCCAGGGCTCCTGGCGAGTCGTACATGCATGTGTTTTGAGTAGGTATCTAATTTAATAATTCCAATAGATGTGACCCATCTTTAAAATACTTACGATATTCTGTTTGTTGTCGGTATCGACGTCCCCCCGACAGAGGGCGCACTGCTCGGCGCCGCAGCGCCCGCCGCACGTTTGTCCGTTGGACCCGTTCTGCACTGAATGTAATTCGCCATTTTTTGCAATCTGGAAAAAATATGAAATGATTATCAATATATTTATTTTAAGAACTGTTTTTAGAATCAAACACAATAAGAATAACTATTTTGGAATCTACTTTTATTTAGGCCACGCCTAAATCGACGCCGACAGCGATCGACGGCTGAACCCTTGACGCTTGCTCCCGTATCTTGGTCAGTGTGGCCGGCATGTTGATTTACCTTATAATTATTATTGTTGTTGTTACAAGGAGCCTGCTTCCTCTCCCTCGTGCCGTACAGCGCACACGCAGCTAAGGCCACGCCAACACCGACGCCGACAGCGATCGACGGCTGAACCCTTGACGCTTGCTCCCGTACCTTGGTCAGTATGAGCGGCAGTTTGACCTACCTTATAATTATTATTGTTGTTGTTACAAGGAGCTTGCTTCCTCTCCCTCGTGCCGTACAGCGCACACGCAGCTAAGGCCACGCCAACACCGACGCCGACAGCGATCGACGGCTGAACCCTCGACGCTTGCTCCCGTATCTTGGTCAGTATCGCCGGCATTTTGATTTGTTATGAGATTGAGATCACAGTGTTTTTGTTTAGCTAGCTTTTGATTTGTGTCACGTTTCGTCCATTTTTCTGTAACAATGGAAATAATTGGTTAATTGATGATTAATTAAAACATTTTTATTTAGGTAGGTATTACAAGTATTACAGACAGAAGGGTGCATTACATTTGTTATAATTGCTTTTCATATATTATAGTTTGTTGTATCGTTATTTTGAATAACGCAATAAATTGCATACTACCGTAATACCTAATTAACGGTATACATAATGTTATAATTGGTATAATGGTCATAAGGTATATTTACACTTGGTGTAATATACATTGCCATAATTATTACATACTCTAAAGCATATTATTTATTATAACAAGTGACATCACATAATTACTTGTGTAGCATAATAGTCGCGTGACATAAATGGGTTAGGTTAGGTTAGAACTGCGACTCCGCACAAACGAATAACTACCTAGCAAAAGGAGGGTTAGGTTAGGTTAGAACTTTGACCCTCCGTAGAATAAAATACCAAGCAAATAAGTGGTTTAGGTTAGGTTTGAACTGCGGGCCCCGCAGAATCGAAAACCGTAAAAAAATTGGTTAGGTTAGATTAGAACTGCAAAAGAAGTAGACCTGCGTACTAGTTATAAATAAAAAATATGTAAAACTTTACGTTATTATCAGTGATCGGGGATTTCTATGCCACACCGCGGGACATCAAGTCGAAATGGTAATATGGATACGCCGCTTGGCCCGCGATAGGAACAAAACTGTTAGAAAAGTTAACGCTATTTCGGTGTTGGTAATTCGTTTATAAAATAAAGGACTGTAAAAAAACAGTGTTGGTTATGATTTAAAGAAAAAATATTATTCAAAAAAATTATTAAGTTATACAAAAATGTTCTTATAAGTACATATGATAATTTAAGTAAAACATTAAAAAAAAAACGTACATATGTACGTACGTATTTCTATTTTAACAGTTATGTCGGGATGTAGTTTGTCCTTAAGACACGTGGAATTTTTGCACTTAATAATATAATGAGTGCAAAAAGCAGCTGCAGTGCGTTTTTTATTAAAAGAAGACCAACGCGTAACCAATGTATCGTTCTACTGACATTTATTTTTACGCGTTTACTACCTGTAACATGGGTATCGACTCGGTCGTTGAAAGGCAATGCAAAACTGATAAGGTAACGCGAGCTTAGTGGTTTTATTGATATATTCAATTGATCTGTAATCAAATTTTCAATTATTAATAATAATAATATACGCAATGCATGATTAATTGATTAACAGTAACATGCCAAACCACTCTCCTATATCGCACACGAATCCCGGAATCCCGCGGCATATCCATACTAGCATAATGATTGAGGTCATTCACCCCAAGTGGCATAGAAATCCCCGATCACTGGTTATTATCTTATTATGAAATGAAATATGACAATAAACGTTATACAATATATGTATTTATACTTGATAAAATTGTATGAAGTATTACGTTATACAAAGATATTACATAACAAATGTCATTATAAAATATGTCTACATACTATTTAAAAATTATATTACAATAGGCATTATAGCAATGACAGTTTAGATGAAATCACAATATAACAAAGGAAACGTATAATAAAAATTACATTATAACATAAAATAATATATAAAATGGCGTTATGACAAATGCATGATAGTTTTTAGGGTTCCGTACCCAAAAGGTAAAACGGGATCCTATTACTAAGACTTCGCTGTCCGTCCGTCCGTCCGTCCGTCCGTCTGTCTGTCTGTCTGTCACCAGGCTGTATCTCACGAACCGTGATAGCTAGACAGTTGAAATTTTCACAGATGATGTATTTCTGTTGCCGCTATAACAATAAATACTAAAAACAGAATAAAATAAAGATTTAAATGGGGCTCCCATAGAACAAACGTGATTTTTGACCAAAGTTAAGCAACGTCGGGCGTGGTCAGTACTTGGATGGGTGACCGTTTTTTTTTGCATTTTTTCCCGTTTTTTTTTTCATTATGGTACGGAACCCTTCGTGCGCGAGTCCGACTCGCACTTGCCCGGTTTTTTTAAAATTATATTAAGCATTACACACCCATTACAGAATGATACGAGCAATGACTCATTTGTATAATATTTTGAAAAGCCGTGGCTCGAGTTTAACAGTTGATCTAGATGGCGATGTACGGCCCCATATGTTTCGTGATAGGTAATAATTGAACTCTCAAACGTCAAATTTTGACAACCAGAGTCACCGTATAATTACAGGGCCATCTACATATATGTTATTTATCTTACACTCTACAGCTCTGATAACTACTTTTTCTTTATTTATTTTATTAGATTTAATTTAGTTACTCTAATAATTAATTAATTGTATTGTAGTTTGTATAAGTGAGGAGTGTCTTTTCAAAAGGGCTTATTTTTTTCAAGTGTATAATTTATATTGTAACTTAAATAGGTACATAAGCTTGTGGATATAACTTACATTTAAAACCATCAATAAATTCGAATAACATTAAGGTAAAGGATATTCCTTACAAAAGTTTCGAGAAACGCACTGGTACTAAATCCGTAACATAAAGCGAACAAAACACCTTCTTTATCCAATTGTTTTAAACTAAAGTCCGTGTGACGGGAAGTGCTTTAAGTATACCTATTGTGCGTATTTGAATGAGCATATAAACTTGCTTAGGTTTTTTTGTAAAAACATCTATTGTTTTCCGCTTAATAATGCGTTATTATGACTATTTTCTGGTCTGACGTTTAAATAGAGGTATGTTTTTAAACCTTTGAAAACTATTTAAGAGATCATATACACATCGGTAACTCGTGGCATTTAGGTAGCACTTAAAAGATTAGTTTAATTAATTTCCTTTTTTTAGTGGTTTCTTTTTCTCGACTCGTATAGGAAGAACATTGTCACATCACTAGTCTGTGCCTGCTACCTAAATGCCACGAGTTACCGACGTGTGCTCATCACTAATCTTTTAAGTGCTACCTGAATGCCACGAGTTACCGATGTGCTCAGATCAACATTGAGCGTAAAAGTTTATGACTAAATGTGACGTTCTCAACTAAAGGGTACCACATGTCGGTTGTCAATAAGGTAGAATTCAAACTGAAGCTTCATCGAAATAGCGCCTTATTGACAACCGACAATAAGTACCCTTTTGGTCGAAAATGGCACAAATGTAAAGCTTTTTTGCCATGGACACCTACAACAGAGGAGTTGCTGCGTTACCGGTCTTTAACCCGTGGAGCGCCCTACTGTCACACGTGTGATAGTAGTTAGATAGTATAGGAGTTCCATACGGAGACCGAGATGAGTTGTGACAGAGGAGAGTTGTGACATTGTCGATTTTTTGGAATCTAATAACTGTCAGCGAGCTCGCAACAGTGTGCGTTTGTTAGCTCGTACCTTGAACTAACAAACGCGCGCTATTGCGACCTAGTTTTTAGTTAATAGACTCCAAAAGATCGACTATGTCACAACTCTCCTCTGTCAAAACTCACCTCGGTCTCCCCTATGGTAATACTGGGGCGCTCCACGGGTTAAGATCGGAGTACGCTTTTTTATTAAGGTTTTGAATGCCGTATCGATCGTACTCCGTACTTAAATAACGCAGCCTACCTAGTTGGTTCCACAATTTACTCGTAGCTGTGCGAGGCAGGAAGTTTCTGGACGCTTAACGGCTCGGCCACGACATCGAGCGACTTGCGACGGCGGGAGCGATAACCATAGGTTGGAGCGTGACACAGCCATCGGACCTTTCGCTCCAACCTATGGTTATCGCTCCCGCCGTCGCAAGTCGCTCGATGTCGTGGCCGAGCCGTAACTGAGTCCTCGCCTGAGGGGCGACGGGGCGGGAGGACTAAGGGTGGCGGGCAAGCGGGCGCCGTACACCTGCCGCCCGCACCTTCCTCAGGCGAGGACTCAGTTAAGCGGTCGGTCTATAGATATACATGCCGTTAGGGATCGGATACCGGTATAGTATGGGATAAAAAACGGTATTTTTTCGTTCTTTGTTAATTATTTCATTTCTAATCGGGTAATCTAATAATACGTAGTCGTTACCTAAAATACACAACTGAGTCCTACAATTCGAGTATAAAACAATTCGAAAAATATGGTTATTTCGAAGTTTTTGCAAAAAGCGGTTCCGATCCCTGCACGCCATTCCAAAGATATCACGTGTATTATTTACAACGAACGGAAGCAAATACTATTGTTATGTACAATACACCCAATTGAATGCAATTGCACATAATTATCCCATAATTTGGCTTCGTGCTGAACAATATACCTATGAAGCACATTATGCAATAAAAAATCTATTATTTCTTGATATTCTTGTGTGTAATGACTGTGCATTCAAATGCCGAGATTTAAGAAAACCGGTACACTTTGTAGCAGAAACACTTTATAAATATTACAATTGGTTACTACTTGTCATATGAAAAAAATATATCCTGCTAAAAATCCGGACATCACCCTAAAAACCCTCAAATTTTGTAGACGGTAATTTCTCAAAAAATAATACATTCCTTTTTTGAGCACTCGTGTAAACATACCATATGCTGTCTGTAGCTGCAGCATCAGTGGCGGATTTGCCCTAAGGCACAGTAGGCCCGGGCCTAGGGAGGCCACAAATTAGGAGTGGCAGTCTATATCATGATGGGTGCTGAGAAAGAGAGCCTGGGGCCTTGTGTGTAATTTTTCGTCTAAATAGGTACCTACCAGTATTATTAGCAGTTTCAAAAGTTGTTGCTTTTTTTTAGATTTAACATTTCTTAAATTTCACACACTTATTTAACTAAATGGGACTCAACCGCGACGTATGGGCGTAACCTTCAAAACGTCAGGAAAAATAAATAAATGTACACAAGTTTATGTTTTTTCCGAACAAATACTCCAGCTAAATTCCAAATATCCGGTCACTTATGTACAGTCAAAGTTTAAAATATCAACGCGGATAAAACCCCAAAAATACTTATGTGTACACGGCCATATAATACCTAAGTAGGCAAGATGATCAGACCACTTATCTCAGGATTTTCTAGTAAAAGGGAGGTGAGTTTTGGACCTATAACTAGTTTATATAGATATTTCTACTTGCTTAGCAACACAACGTAGGTCACGTCTGCCGCATGCATCCGGATAGGTGGGCTAGTATAGCCAGCAAGTGGATGCCGCAAAAGATGCGCGGACGTGGCAGACCCAGACGGAGATGGCGGGACGACTTAGACACGGAAATGAAAATGCTCAACAACGGGAGTCATGGAAATCAAGGGGAGAGGTATTTGCCCAGCAGTGGGACGTTATAGTGTGCAGGCTATTAAAAATAAGCTTCATGCAGTCAAGACTGCAACCAGTAGGTACATAGCTGACCATAACTACTTCTTACCGACCGTCACAGTTAAACGGTATACCTATACATTTTTGTACATATATATTTTTGTCCCTTTATCCGTATGGATATTGACTGTACCTGTGCCTAAATAAATATTTGACTTGACGCACTTAAAGTAATTTCTTTGTTTAAATCGGTATTGGACAATGAATCATCGGCCATTGGCTCCCAAGGTTAAAGCAATGGTTAATACATATCAATAGATAATACATATATTAGGTAATACAAGAAATATACATTCAAGATATATAGGTATCTTTAGTCGGAAAAGCCCCCACCAGTTAAACGGGCGCGACGCAAAAGGAAAGGGGACGGCCGCTTTTCCTTCCAAAAATAGTTTTCATTATCCTCTCTATATATTGACATAATGGGAAATATTTTTGCATAATTTGATGTATATTAACCATAGCTATGCCCCTACGTTTGACTTATTTTAGATTTTTTGATTATTGTAAAAATTAGGAGAGAAATAACAGATTTCAGAACAACTTATAAATGCTCCTAACTCTTATAATAATTAATAATACGAAAAAATTTGTGGTTGATATAAAACCAACTGTGTCAAAATATTTTCATTAATTAAATTATGCTGATGCACGTACAGCGGTAGTGTTTGGAAGTGGTTTGGAATGTGGCAGTCTTTGATTTATTAAATAAGATATTTTAGTATAATTATTTCTATTTTAATTTTGTACTTACTAACATTAGCATATTAAGATTAATTTATATTGTATTACTAACAAATTATATGGGCTTTTATGCCTGAAATAAATGATTGATTGATTGATTGATTAATGTTAATAATGTTAATATCTAGAGAGGAAAATGAGAACTACGCTTGTCGATTTCTTTAAAAGGCGATTTCGCGCGGGTCCTCCACTTTCGTCTTAAAACTCGCGCCGAGGTGGCAAGCAAGTCGGGTAAGTAAATAAGTATTTATTTGCAAAGAATACAATTAATTACATAGGTATATATCTTATGTAATAGCAGTTTATTTTACTAGAGTATATAAGAGTATACATAGGGGCTGTCCATAAATTACGTCATCGTTTTTTGACGATTTTTGACCCCCCCCCCCCCTAAAATAAACCAAAAATCATGCTTCGAATGACCCCGTTTCCTCCTACGTCATGCTACCATCATCCGATGTCCAGTTGAAATTACGTAATTTATGAATAGCCCCATATGTGTGTATAGTAGAGTAAATAATTTCTAAAAATATGTTATAGACAGTAAAATCCGTTGTTTGTCGTAAGCCACTGTCACTTCAGCTCGAAGCAAGCAAACAAACCAAGTAGTCTGGCAAAAATCAACAACAGTCCGAACGTTGCTTGTTGAACGTTGTTGTAGTTGTCGAAAATGTCGAAATATATTCACCTATTTTAACAGTCCTGACGCGGAACACTGATTTCATTGGACCTGCCATCTTGTGACCTAAATCGGAAACCTAAACTTTGACCCTTCACGTTAAATCCGGTGCTGCCCCCTGTAGATCACGCACACTACTATGCCCGTTGGCCGTTGTAGGTTCAGTCATCTTGTGGCGTAAATTACGCTCTTGTGCTGCCCCCTACATATCATGCACGCTCCCTATATAATTTTATTTTGACGCTTGGAGAGCTTTTAAACCTCCGAACGGATGTCATCATCATCATCATTCTTAAGAGCTAGCTCTTGTCGGTGGAGTAATCGCCATTCCGTTCTTCTCTCTGCCACTGTTTTGAGCTCATGATACGTCACTACGTTAATTTTCTCTTTGGCCTGGTCAATATATGCACGTCTCGGTCTTCCTCTGCCTCTCTGTTTTTCTATTCTGCCTTTAACGGATGAGTAAGTGAATATTGATTCGTGAATCAAACGGCGATCGAGTGATTCACGCGATCGACTCACGCGCACGTGCTGGGTCGCGTGCAGACAAATACAGACATGGCCTGACTCTTTAGAGCCATCACGCACACATAAATATATGCCTACTCGTATGAACTCTGTACTAGTCATGCACAAAATGTGCACGCATCTTTCGTACGCTGTGAAGTACTTCGCTCTTTTAGTTCACTAGTTCAGTTTAGTTCAGTAGCTCAACAGTACGGCTACCACCAGTTTTGACATTGACATAACGCTCACGTTTACGTAATTTACTTTCTGTACATCTCGCTTGCACTAATATGCCAGTACGAGCGAGATGCATAGAAAGTAAGTTACGTAAACGTGAGCGTTATGTCAATGTGAAAACTGGTGGTAGCCGTACAGATCCATCTATATAAACACTAAACAGTACTGGTTTCATGTTTGTTACTGACCTCCTCCAGTTTGACACTGACTCTGCGTAACTTACTTTCTATACATCTCGCTCGCATTAATATGCGAGTACGAGCGAGATGCATAGAAAGTAAGTTACAAACACGCTAGGTATGTCAGATTGACACTGCTAAGGGTGGTATTCCATTTATCCAATTTCTTTGTCCAATGTGTCTCACATTTATGCTTAATGAGTGAGTGAGACGCAATGACATTGGACATAGAAATTGGACAGGTGGAATACCACCTAAGGAAGTCGAGGTAAGGCTACTGGGTCTGGAGGGCGATTCGAACTTTATTGACCGAGCCGAGCTTAAGCGAAGGTCTCCGCTTCAGCTTGGACAAAATGCTTTCGTATGTCCGGATGTTCTCCTCTACAGGTCGAATTTCTCAACCGATTCTCGTGAAATTTTGTGAGCAGAGGGCCTACCGCGAACCACGTTCGACGTGTTGCCTCTCTGTCGCACTTGTAAATTCGTACGTAAGTGTGACAGGGAGGCAACACGTCGAACGTGATTAGATGATCAAACGAACTTACCTGAAGTGAAGTTCGATCTTAATTGTCATGTCTTCGCTGAAAGATTTATATTTTTTTTTTACGAAGGTAGTTGCCCTGCAACGTTCGGACGTATTCGCACCTAGTTCATCGGTATCGTAGAAAGAGAAAAAAGATACCGCTCTTCTTCTACGATGCCGGTCGTGGTCAACCTCATTCTTTTCAGAGCCTACATATTTCAACATTGTGACAGGGCCCGAATAGGGTGGGAGGGAACTTAAATCTTTCAGCGAAGACATGACAATTAAGATCGAACTTCACTTCAGGTAAGTTCGTTTGATCATCTAATTGTCATGTCTTCGCCTCAAGATTTATATTTTTTTTACGAAGGTAGATGTTTAGAGCTAGGCAATGTTGAAATATAAATAAAAATCAGTAATGAAATCAACAATTGTATATTTGAGAAAAAAAATATACTTTAAATACAGTAATATCACATTACTTATATGTATTAGGAACATATCAACATAATTATAATCTAATTAGATTAATCAGTCAAATAAAGCACTAGCAAAACTAGAAGTAGAGTTTGCAAGAGGCAGTTTATAAAAATTTGCAAAGACCAAAGATTGGTCTGACCATCCTGCTGTCTTTCTAATGGTATCGACATTAACACCAGCTCTCTCGGCAGCTGAAGTAGATGCGTGTCTCGTGCTATGTGCACTAAATATGTTGGTGTCGATACCACTAGCCGACAGCGTTTGCTTAATCCAACGTGCTATAGTTTGAGAGGTAACTCCATGATAAGGCCCTTTTGATGTTAAAATCAGTTTATCCTCATTTATTGGCCTAATTGAAGATGTGACCTTTAAGTAATCTATTATTATTTTGGCTGGACATATACTCGGTCGCTGATTGAAAAAAGGTAATTCTAAGACAGGCTGTTTCCTACCTACACCAGAGGTCTTAACTAAATCTTTAATGTGTATTACAATCCGTTCATTTGACATGATTATATTAGGTACTCTAATCAGCGAAAGCGTTTGGCATCTCTGGCCAGTGGCAAGAGCCAATAAAACTACTAATTTCTTATTAATAATATCTAGACTCAAAATCTCATTAGGGTAATAGTTACTGAGGTGATTTAATACTATAGTAGGATCCCATGTATAGGAATACTTGGGGAAAGTTGGCTTTAACTTAAAAACTCCCTTAAAAAACCTTTTCAACCGATCGTCTTGAGTCAAATTATTTTCAGAAATAAGAGACAAAGCCGAACGATGGGTATTAAGAGTACCATACGAAGCCCCTTTCCCCAAGCATTCTGTTAAAAAATCTAAAACATTGTAAATTTGTATATCCAGTGCGTCAATGCCTTTTCTGATACAGTAATGCCACCAAAGTTTTAGACTCGAAGAATATTGCGATTTAGTATTCTGAGATAAGGATGAAAGCATAACCTTTATTGCTGATTCCGGTACCTGCCGCCTTACGTACGCTTGCCGGATAATATACTCGCAGCCAGGGAAAGGCGTTGATGCATTGGATGAGTCTCTCTGAAATTAGAAAATAATAAATTTTTACTCGGTGTGAAAATTATACTTTCACCTATTATTAAAGATTTGTATAAGGGGAACCATGGCTGTGACGGCCATAGTGGCACCACAACGATTCCAGTGGCTTGTTCACGAGCAATTTTCCTCAATATTTTAAGTGTTAATGAAAATGGCGGGAATGCATAAAAGAAGAATGTATTCCATTTCAGCGTAAATGCATCGATATTGAATGCGAAAGGATCTCTTTTCCAGGAAATGTACTTCGTACATTTTGCATTTATTCTGGATGCAAATAAATCAATTTCGGGCTTGCCGAACTTATTAACTATTTGATTGAAAGCCTTTTTACTTAATTCCCATTCAATATCGATGTTCCTAGATTCCCTATCCGCATCAGTATTTTCACAGGATCTAATATAAGACGCAAATATATGTATATTTCGAGTCTCACACCAAGTCCAAATTTTATTTGCAATGCTGTTTAAATGAACGTACTGTACTCCGCCCATTTTATTAATATATATTATTGCGGTGGTGTTATCGACGCGTAATAATATGTTACAATTACACAAATCTTTGGCAAATGATTTGAGACCAAATAAAACTGCTAATAGTTCCAGGTAATTTATATGGTTATTTGACTCGTCATGATTCCAAGAACCACCTATGCTTTCACCATTGCAAGAAGCTCCCCAGCCGCTCATGGAGGCATCCGTGAAAATCTCAAGTTGATAATCGTTGACTTCTAATGATTTGAATGTCGTTGAAATATTATTTTTCCACCATAACAAATCATCATGTAAATTACCTGAAATATTCATCATTTTGTCATAATCGTCGTTGTTATTTAATAAGGCCAAATATCTCGCTCTTTCTAATGTTTTAGTATGTAACCATCCATAAGTGACAGCAGGACACGCGGCTGTAAGGGTACCCAAATATTTCGCAAAACAACGTATTGACATTGTTTTGGTGGCTAGTAAAACATTAGTGCGGGATAATATGTCATGTTTCTTTTTTGGGGGTAGCTCTAAAGTCATATGCTGTGAATTTAAAATAAATCCTAAAAATTGACAAAAATTTTTGGGGACTAATGAACTTTTTGAATAATTAATTATAAATCCTAGATGCGTTAACATAGTAATCGTCTCATTAAGATTGTTCAAGCAGTCATCAAACGTCTTAGCGATAATTAAACTATCGTCTAAATATTGTACAGAGTCAAAACCACGTGACCTCAACAACGTTGACACTGGTTTCATTATTTTAGTAAAAATAAACGGCGCTGAGCTCAACCCAAACGGCAAAGCTATAAATTCATATAAAATATCGTTAAAATAAAACCTTAGGTATTTTCTGTGTCCCTCATGAATTCGTACAGCAAAATAAGCTTCTTTGAGATCCAGATTTACCATGTAACAATCAGGTGTTAATAATTTTATAGCAGTCCTTATATCTTCCATTTTAAAATGATTTGATCTAACAAATTGATTTAAATTCCTTAAATTTAAAACGAGACGCTTATCACCGTTACTTTTAGGAACAAGAAAGATGCTGGATACAAATTGATTATGTACGGGTTCGCATCGTCTTATAGCCTTTATTTTACATAAGCGGGAAATTTCATTTTCAACTAGAACTTGATCGCCCTTCGATAGCGATAGTCTCGGCAAAGTGCCCACGGCTTGAAAAGGCTCATTGATAAAGGGAATTTTATAACCCGAAATTGCATCTAAGACGACTTTATCATTTGTAATTTCCCGCCAATTATCAATAAAATCTGATAATCGTCCAGCGCGTACCTCGATGTCTATCGTCGGTGCGACGCGGGCGCCGTGTAATGGGGATGGCGCGCTGTGCGCGAGGACGGCGCGGGCGCCGTGCGCGCCGTCGTCGTCGGCAGCGTCGATGACCGGCGGGGCGCCGGGGCCGGCGGTCGACGGCGCACCGATGTCTGCGGGGGCGGGGGGGCTCGCGGCCCACCGCTGTGGTTCAGCGGCGTTCTTGTGTTGCGCTGAAAATAACGGGGCGGTGGGCCCCTCCAGTTTAAATTAGAAGTCGAACTCGAAGGGGCCTGAATTAATTGTCCAGATTTTTTTATTCCCGTCGAGTTTTTGATAAATTCTCCGAGTTTATCTCCAAAAAGATGCGAATCTCGTTTACGGTCCTTAAAAGAATCGATAAAACTTTTTTCCAACATTGGCGTTACTAAAGAACGCCTGGTCTCAGTCTCGGTAAAGTGAGAATCTGCCACTAACTTAGACGCGTCACTAAGTAACTTAAGCGCGTCCTGTGTACTCAGAGATTTCTTTAGCATACCCGTAATTATTTTACCGTGTATCGATAAAACACAGCCTAACTGGTTTTGTTTTTTTGATATCCGGGAATCCCTGTTTCTGGCATTTTCCAGTAAAACTGCAGCTATTTCGGCGTTAAGAATGGGCGACTTAGTAAATGGGCAATTTACTGGCAGTAAATGTTTTTTAGAAATTTCTTCCCTAACATCTTTTTTTAGTCCATCTCTTAAAATGGGCGTCAATATTTTTGACAAATTCTCGTTCATTTCTTCGCCCCATTCCGTCGCCTCAGGAACAAAATCACCTAAAGCCTGAAGTAACTCCGGATCGATCTGCTCGGGTTCGAGCTGTTCTGGTGCAGGGGTAGCCTCGACTTGCACGACAGGTTCCGCAGGCTCCGGTGCTGACGAGGGTCCTGGCGCTGGTTCCACTGGAAGCGACGCTGACGAGAGTCCAGGTACCGGCTCCGGATCCCGTGATCCGGGAAGGTCCTCCGGGGCCTCGGCTGATACACCCAATTGTTCATCTAGCCCCACGGTTTGCGGAGGCGGCGGCGGTTCATCTTGAACAAAGACAATAAAACAGGTTTAAACCCGCGTTGTTTTATATATAATGACGGTTAACATCTCGTGTTAACGCTATAAAATTGCTACTGGTTATTATCTCGTAATAACTCGGAGCTATATTTTCCACTGCCTAACATCTCGTGTTAGATCGGGGAATAGGTATATACATGTGTAAGTTTCAAATCACTTTTCTATAGTCACAGCAAAAATGCACTAAGTAGGTAGGTACTCACCTTGTAAAAACTCCTCATCACTCGAATAAATTATTCGTGAAGAATTTCTTCTTAATTTTGCTTCATATTTCTTAATTTTCTTCCTCCAGCGCTCCTCTTCTGATCCTGATTTTCTTTTAGGCATGACGCTTGACTAAGTTTCACAATATAGATAATTTCACAAGACACCAAACGAAATTAATATTATTCACGCTTGGGCCTAACCAGGTGCGTTCGCCGCGCGCGCACGGACAAGAATGAGGTTGACCACGACCGGCATCGTAGAAGAAGAGCGGTATCTTTTTTCTCTTTCTACGATACCGATGAACTAGGTGCGAATACGTCCGAACGTTGCAGGGCAACTACCTTCGTAAAAAAAAAATATAAATCTTGAGGCGAAGACATGACAATTCGCGGTAGGCCCTCTGGTTCGGTAGTTAGATATAATTTTTCTGTCGTTCTGATTTAGTTCAAAGCGTGTTAATTAAACGTCATAATTTCATAGAAGTTTGACGTTTAAAAATAACACTTGCACTATCTGGGTTATCAGAATCGCTGCCAACTCAGCTTGGTCTAACTCTAACGGGGTTTGTTTATGATCTGCTGATTTGAGACTCGCGTCATACTTCGCCATAATTAATAGCACTTAACATCTGTAGTAAATAAGGATCAAAAGGTTAATTAGTACTGATGTAATGTCAGTATAAATCAAGTATTGATGGTAAATTGTCATGCAAGCAACGTTACTAAGAATTATACGCTCACTACCACGACCTTAGGTAAAGGAAAACGCCGGGATAAGGCTGTGGTTTTTAATAACCGGAGCGGATGGCCTATAATATTTTTCAAACTCGAAGGGTAGGATGACACCTGTCATTTCAATACAATTTTGCGAGATTTGGCGTTTTTAGGTTATAAATTATATGGAGATGACAGGTGTCATCCTACCCTTCGAGTTTGATTAATATTATAATCAGGCGTATTCTTATTTTAATAAGAGGACGTGAATTAGACATAATGTATCTGATCTGTCAGTGTCAATAGTGACATTTCATCAACCTACAACGTCACTTTTGACACAGACAGATTAGGCCCCAATTTCACCACGGTGACAGGTGCGACAATTGTAAAACATCACTGTTGCTGACGTCATAGGCATCCATGGGCTACGGTTACCGCTTACCATTGGGCGGCCCGTATTCCTGTTTGCCACCACCCAAGTAGCACAGATTAGCTGTATAGCAGCCGCATAATGAAGTACGAATACGCTTGAAGCTGGAATATAAAAACTGCATAAGAGCTGTATAAGCGTCTTTTCAGCTTTTATAACTCTTAAATGGGCACAAAATAGGCAGCCTTAAGTTCACATAGCTACTTAAGAGCGTTGTAGCAGCAATTTAACGGAATTATAAGGGGTAACAGGAGTTATAAGAGGTGTATATTGGCTGGGTAAGAGACCACCAGTTACCCTTTATTCAGCTAATATGTCACATGTGCGCCCTAATACCGGGAAAGATTGACGTTGGGCTGAATAAAAGATAATTAATAACATACTTTTACACCTCTGCCTTAAAAATCAGCTATTATATTTAGTATAGTGACGACGAACGCAGAGGTGAACATATTTATATTAAAGCAAAAACGTTAAGCGCAACGACACCATAAGTCATTTTGTTAAAGTGTTTAGTTAAATGTTTGTACATGATCTTTTATATATTAATGCGAGAAAGATGTTTGGGAATGCAAGTTTATTGACATTATATATATACATTATCTAAGAAAATTTCAGTGCGCCACGAAAATAATCAGTATTTATTTAAATTAATGATATAAATAAGCTGTGTGTAAAAACTATTTCAGTGGTTCGGACAGAATTATGAGATAAAAAGTTAATAATACGTTATAGGAAGTACTAAACTAATGATTTAGGTTAAGAACTCAGGCACAAAACCATATTGTTACCCTTAAAAGTTGGAAAAGCAATTTCAATTTTGTAGGTTATATACAATAAAATGGCGGTCAATGTTAAAAAGCAACGTGAACCGTTAAAATTCTTATATGCAGCATACGACTGTTATATATCCCACTATAAAGTCCAAGTCGTTATTTCGATACACTAGTGAACCTCTAAACAGTTATAAGGCATCTTATGAACGTTTTAACAGCCGCTATGCAGACAGTCCCAATGGTAGTATAATAGGCTGCTTAGCGGTAAACATGTTCAGCGCTAAGCCGTATTATGCGCCACATGTGTTCGATTATACGTCTATTAGTTTCATAATAGTTCACTCGTTCTCCCTTATAATAAGTCAGCGAAATAAAAGCTGCTTTAGCGGTAAACATGTTCAGCTATAAGCTGTATTATGCGTCCCATGTGTTCCATTTATACGTCTATTGGCTTCATATTAGTTCACTCGTGCTCCCTTAAAAGTCAGCGTAATAAAAGCTGCTTAGCGGTAAACATGTTCAGCGATAAGCTGTATTATGCGCCACGTGTGTTCCATTATACGTCTATTGGCTTCATAATAGTTCATTCGTGCTTCCTTAAAAAGTCAGCGTAATAAAAGCTGCTTAGCGGTAAACACGTTCAGCGATAAGCTGTATTATGCGCCACATGTGTTCCATTATACGTCTATTGGCTTCATATTAGTTCACTCGTGCTCCCTTAAAAGTCAGTGTAATAAAAGCTGCTTAGTGGTAAACATGTTAAGCGACAAGCTGTATTATGTGCCACATGTGTTCCATTATACGTCTATTAGCTTCATAATAGTTCACTTGTGCTCCCTTAATAAGTCAACGTAATAAAAGTCCACAATTACCTCCTTATACAGCACATGGCGTAATTTTATCCACTAAACAGACCTTATAACGGTTAAAGCATTTGATAACCCTTAAAGCTGTATAGGGTCGTAGCAAATATACCTTTATATCACTCTTTGCGTATTAATGGTAGTTTTCAGAGCCGTAATGCAGCTTTTAATCAGCCCTAAGCTATATAAATATCACTGAGATCTATTATACAGCTGTAGGACCACGAGTGTGCTCTTATAAGTGTCTTAATACGCACAGAGCGTTAGATAGAACTAAAAGTGAGTAGTTATAGAGCTATCTGTGCTACTTGGGCATTATTGTATTATTTAAAAAAACTTTATTATATCGAAAAAAAAACAGATATTTCTCTTGCTATTTAAGTTTATGACAATTGTCACAAGAAACACGACAATTGTCACGAAATTCCGACATATAACTCATTGCCTGTCAAGAATTACCTACAATTCTTTTAAATCTTGACAATTGTCAGAAACTTCGCAAGAGAAGTATCTGTTTTTTTCCGATATAGTAAAGTTTTTTTTAATAATAAAATGATGGTGGCAAACAGGAATACGGCCCACCCGATGGTAAGTGGTAACCCTAGCCCATGGATGCGTGTGACGTCAGCAACAGTGATTTTACAATTGTCGCACCTGTCACCGTGGTGAAATTGGGGCCAGATCCATATCTAATTCAAATCCTCTTATTAAAATTAGAATACATATAAATGTTAAATATTTTTCCTTTTTTATTGTGGGACGTATGTACAGATGTTGTTGATGTTATGTCGTTGATTTTTTCATTGTGATTGACATCTGTACATACAATTTATAGAATACGCATGTTTGTCATTTGACATTCCGTCGGTGGTTGGATTTTCCGTGGATTTTAATAAGTTGTAAAAAAAAACAACTCCATTTGACCTATGGAACTCTGCCCAACCACGGAACAATGGTGTGACTTTGAAAAACCCGTTTGAATTTGTAATTTGCTATTATGTGAAAAAATGGTAAACAATTTTATTGAAAGAGTTTGCTAATGTCAGCCACGGTTGTTATGCGTGGTGTCCGTCTATGGTGCGTGGCGTTTGTGTGGTAAATAATGGTTCCGCATAAACACCATAAAACACATGTTAACTTGGCCTTCGCAAATTGCAAACTTAGCTAAGCAAGAAATAAAATACAAAATGTAATGTGCGTAAGTACCTCGATTGTCGTAGCCTACGCGAAGTTTCGAGATCACAGCCGTAGTTGATTTGATATATCTGGGGGCCTAGCCAAAATGAAAAAACGTACATCGAGTGTCATCGAAAAACGCCGTCGCCGATCGAAAAGAAATGTATCCAAGAGTCGTTTAGCGTTTTCCATCTACGATTGTCGATGACTATGTGCATAATACGTCGACTTAAAACGCTAATAGATTGACGTGGCCTACTGGAAGTTTCGAGATCACAGCCTTAGCTCAGAGAAACGCTAATAACCTCGCGTGTACGTGCGTTGCACAGTTCCTCTTTCGATACCTAGATTACTAGTCATTTTAAGTAAATAGGTAGTATTTTTTATCCTTTACCGCGTATTGTTACCAACAGCAAATTAAGTGCTAAAATTAGCAGCTCTGAGGCCGTTTGGCAAGAAAATCAGCCACTGGCAACTTTTTCTTCATAGCACCTACCCAAATCGTCTACCTACTTATTAAACTACCTACTAGCTTCTGCTCGGAGTTTCATCCGCGTGGGACGATGATGATGATCTATCTTATCCTATGTCCATTCTCGGGTAAACTATGCCCATACTAAATTTCATCTTAATCGGTTCAGCGGTTTAAGCGTAACTCTTCAGGCTTACGCTTAAGAGACAGACAGACAGAATTACTTTGGCATTTATAGTATTAGTAGGGGTACTTAAAGCTGAGCATTAGCTACCACTGCCAATTTCCAGCAACTTTTGCATTGGCAACTTTTTCGGTATACATATTTTTGTAGGGTGATTGACTGTGTGCTAACTCGGGGCACGAACACTAATTGATGTTTATTATCAAAGTTTATTGACGTATATTTATGCATTTGCTTATTGGAAATCCTGTATTACTGTAAACAGGTTCAAAATCATGTCTAATATCGAGCCTCTTAAGGTAAAAAACTTTAATACTTACCATCACTTTAGTGTGCGTGCCCCGAGTTAGCACAAGTATAGTGATTGCTATAGTAATTGGCCACTCTTAACAATAAGACTTATTGGCTTGTTTCTTTCTGATTTGTTAGGAGTGACCAATTACTATGTAGTGGCTAATAACAATAACTATAGCAGTCACTCTACCCACCCAAATCGTTTACATACCTACCTCCTCTAGTCCTCGTGAACCCCCATGGCTCCGCCATTTTGAAAAGGAATCCAAAAAGTGAATCGGCAAAAAAATATATACATCTATCTAATTATTCAGCCTGCCCAGTGCCCACAAAATTTCACGAGAATATGTTGAAAAATGTGACCTGTAGAGAACAGCCGAAGCGTACTAAAGTTTAGTTTTTGCCACGTCGAGCGCGATCATCGTTATTAGTTCTCGAAGTCACATAATAGCCAATACATACAAGCAATGACAACTATTACATAATTCATAAGTAATAGCGAACCGGAAGAGTATGTAGGTTTGCGGCGCGTTGGCCGACAAGTGGTTATGTCATTTCAATAGCCAATAGTCAACAAAGTGTATATTATACAATAACTCCGTACACGGCGGGATGAAGTTGATAACTCGAGATATTTTATTGAAGAAATTTGATACTTAAAATAAAATTAAGTATATAAAGTTCAATTTTTTTAATTTTTTTCTCGCTATTTATCAACGTGTACCTGCCGTGTACGGAACTAACTTATTGTGAATTTAAACTATCGTGAGACATCCTAGTCTGTTCTGTATCTTTAGGTTTTTAAATAAAAGTAAACAAAATCTACCCTCAAATGGCTCCTTAAGCCAGTTGAAGGTAGATGAAAACATTAGGTACATGATCAAATAATGTAGGTTAAAGTCAGGTCGTTCAGTGACAGAGCCAGGTTATTTTGTATTTGGTTGGTTAACCAATAAATGTTATAACTACCCGAAAATGTACAAATAAGTATTTGTTTACTTTATGTAAATACTTAAAGACACATACTATAATCATAAGATGTATGGCAAATATAATAAATTACATATATGAAAAAAAAATGTTGTTGTAAGCCGGTTTAGGCCAGTTTGGCTGTCACATAAATCTTGTTCTGTAATAAGTACCTTCATATTGGCTAAACTTAAATAACAAATTGAGTATTTCGTGACTTTTTAAAGGTTAACACCAATGACGGCCCGATTCGAACTTTAAGATACGTCATAGTTAGGGAGGCGAGGTAGCTAAATGGCGTAATTCAACGGCGCCGTCGAGACCTATCAAAATCGAAAGATAAAATAATTTCGAAAAGAAAAGCTCGTATGGCAAAAACCATTTTAGCGGTGGGTTTGGCGTGTACGGTTTTTCAAAAATGTTAAAAAAAACAGTTACTTGGGCATTCTCGAGCGCGTCAGATATTCATACTACGTATGCCCCGAGTGCCTCTGATAACAACGGTATACTAATCTGCCGGTTTGCGTGGTGGGGGTAGGCATATAAAGTAGTCAAAAATGCAAAAAAAAAAAAAAATTTACTCGAGCGCGTCAGATTTTCGGAAGGGGTGTTAAGTAGGCCCCAAGGAAGCTTCCTTTAAAAAAACTGACGATTTCGGCGTGACGATAAGTTACGATGAATTTTTGAAAATGCAAAAAAAAAAGTTTTTTTTGAAATACTCGAGCGCGTCAGATTTTCATAGGGGAGGTTTATCTCGGTATCCTGAAAGCATATTTTTTTAATCTGACAAAAATGTTGGTGGGTTCTCTTAATCTGACCGAAAAAGGTTTTTTGGTTGAGTTTTTATGATGCTTCAAGTCAAAAAGTTTTAACTTTGGACAAAAATGTAAAGAGACCTTTTTTATGTAAAATAAAATTACCTTTTTTGTTTATTTAAACTTTTTTTTTGTAAAATGTATCGTTCGCGACTTATATGCCGCAACGCGTTCTTAGGAAGACGAAATGGCTCCTCCACACTTCCGGTCATGCGGAAACCGGCAGATTTTGTATTTTTAGTAAGTTTTAGATTATATTCTTCAAAATAAAAAATAAAAAAATCGCGCTCGAGAATGCCGGATTAACGTATTTTTTTTACAAGTTCGCGACCCTATAACTCGGCGGCGTCAAGGACTTATCGTCAGATTAGTTAAATTTAGTCTTTAAACACTAAAATCAACCCCCAATATCTTAATCTGAGGCGCTCGAGTATTTCAGACTATCCATTTTTTTTTACTAATCTGATCGTCTATCCTAGGCGCGCGTCACTACATATAGAGCTAAATACTTTACAAGGTTGTTCTATTAGGTCTAAGGTATCTCTCATATCTTAAACTGCCACGCTCGAGTATTGCCGAAAATTCCCCTATTCGCCTCCCTAACTATCAGTGAAAAGTGTGTCTTCAAACAAAAAAGTGACTTTTTTGTTTGAAGAAACGTCCCATTTGACACTGACATATCTAATCCATATCGTTTCTAGATTTATTAACTAAAGTTCGAATAGGGCAGTAAGTCCTATTACTGTGTCTACTAATAAGGGTTTGTGTATAAATCACGTGAGGTGTTTTCGGCTACTTTTTGACCCCCCTCCCCCTTGGTGATATTTGGTCAGGTTTTTGGCTATCCCCTCCCCCATATAACCTCACATGTATTTTTTCATTTTTTTTCCATCCGACCGGTCAAGGCCACGCTCTCCGAAATTTCATAAAATGGACTCGCTATTTTGAAGTGCGGTGTGAAGATTTTTGTTTAACGAAACCGAGAAAAAGTATCTACTCATGTGGTAGGTATTTTTTCTTAGTTTCATTCACTGTAGAAAAATACTCGTGAGGTCTCCTTATACCCCCCTCCCCCATCGTGATCTGTCGTGATTTTTTCGTGACCGCACCCCCCTCCTCGCGTCTCGCGCCCTCGAGCCTCGCGTGATTTGTGCACAAGCGCTATACTCTGTAATACTCTGTATCTTTAGGTATTTAAATAAAAGTAAACAAAGAATTTGTACATTTTCGGGTAATTAGTTATAACATTTATTGGTTAACCAACCAAATACAAAAGCGCCTGGATCAGTCACTGAACGACCTGACTTTAACCTACATTATTTGATCGTGTAATGTTTTCATCTACCCTCAACTAGCTTAAGGAGCCATTTGAGGGTAGATTTTGTTTACTTTTATTTAAATACCTAAAGATACAGACTTATAAATGGTTCTATTTTACAAAATTATCATAATCATCATTCATCATCATTTCAGCCTATATACGTCCCACTGCTGGGCACAGGCCTCCTCTCATGCGCGAGAGGGCTTGGGCTATAGTCCCCACGCTAGCCCAATGCGGATTGGGGACTTCACATACACCTTTGAATTTCTTCCCAGATGTATGCAGGTTTCCTCACGATGTTTTCCTTCGCCGAAAAGCTAGTGGTAAATATCAAATGATATTTCGTACATAAGTTTCGAAAAACTCATTGGTACGAACCAGGATTTGAACCCGCGACCTCCGGATTGAAAGTCAGACGTCATATCCACTCGGCCACCACTGCTGCTGCTGCAAATTATCATAATAACCTTTCTTATTATGCCACTTTTCTTAACCGGTGACCGCTACCACAAACTAATTTAAATAATACCTTGTGTATTAAAATACTTAGTTAATATTATAAACCTTGAGGCAACCTTGGCAGAACTGTTTTCGTAACTTAACTTCACGGTTACGATATATTTCATAAGTGCTCGTGTAATTTGAATAAATGAAAGTGTATAAATATATTAGATATATACGCCGATGGGTAACTATTATATCAATTACATATATAGGTAGTTATCTTTTTTATTAACTAATTCACACCATTTAATATAGTAATAAAAATCATAACAATCGTAATACACAGGCAAAGGGGTAGATAATACATAGTTATGTTTTGACGAAGGTATATAAACAACATACCTTAATTCAATACCTTTAAGCTTTATTTTTTATATCTGGGAGACCGAGCTTTGCTCGGAAAACATATAAAAACTCAAATATGCGCGTTTTCCCAGAGATAAGACATAACTGGATCGATTTTTCTGAATATATATATAAATAAATATACAAGAATTGCTCGTTTAAAGGTACCTAATATAAGTTTCACAACACAAATCGCTTTAACTGTGTTTTTGCGTGAATGTAACAGTTATTTATACGGGTGTGGCCTGTAATACGAGCAAATAATTAAAACAGATTGTACTCCTCAAACGGTGACACTTTTGTTCAATCACTTTTAAAAATTATAAAGTCTTTAGATTTCCTATTTTTCATACAAAATAAATATTATCTTCAATTGACGCCATTACCATTGTATTTGACGTTGCTTATTGTCACGCCTTAAACTTAACAAAATTCGCAATAGATTGCGTCTTAGAATACACTTCTTAAAAAGTGTCAGATGGCAGTCGCTTTCGTAAAAACTAGTGCCTACGCCAATTCCTGGGATTAGTGGCCAAGCGGACCCCAGAGCCGTGGCAAAAAACACGTGTAGAAGGTCCAAAAAACACGTGTAAACAAATTCGATCTTGACTCACACGTTCCGTAGTCTAACTGGGCCACGACCTTAAGACTAGAGGAGGTCGTACGGACTCTAGACCACTGGCCTTATACCTGCCACATGTGTTTTTATTTATTTGTTTATAATTATACGATATCTATTGGAGTTTAAATATTAATTTGTAACAACCTTGTAACATTTATCAAGTACTGCGGGCGCAGCATGGTTCCATTATTATCGCTTGTCGCCATGCCTGTCACGTTCTAACAAGTATGTAAGTGCGAAAGTGACGGACATAGTGATAGGCGATAAAAATGGAACCATGCTGCGCCCACTAGGCACGATGGTACCTACCTAATTACAGAGGGGTTACAAGTGCGTTGTCGGTATTAAGATGGAGTACGCTCTTTCCTTGCAGGTTTGAAGGTCGTATCGGTCCAGAAATACGCCAGCGATAGTTCGCAGTTAATTAAAAAGCATATCTACATCTGAATATATTGAGAGAGTAAAATAAATACCTACCAATTAATTAAGATCAAAGGATTCGGTTTAGGTTATGAGTTAATACCTAATCCTATTTTTTCAAAGGTTGATTACCAGACATCGTAAATTTTATAGCATTTTCGGTGCAGCGGAGTGTTGTTAACAGAATTGGTATGTATAAACAATTTCAGGTATCGTCTTGGGTCGTCCCATTCATTTTTCGTCAAATTCTTAAATTAGTCCTATTCTGCTTTCGTCACTCATTCTGCATTGAAAGCCACCGACGATTGTGACGAATGTAGAATGAGTGACGAAAGCAGAATAGGACTAATTTAATAACTTGACGTAAAACGAATGGGACGACCCAAGACGATACCCAATTTCAACCCTAATGATTAATTAGCGTTAATTACGTTAATATTAACCTTAATTTACCAATTCACTTGGAATTATCTATACCAATTCGGTTAACACCACTCCGCACTCCGCTGCACCAAAAATGCTTATTATAAAATTTACGATGTCTGTTGATTACATACGTTTTGATTTGCCAAATGACGGATACGATAGAAACAAACGATTATGAACGGCTTGTGAGATTTGACAAACTTATGAACGTGATGCCAAAATAAAATGCCCAATTCGAACAACATGCTCATAAAGATGTCAGACGATAACGATTTCTTCAAAAACGTCACTTTTGACACTGGCAGCACGGTATCGTATCGCTGTGACATCTTATTTAAGCATTGTACGAATTGGGCCGAAACTTTATTTCACATTTATAGCTAAATATGAAGCGTTGGTCCTTGTCTTATTTATATTTGTGTTAGAAACTCCGTCACACCAGAGATAAACGGTATCATAACATTCTAGAATTATACACATTTAATAAATACCATTTAGATAACCGACGAAACATACGAATCCATACTAATATTATAAAGGCGAAAGTGTGTCTGTCTGTCTGTCTGTTATCTCTTCACGCTTAAGCCGCTGAACCGATTTAGTTGAAATTTGGTATAGAGATATGTAGTTTGAGTCCCGGGGAAGGACATAGGATAGTAATAAAATAATTTAAAATAAAATAAAACGTCATTTAACAAGTTCAACAAATTAAGTTAAAAACCCAACTACGGTGGGAATTAGTAATTTTATATATACGATTAAGGTAAACGTACTAGTGCTCGACATGCTAATGCCCAATAAATGACACCTTGCTGTCACCTCTATTGACAATGACTTAAGTTTCAAGATGACATGTACTGGGACCGCGTCGAGCACCAGTACGTTTACCTTATGTCATTCCATAGCTGAGACGAAAGTATTGATAACCTTTACACCTTATAAAACAAAGTCCCCCGCCGCGTCTGTCTGTATATGTTCGCGATAAACTCAAAAACCGCTGAACGGATTTTCATGCGGTTTTCACCCATCAATTCTTGAGGAAGGTTTAGATGTATAATTTGTTAAGATTTTGTGTAACCCGTGCCAAGCCGGGGCGGGTCACTAATTGTGTCGCTTAACTTCAAACTCGGGTAAATCCATTGGACCCTCTCAGCAAATATCTACCCTTATTACCTTTTCTTAATCCCAAAATCGCATAATCTGACAGATGGATTTACCCGAGTTTGAAGTTAAGCGACTCAATTTGAGTAGTTTGTAATACGTCAAACGGTATAGGCGGTAGGCAGTGTCGAAGAATTAGGAATAATATACTTACGCTAGAAAAACAATTCTTCGGCAGTCGGTTACAACTCCTCACACAATGCAATACAATACAATACAATACAAATACTCTTTATTGCACACCTCAATAAAAACAATACATAGAAAATAGCAACAAAAGTAGAGGTGAATAACAGGCGGTCTTATCGCTTTAAGGAATTACTTCAAAAAGAAAAATGATCATCGTATAATGACTTCCATTCACAACAAAGTTCCGTACGTAAAAAATGGAAAATAAAAGAACGCCGAATAATGCTACCGACTTTCACCGGCCTCAAGGAAAGTACTGAGTAAAGTGTGTAAGTGCAACTGCAAACAGTTTACATCTTTGGCTTAAATATTTGCTAAGAAAGCCAGGTTTGCTAATAAGAGGCAAATACTACCTAGTTTTCTATTTTTTATAGAAAGGTAGATAGATTAGAATAGAATGTTTTTTATTCGTAAACACAGACAATAGACTTACCCTCGTAAGACCCACCATAAGTTTTCCTATTTTTGACGTGATAACGTCTTATAAATCGATGAACACCGGTAGCATGCACGAAAGTGTCACGTTGTGGACGGATCTCCATGGTAACGTTGTGGACAAATCACCATGGTAACGTTACGTAATGTAATGGTAATGTTTTCTTATGACGTTATCACGCAAAATTATCGTCTGTAAACCGACTTTACAGACAACCATTTTTTAATTTGAACCTTGTTCTATACAGGGTGGCTAAAAATAAGTGCATTCCCGTTGCCAGGGAGGTTTTGGGAATATACTGAGCAACTTTTACAATGGGACCAACCCCGAAGTCGCGAAAAATAAATTTACCCTCCCATAGAAAATAGACCAGCCAAAATGTATGAAACAGTCAAATTTTTTTTCGCGATTTCGAGTTTGGTGCCATAGTAAAAGTTGCTCAGTGCTAAGTGACGTTTTTGTTTGAAGGAACGTCACACTTGACACTGACATATCTAATCCATATCGTTGCTAGATCTATTAATTGACGTAAGTATCTTAAAGTTCGAATCGTGCTGCCGCAAGTAAGAAATAATCACGGGAGATCATTTACAAACTAGATTTAAGTAAGCTAGTTATTAATTTCGTTTAGTAGTACCACTGTATATATCTTGTATGTAAATAAATGATTATTTTTACAAACTTGTAATGATATAAAAGTATTTAATATTGAACGAACGATTGTGAATACCTACATGGAAAATACAAATGTTTAATACATAAATTTGCAATGGAATATTGAGCATTGTTTCAGAAACGTGGGATACCCTTTGCCTCATGTTACCATCTAATCAGTTTGTCACTGACATAAACGCCGTCGAGAACGTAATTTACTTTCTATACATCTCGCTCGCACTCGCATATTAGTGCGAGCGGGATGGATAGAAAGTAAATTACGTTCTCGACGGCGTTTATGTCAGTGACAAACTGATGGTAACCGTACAGGACTCATCAGCCTCTCGACACTGGCATTGTCTGCATGCCTTCCATGCGTACCTAGGGGGTCATAGGTTTTACTCGTAAGTTAATTAGGGTTCCGTACCCAAAGGGTAAAACGGGACCCTATTACTAAGACTCCGCTGTCCGTTCGTCCGTCCGTCCGTCTGTTACCAGGCTGTATCTCACGAACTGTGACAGTTGAAATTTTCACAGATGATGTATTTCTGTTGCCGCTATAACAACAAATACTAAAAAGTATGGAACCCTCGGTGGGCGAGTCCAACTCGCACTTGTCCGGTTTTTTTTTATTTTAGGTGTATTTTATTTAGGCCAATCAAAATAGATTTTTTCCAGGAATTAATTCCCAGCAAGCTGGAAATCGTCTTAATACCTTCATTTGTCCTAAATTAGTGTAATCCGAGTTTGCTCTATTCCAGGAGTTGTGGAAAAAAGTGGAGGTCTTTTGCTTGTAGTTCACAAACGGTACGTACGACGGAAAATTTGCTCTAATCATGATAAAAATTGACATCTGAGGATTCAAAAAGTACCTTAATATGAATTCTTATTTTGGGATATTTGGGATCACTATACATACATACATCACACATTGTAGTTATAAGTAAAAACTTAACTTTATTTTTAAATACAGTGTGAAATAATAAGGGACAAATACAAAAAACCTTTGGTTTTTAGGCCCGTGGAAATAATGACAAAACAGGTTTTTTATCTACGATTTTTTAAATATTTACAATGTCACGTACACAATGCACGTTTTTATTTTTATTTTACATATAATATACCCTAGACCCAGAAGCAACTGTTTTGTTTTTTAAATTGGAACCCTTAGTTACACAGTAAAAGTTCAAAATAGATTTTGGAATATGTACAAATAATTGTACGCTGGGTCTTAGGAGGATACAGTAAACAAATAGCAGTCATTTTTTTGAGTTAGTGGAATTCAGTTCCTTCCAGTTTCTACCAGTGCAGTCGTGAAACTACGGTATGTAAAAATATCAAACGGAACGCCATAACCATAAAAAAGTAGCTTCATAAAAAAATAAACCAAGCAAAAATAGCGAACGCAATCATTAAATCCAATTTCTAACCTGAATAAAAGTCTTAAATTGCGTAAAACATAACTCAAGGCGATCAACTCAAAAGTTCACTTACCAAATATCGCAATCCATTTAGTTTATCACAATCACACACACTAAGCACGATTATTCTGCGATTAGTCGCATGCGTTAGTCGTATGGTGCGTGTGCGCGCCTCCGCGTTTGTGGTACGACTGAAGAGATTCTAGAGATAATTGCATGACGGTGTTCTAATCACGTCCACGATTATCCGCAAGGTCAAATGTAGATTTGCCTGTACCTATCGATCAGATTTACGGATAGAAAAAAAAAATGTCTACTGTTTGCTGTTGCGGGGACTTTGATTTTGCTACTTTTTTGGGTTAGGGTAACCGTGGGTACGGACTCAAAGGTTAAAAATGGGACCTTATTAAGTACTAAGACTCCACTGTCTGTCTGTCACCATGCTGTATCTCATGAACCGTGATAGCTAGACAGTTGGAATTTTCATACATGATGTAGTATTTCTGTTCAACAAATACTAAAAAGTACGGAATCCTCGGTGGGCGAGTCCGACTCGCACTTGTCCAGTTTTTAGATTAGTCAAATGTCAGATGAGATCCTTGCCCTTTAACATTTGTGTGATATTGCATATGGTGATATTGATATTTTTGTATTGTATTGTATAATTTGTATCATCAAACTGTGTCTTAGTGGGAAAAGCTTTACGTAAGGCCTATAACGAAATCGACAATAAGACATTCATCATCATCATCATCATTTCAGCCTATATACGTCCCACTGCTGGGCACAGGCCTCCTCTCATGCGCGAGAGGGCTTGGGCTATAGTCCCCACGCTAGCCCAATGCGGATTGGGGACTTCACATACACCTTTGAATTTCTTCGCAGATGTATGCAGGTTTCCTCACGATGTTTTCCTTCACCGAAAAGCTAATGGTAAATATCAAATGATATTTCGTACATAAGTTCCGAAAAAAACTCATTGGTACGAGCCAGGATTTGAACCCGCGACCTCCGGATTGAAAGTCGGACGACATATCCACTCGGCCACCACCGTTAATAATAATAAGACATTATTTCTCTCATTATTTTGAAATAAGTAGATTTTGGTAGATTTAGATTAAAATTTAATTATCTTTGTATGGCGAGAAACTAGACAGGCACGGTACAAAATTAAATGCTAAGCTATCTAGACTGGAACCTAGTTATAAAATTCAAAACACCGTTGCACCTCATCAGTCATTGTCATTATCATTACCACAATTTCAAAGTCATAATTTGAGGTCTATGATGGTTGCGTTTTTATCATCGTTGTTGTCTCCTTATAACAAGTACCTACCTATGTAAGTGCGAGAAGCGTGATACGATAGACAAAAAGAGTGCAACCGTCATATCAATTGCTGTGGTTAAATTTATTGGTACCTTACCTAGGTATGTAAGCATCGGTAAAAAAATATAAGTGAAGTTAAGTGTAAAAATATGGGTGCACACCATAATAAATATGTCATAAGTAAATAATAATATTAACGACGGGATTTTAAAATACAAGTGATATTTTTCGCACCGGTCGCGAATATTAATATTCTAAAAAGATCATTGATATTCTATTGCAAGGGTGACTAAAACGCCGCCTGCCTGCAATACGACCACATCTCAAAATTTATGATTAATGGAAATTCAATCTTAATTAAAAATAATAAAGTTAAGTTTCGTTTAACAATTTTGGTGCCCAAGTCCCGTATTGTAGACACAAAACGAAGTTTCTTTACAGGTTCACTATTATTTTGGCAATTAATACCTCTTCTTCCGATAGATATATCGACTCGGAATAAATAAAAATATATTTATTTACAAACACAAAAAAACACAACGAATTGCAAGTACCTACAATAAAAAAATCAGGTAGAAATTACAAATATATGTGCAGTAAAATGGATCAGAATCAGAATTATTTTATTTGCTAGAATACTTAAAATAACATGTAGATGGATGGAATATTTGTGCGGAAAAAGCCGATAGGAAAAAGCTTTATGTCTGCGCAATAAGAGCGAAAAAGCCGTCGACGCGCTGGCAGGCGCCGGCCGATGCGAGCCGAGCCGAACGACCAAAGGTAATTAATGCCATTATTAGATTTATTAGTGTCATGAGGACAGCACGAAAAAAGATAAGATAAGGTTAAAGTTCTATTAAATAAAATAGATATGAAAGCCGCAAATTCCAGAACTCTAATGACTATGTCGATTAAAATAGCTTCGAGTCAAGTGTGATAGATAAATGTTATATTATACATTTTATACAATTAAATATATAAAGAAGAACCGCTGGTGGCCTAGCGGTAAGAGCGTGCGACTTGCAAATCTTGCAATCGCGGGTTCAATCCCCGGCTCGTACCAATGAGTTTTTTGGAACTTATGTACCTACGAAATATCATTTGATATTTACCAGTCGCTTTTCGGTGAAGGAAAACATCGGACTAATCCCAATAAGGCCTAGTTTACCCTCCGGGTTGGTAGGTCATATGGCATCAGTCGCTTTCGTAAAAACTAGTGCCCACGCCAATTCTTCGGATTAGTTGCCAAGCGGATTGCCATAAAAAAACCCTAACCTAACCTATCTATAGGATAACCTTACGAAAATCCTGAAAAGATAACGGTTTCAGAAATAGGATAAATATGGAACTGTTTAAAGCATTAAACGTTAACGCTATTTCAATTGTTTTAAACGATTTTTTTTCTCAGTGATGTCAAACACAGGGACCCCGTCTGGCAAGTGACTTGACTTAGAGGTTACATAGAAGATTCTAGCTTAACGACAAGAGAGGCCATAGTTCAACATTTTGTCGTCAATTGATAGGTAGGTACCTACGTGTAAAAACCGAAAGAAAAACCTGAACACTTAGAAGATTTATGAATATAGTTAAAACTTAATTTACTACACGTACTTTTAGTACGACATTATGGTGAATTATCGTGTGACACTTTGGAAAGGGCCACAAGGAAAAAGAAAACCTGGCAGACCAACCACAAGATGGGTCGATGACGTCACCGACACCATACCGCACAAATGGCAAGAGGTAGCGCAGGACCGCTCAGGATGGCGGAGGCTGGGGGAGGCCTTTACTCGCGAAGAGGTCCACCAATCATAGCGATAGATAGTAATTAAGTTTTTTTATTTTTTATTATAATATCAATAATTAGATATGTTAGCTATAGACGTGCGCGCCGCCGCGGCGCGTCGCCGCCATAAGGAGACAGCGCGCCGCCGCCGCCGCCGGTACCTAGTCTAAAATTCGCGCCGAGACATAACCCGCAAGAGGGTACAAATTTAAAATCAATGGATATAAAGCACGTGCAACGTGCCTACCTTTAGCGTTCCGACTGTTCCGTTTTTTTTTAATTCATTGCTTGATTTATTTTAACCCTTAAATCGATAACGTCACCTATACTGGACATCCCAAAAAAAAAATTCTGCACCACATATAGCATAGCGTTACTTTCCCCTGGTAGCGTACTTACACTACCAGGAAACTACGACTACTACTACTTGAATGATATACTGTGTTATTTTTAAGTAAGTAAGAAAATATTGGGAACCAGTGTGAACATAATCTTTTTGTCAAAGTCCTACAGAACGCAGAACTTGCAAGGAAGCATCCGACGGACTGACATTTTCCCTTTATTTCATTTTTTTTATATGACAGTATTAAGCAGCGTTAAAACGTGTAATAGGTTACTAACTGGTCTGTTTTTTACGTGGCAATATGATTTACATAAAACTGTTTTGTGTTTATGGGTAAAAACAAGTGTAAAAGGTGTAATGTCCATTATTTTGCCCGTTGTCGATTAAACGGCACTTTTGCTAAGTCCAATATGTTGGACTAGATTAAAAAAATATATTTTTATGTTTTTTTTTTCCTGTGGATGTGGTGTATGTATGAGTGTGTGTGGATTTGTTTTCATCAAGAGACAGACCCGATTTCATTTGAGAAATTTATTACGAAAATTTAGATAAAAATGCATGCATTATTGTAAAAACCATTGCTCAGATGTGACTGCTTCCTAGGATACCCCGCTAAGTTAGATTTAATGTGAAATAAATTACGTCAATGACTGGTAAAATTTTACCACCTACGAGATATGAAGTTATTGCAAAAATATAAAAATAATAGGTTTCACTTACTTACTTAAATTCATTACATAAGTTGACATTATCAGTAAGTGTATTTCTAATTAAAAAATGCAATTATTCTATATTTATTTAAAAAAATATGAACTGGAATAAAAAACCGTTATACACATACAGTAGGTAGGTACTCTATACTCGGCGTGTCCAAAATACTGGACGTATTCTCATTACGCGGCATATCTTTTTTTTTACACCGATCATAGCAACGTCCAACATACTTGACATATGTTTTTTTCAACATTATAATTAGTTTTTTTTTTCATGATTTTTTTTCTACAATAAACCAAAAAAACGATGTAACACAGTTTTTTTTGAGATTTTTTCCCTTGTTGATTTAGAGTTAATCTTGGTTTTTCATTATACGTATATTGAAAAGTTGAAAATCCCACGCCGCCGGCGTTACGCCGCCGCCGTGGATTTTTTCGTGGCGCGCCGCCGCCCGATTTTTTTCTACCGGCGCGCACGTCTAGTTAGCTATAATATTATTATTTTTTAAGTATTATTCGTATTGTGTGGAATTAAAGGCTTTTTTATTTTTATTTATTATTTTATTATTATCGTGTTACAACGATTAATTAGATATTTAAGCCATCTAACATTGACAGATCTGTCATTAGGTACTCTAAGCGCATTGAAATACTTATACGAAAAGCTGTCACTGCCCTTATGATCCTTGTTTTTAGGGTACCGTACCCAAAGGGTATAAACGGGACCCTATTACTAAGACTCCACTGTCCACCTGTCTGTCACCAGGCTGTATCTCATGAACCGTGATAGCTTGACGGTTGAAATTTTAACAGCTGATTTATGTTGCCGCTATAACATCAAATACATACAAAAAAGTACAGAACCGTCGGTGCGCGAGTCCGACTCGCACTTGTCCGCTTTTTTTTAAAACAACGTCTAATCACGGTTTTCGTGAGAGACTAGGTACAGTAATGGAGTTCTTCAAATTAAGTAGTGGACAAGTTTTGAAAGGGTTGACAACGCGCATGTAACACCCCTGCAGGCTACGGTGACCGGTCATGCAGTGGGCGGGCCTTAGGATTGTTTTCTATAATTGAATAGAATTTAATTAGCACGTAGTAAAAGCAATGGTGGCTATATCGATTGTTCCAGAAGACATGACAATGGGGCCGCAGGTGCTCGATCCCACAACATGGCCCTTTCACATGGATAACCTATAACCAATGTAATGGCACAGTGTAAAAAGTAACAGTGGTCCGACGCCCTTTGACGTGTACTACAATAGCTACAAACAATGGCGATGACAGCGATGTATGCAGCTCGGGTGCGCGCGACTGGCAAAAAATGTGACCAGTTTTTTTTGTATTTCTAAAATTACACAAAATATGACGTTATTGACGTTAATAACATCTTATCCTTAATAACTGTATAACTGGATTTAAAAAGTGCATTTTTAGGGTTCCGTACCCAAAGGGTAAAAACGGGACCCTATTTACTAAGACTCCACTGTCCGTCTGTCCGTTCGTCTGTCTGTCACAAGGCTGTATCCCATGAACCGTGATAGCTAGTTTTTGCCGTTTTTTGCGTGATGGTACGGAACCCTACGTGCGCGAGTCCGACTCGCACTTGGCCGGTTTTTTAGGCTTTAGGCTAGGATTTTCTAGTAGAATATTCGAGCAACACTGGCTTCCGTAGACTTCAAAGTGTCATTCTCATACCAAAAGGGCTATAAATAGCTTCAATTTGAAATCAGCCTTATCGACAACCGAAAATGTTGTGCCTTTTGGTTGAAAACGTCACAGTATTTAGGGGTTAAGCGGCAAGGTCTAAACGACCGGTTTAAGGTGGAGTTCTGACGCACGATTGCAGGAAGTTTCCATGTATATATGTTTGTAAATATAAGTATTATGTAGGTGCTTTAGTGGGAGCTTGGTTTGGTTGTGACGTATTTTTATAAAAAATGAAATCAATAGAATAGTAACAAGTCTTTGAAATCGGACATTCCTGACTTTGGCTAAGTATTAATTATTTTATACTCATAATTATATTAACGGGAGACACGTAGCGACATCTAGTATCAGATACTTTATGACGGGACCGACGTACCAAGTCAAATAGGGTATTAGACTACTAGTCAAATCAGTTCCTTTTTTCGAACTGTCAAAACGATTTTGCTACTATGGAATTTATATGAATCACTAGCATGTGACGTCACAATCAAATTACCTACTTTTTATAGTTTTATACGGGTTTTAAAATAGATATTGTGTCAAAAAATAACTGCTGCCTACGTTTCTCTATTAATCTTCTGGTGCTTTATTTCATGCATGGTGTAAAATAATTTATTTTAAATACAGTCAAATACCCTATTATAAAATGAAACTCAAACCAAAAATCTCTCGGTTGCTTAAGTTATTTTTTTTAATGATATTGGAGGCTAACGAGGAGACGTATCACATTATGGTAAGCAATAACCGTCGCTCCTGGACACCCGCAGTACCAGAGGGGTTGTATTGTAAGTGCTAAGATGAATATTTTGTGACCCTATTACTAAGACTCCGCTGTCCGTCCGTCCGTCCGTCTGTCTGTCACCAGGCTGTATCTCACGAACCGTGATAGTTGAAATTTTCACAGATGATGTATTTCTGTTGCCGCTATAACAACAAATACTAAAAACAGAATAAAATAAAGATTTAAGTGGGGCTCCCATACAACAAACGTGATTTTTGCTCGAAGTTAAGCAACGTCGGGCGGGGTCAGTACTTGGATGGGTGACCGTTTTTGTAGATAATGGTACGGAACCCTTCGTTTGCGGTCCGACTCGCACTTGGCCGGTTTTATTAGCATAGGAAGAAGATGAGATCTATATCGATGAGATCTCTAACTGATATGTCTTTTGATAGAAAAACGCTTTTTAAAAATCAGTAACTATTACCAAAGACATATGTAACTTCGTATAAGACGAATAAAGTCTAAGGAAAAAACGTGCCTCGGAATTCAAGTAAAAGTCATTCTCGAATAGATGCCGCACACACCTTTAGCCTATCCTCGGCTAGATGGCGTACCGACACCGTTTCATATTTAACAATTTTAACACCTAGATATCAGTGAATGAACATGGATCAAAATGATATAAAAATAATAAAATCATTTATCCATATATATACATTTTTTGATAACTTTATACGTTTTCATTTTGAGTTTTAGTTGTGTGTCGATAGATGGCAGTAAATTTACAGTGACTACAAAATTTACAATGACAGGACCCCTCTATACTATCTATTCTTTTTGCTATTACTTATGAAAGCAGAAGAATATAAATGATCGTATTAGATTCGTATTTGTTACATATTTTCCTTGACTTATTTTTAAAACGTGTTTTTCAATTAAAAGACACATCAAGATTGTTTACCTTTTTTCTAATACTAAAAAAAACGAACTATAAGATCATTGAAACACTGATGTGCTTAATATAGCTTCAATTTAAAATCAACCTTATCGATAACCTAGAATGTCGTACCTTTAGATTGAAAACGTCACATTCAGTTAGAGTCCATAGGGGTCATCCATTAATTACGTCACACGTTTAGGGGGAGGGAGGGGGTCAAGAAAATGTGACATATTGTGACATGGGGGAGGGGGGAGACACAAACTTTGTGACGTCACTTTAACTTCATCAGTAACCGAAATTTTTTTTTTTAATTATTTTATTCGCTGTACTTACATTTAAATAACAAGTTTTTAAAACGATAATCGTTTTTATTCTTTTAATTTTCTTTCCTAAGCAGTTTTGGGTTATAAAATTACTAATATTTATATCGTCAAAAATATTTTGATAAAATATTAATAATACTTAGGTACTTACTTAATTCGATTTGGCGATTTAGTAGAAAAAATGTGACGTCACACTAGGGGGGAGGGGTTTGCCAAATGTGACCAAATGTGACAAGGGGGGGGGAGGGGTCAAAAAACCTAGAAATTCGTGTGACGTAATTAATGGATGACCCCATAGTAACTAAATGTTGTCCATAGTATGGACGATCCTGTAAATAGTACCGATATCGATCAAGCTCCGGCCAGGCGTGGCTCACTCCGCGATTTCGTCGCTTTGCTACAGGTAGCTAAAAGTACATCCGTTCCACACCAATTTTGGTGGCTAGCCATAAGCCGCGCGTAGCGCTGTCGCCATCTAGCGGCCATACCTGTCCTGATCGTAACAGACGCGTTTTGTTAGAGAGTGAGTCTCTGCACCTAGTACTATTATTTATTCTGTGCTCCGGCACAACGTTCAACACTTATCGATATCAGGGGTGCCATTCCAGTACGGTTACCATCAGTTTTTCACTGACATAAACGCCGTCGAGAACGTAATTTACTTTCTATACATCTCGCTCGCACTCACATATTAGTGCAAACGGGACGTATAGAAAGTAAATTACGTTCTCGACGGCGTTTATGTCAGTGACAAACTGATGGTAACCGTACAGTCGTCTTTAAACGCAGACGGGTCAAGGGCACCAACAAATCAGTTGTGTTGTCAGATTACAGTTTGTTATCACCAGCGACGGAATAGGGTAATTGCGTCAGTTTATCGTCCACTGTCAGTTTCCGCCCACTTGACGGATTGGCAAATAATACATTTAATTTTTAATTTGCTACTTGCGAATAATTAATATAATATTAATTTTTATGTAGATAGATAAATTGTTTAGGATTGCAATAAGTCCAAATTTGTGCAGCGATGAAGGTTTATATTCAAATTTCGTCAAGTGGACGAAAACTATATAGAGCCGGACGAAAACTAGCGCAATGACCCTATACAGGTCGACCGTAAAACCAACGCTAAGACTACAAAAGAACAGCTGATGGGCTACAAGATTAAGCAAATTTAAACTTAATGAAAATAGTGAATAGAATCAGGCGTTACTTTGCGGAAATCCATACTAATTAAAACCAAAATATTACTTTGCTAATCCGCGAAAAGATAACGTGCTAGTCAATCAGTGCTAACCCGTTATACTTACTTGCGTATTTTTACATGCAATTAATATTAATAATATAATTAATATTATAATTTATTCTTTTGGTGGTGGTTTGTTATATTTATTTGCGTATTTATTTTTGCGGTGGGAGGGTGGGAATATTAATTGCATGTAAAAATACGCAAGTAAGTATAACGGGTTAGCACTGATTGACTAGCACGTTATCTTTTCGCGGATTAGCAAAGTAATATTTTGGTTTTAATTAATGAAAATGTTATAGTTTTTGAGATATCGGCACTTTATAACCAGGATTCTTATAAAAGTGCCGATAACTCTAAAACTATGAGATTTTCATTAAGGGTATTTTCATTTGCTTAATCTTGTAGCCCATCAGCTAATGTGAATTATGTTCTGTGCGGTTATAGAAATATATAATATATATTTCTGTATATGTATTATAGAATAAATTCTGTATATTATAGAAAACATATTATATATAAAACACTCACTTATACTAAGTTCTTCATTCGTCTGTTCCGCGTTAGTCTGAAACAAAAAAAAAATTAAACGTCAATGACAAAATTAGTGATAGATAAGTACATAATAGGCGTAAGACGTAATATTTTTTGACAAACAAAATTTTTTATAACATTAATATATCGCTTACTCAACAGATCAGAAATAATACCCAAACTCCGAACATGCCCACGCCTAATATACGTCCTGGATGCAATACTAATAAATATAACCTGTTTGAGAAGGTCGAGGAGAAAATTCACGATGGTGACCTTAAGGGTGCAACTCGGTTACTCTTCTCCAACGACACTATGGCACCTGATACACCCGAAACCGCGGCCGCTCTACAGTCCAAACACCCGCCAGGCCCTTCCACCCCTATTTTCGTGGACCCTCCATCTGACCCTTCGGCATGTCTCCAAGCCACTGACAAAGACATTTTAGCAGCTCTGCTATCGTTCCCAAAAGGGTCTGCATCCGGCCTAGACGGCATTTCCCCTCAGCATCTGATTGACCTCACCAATTATGGCAGCGGTGTAACTGGTGAGCACCTTGTCTCCAGCATTACAAAATTAATCAATCTTATGCTGATGGGAGATGTGTGTCAAGAGGTGACGTCGGTAATTTATGGGGCGAACCTCATTGCCCTCTCAAAAAAAGACGGTGGCGTACGCCCTATCGCCGTAGGGTCGACTTTACGGCGATTAGCGGCCAAAGTGTGTGTCCGGCTAACACGCAAAAAACTACAAAATCTTTTTGAACCTATTCAGGTTGGCTTCGGCACACGCGGTGGCTGCGAGGCGGCGGTCCATGCCGTACGCACCTTCGTACAAAGCGACGCATGTGAGGTACTTTTAAAATTAGACGTACAGAACGCCTTTAATTCAGTGAATAGAGACACCCTGCTGAACGAAATTAAAATGACGGTTCCGGAAATTTATAACTTTTTACTACAGTGTTATCACTGTCCATCCAAATTAATGCACAAAAACAATGAGATCCTTTCGGCAGTGGGTTGTCAGCAGGGTGATCCCCTCGGTCCAGCCATATTTAGTTTGACAATTAATTCAATAATTCACAGTCTAAATTCCAAATTAAACGTGTGGTACCTTGACGATGGGACTCTAGGTGGCGATTCACAGACTGTCTTAGCAGATTTAATACAAATTAAAAATAAGTTTAAAGATATTGGGTTGGAATTAAATTTCAATAAATGTGAATTATATATTTCCGACAATGTAGATTCTTCTTCGGCATCCCAAATTATTCAAAGTTTTAATAACATCGCGCCATCCATCAAAAATATATCTAAAGACAGTCTACATCTTCTCGGAGCACCCATCTTCAATGAAGCCATCCCTCCCCTTCTGAGTAAATCTATTTCAAAATTTAGTGACTATTCGGACCGCCTTCTCAAAATTAGCAGTCATTCTGCACTGTTTATTCTAAAATTTTGTTTACTCATTCCAAAATTCACCTACCTGCTCCGCTGTTGTCCTATCTGGAAATACCCCCATCTACTCCGACCTCTTGACCTACTTTTAAAATCCCAAATTGAATCAATTTTGAACATCCGATTTAGCGAGCAGGCATGGACTCAAGCCACCTTACCGATAAGGTATGGTGGCTTGGGTACCCGTAAAATTTCAAGTGTTGCTTTGCCAGCATTCTTGGCCTCAATTCATAGCACCTCCGATCTCGCAGGTAATATTCTCAAAGCCTCTCCGGCTACAAACTGCGAGATCGCGTGCCTAGTTGAGGCGTCGAATGCTTGGCTAGCTGGACCGAGTCAAAATTTTCCGTCTCGACCGAAGATACAAAGGGCCTGGGATAACATAGCTTCAGTCTCTACTCTAAACTCACTTCTGGACACCGCGACAGGCAGGGATCGAGCGAGGCTTCTGGCTTCATCTAGGCCAGAGTCGGGTCAGTGGCTACACGCGTACCCCTCGCCTAACACCGGCACCTTTATAGACCCAGGGACGCTACGCATAGCCGCTGGTCTCCGGCTAGGTGTTGCTGTCTGCGCCGACCACAACTGCGCTTCATGTGGATCTGAAGTGGATAGCCTCGGTCACCACGGGCTCGCCTGCTCTTCGGGCGCCGGCCGCCTGTCCCGCCATTCCGCCCTCAATGACATCCTGAGAAGGGCGCTCGTCAGTGCCGGCGTTCCCGCCGCCCTGGAGCCCCAAATAGTGCGGAACGACGGTAAGCGCCCTGACGGGATGTCATTGATTCCCTGGAAGATGGGTCGTGCGTTGGTATGGGACGCCACTTGCGCTGACACGGTAGCGGCGTCCTACGTCCCATCGACCAGCAGGCGTGCTGGCGCGGCGGCGGACACTCGGGAGCGTCAAAAGGTAGCTAAATACAGCTGTCTCGGCGCTCAATACGAATTCGTCGCATTTGGCGTCGAGACGCTTGGTTCGTGGGGCAGAGGTGCACAGATGCTCCATAAGGCGCTCGGGAAACGGCTGAGGGAGGCAACGGGCGACCCCCGCGCGGGCAGCTTTCTCGCGCAGAGAATTGCCATCGCAATCCAGCGCGGGAACGCTGCCTGCGTGTTGGGCACCCTCCCGAGGGCACCAAATTTTGATAGGTATTTTTAATTTTTAGTTTTAGTTAATTTAATTGTAGTTAGTTTTAGTTTTATATTCGTGTTTATGTCTTTTAGTAATTTATATTAATAAATTTCATTGTCTCTCAAATTTTTTATGATATAAGAGGCAAACAATTACCGGGTTACGAGTGCGTTGCCGCCATTTAAGATGGGAGTACGCTCTTTAAAGGTATAACTGTCACATGAATCTTATGTTTAGATATTTGAAAGTTTGTTCCAAGTAGGTAAGATATTTGGAAGTGTTTATGCAAACACGGCTGAATAGAATTCCGTTAAATTGTCAACGAAAAGGACGTAGAAAAAAACCGGACAAGTGCGAGTGCAGACTCGCCCACCGAGGGTTTCGTACTTTTTAGTAATTGTTACAGCCTGGTGACCAGGGGCGTATTTACCCTAGGGCCATCCGGGCCATGGCCCGGGGCGCCAATCCGCCAAGGGCGGCGTATGTGGGCGTATGCCCTTTTTTTTCTTCCTTGACTTTAGGGCGCCGAAACTTATTGGCCCGGGGCGCCAAATTTCAAAATACGCCCCTGCTGGTGACTGACAGACGGACAGACGGCCAGTGGAGTCTTAGTAATAGGGTCCCGTTTTTACCCTTTGGGTACGGAACCCTAATAAGAGTGTCCAAAACTTCCATACATTTATCGTTCCTTAAAATGGTAACGGAATAGAAATAAAAATCTTGTGACACTTTTTATCCTATCAGGTAGGACCTATCTGGATAAAATAGCATAAAATTTCCCATATAAAAAAAATGCAGGGTTAAATTTTAAATTAATTGTGACCTGAAATAGATGTCATACATTAAAGAAAAAACGACGAATCCCTCCAGTGGCCTTTTGTAAATATCCTATAATAGAGTTAGACCAAGATAAGTATGCAACGATTTTGATAACACACGCAGTGCAAGTGTTATTTATTACAATTCCATGAAATTATGACGTATAAATAACACTTGCACTGCGGTGCCATCAAAATCATTGCAGACTTGTCTTGGCCCAACTCTATTTATTTATTATTTTAACCCGTCGCTGCAATCGGGTAAATAGATGAATTGCATTTGAAGACGAAGGCGCAGCGCACGGGCCGGTTAGATAACCCGCAGAAAGTAAGAGTGTTTCGTTTCATAACCGTCTAACAGGCTAGTGCTGCGCCACGGCTGACTATATCGATGTCGGCAAATCATATCGTCGCTTTGGGAAAAAACTTGTACTATATACACTGGTTTAAACTTTCACGATTTTTACACATTATTAAAGTGTAAAACGGGACGGTAAGTAAATCTTAAAACTTGAATACGCGATTAAGTCCCGTTTTACAATTTAATAAACTTGTACTATACTGTAAACTTGAGAAACAGGCTTGTTTGCGTAATAAAGACTTGATTGAGTTGCGGGCGTGCAATTAATATTTCCCGTCTTCGACTTAAAGTTTATTTTAGTTAAGTGTTTGGCTTCATACTTTCTGTCATGTGTTCAAACAGCTGTCAATTTATTCTTTGGGATATAATCATATTGTAAAATTATGAAATAATTTATGATACACTACTGTATATCCTCAGTATCCAATATTTTCATGGACTTTCGTTGGGTATAAGAAAGTTAAAAATAAAACAACGACGTACATTAGTGCGTTATCGCCTAGTTTTGGATTAAGAGTTATAATTAAGCCGACTTTTTAAACAGATGTGTAATTGTGTACAAAATACAAAGTATTCAGTAAATCACGCGTTAATAAAGTAATAAAAAGTTTAAATTTATTTGTATTTAACACTCGTAAAACAATAAATGAGAAGTCATTAACAAGCTTATATCAGTTATATCATAAAATACTTGATTTATTTAAAAGATTATCCTTCGGTACATACTAACATTATCTACAACACGTATGTATAATTGATTACATTAAAAACCGGAACAACGATAACCTTCGTAACTACGCAATTTTAATGTGCGAAACTTATCAAATCTACTTGTTTTAAATTTCAAGGTAATAGGTAAGTATCAAGATTAATCGATTTCATAAAAATCATATATGTACAGACATATTCCGCATTGATCAAATCAGGCTGAATTCATGTTGCGTAGTTTCTAATCTTCTTCGTAGTATTTTTTTTTTAAAAGAAGCTTTAAACGCATTAGTCAGTATGTACTCTGTTATAAATTTAAATTCTCTTAAAATAAAGGCTACGATTTTACGAAGAAAAAAAACATTTCTACTATTATGTCAATTTTCTGTCCAGTTATCTAGACTATGTTACAAAATTCAACATGTGTCACCATTTCTACAATGTAGGTAAAGTATTGTGTTATCGTCGTTATCGATAGCTATCACATCACTAGCTCAGACGGAACGAAAGCACGGCTATATGGGCTCGCGACCTCTGAGACAATGACTCTTAGCTCTGTGTCAGTATTATGCAACACAAATAGTGCAGTTATTTATTTGGCATCTTTATCGATATTTTTCACTTTTAGGGTTCTTTACACGAAGGACAATTTCACGCCAAGGAAAATAAACACATTACAGATGTAGTGCATAATAGTTTTCCATCGTATTTTCTCGGAAACGTTCGGATTTGTCGTGCTACTTCAGTCAACCTCAGTACTTTTTGTACCGAGACTGAAATAGAGACTAAAGAGACACGTTCATACGTTTTCGTGAAAATACGATGGAAAAGAATTATGCACTCATCATTGACCACAGAAACTTGACAGATGATTGTTGCAGCGACAGTTTATTAAGAAGAGGTCTGTGCGCCGTCGGAGATCGGAGGTGCGGCGCACCTTTTCCTATGGCTGTAAAGTCCAATCGCAGCACGACACTTCCTGTCACAAAGATCGCAGATCTGTATTAAAAACCTAACTTATGGTGCCCCCGGCAGCGAGGCCGGGCAAAAGCTGCCGGTGGTCAGGGCCGCAGAGAGAGGTACCGACGTACTACATATACGCGCCATTTCCGAGATTACCGCCTTCTGATCTAACCCTTGATCTGATTATTAATTATTATAACTACTGCTGGCTGTAGGTACTACTCGTATTTCCTGTAGGTTGCCTAACCGGGCCAGTTCCTTGGTTGCAACACTTCGTAACTAGTTGCGATACTTCCGCTCCTTGGTTGGCTTGGTTGGTTGGCTATAGTAAAGCCAACCTAAAAACTGAACGCCTCTAAGACAAAGATCTTTTTCACCTCAGCAGCTCGAACAAGGGTACTTTGCTTTTTAAAAACAGTGAGCAAAATGCGATTTTGCTCACTGAGTCATTTTGTCTCACTCAGTGAGCAAAATCGCATTTTGCTCACTTAGTGAGACAAACTTACATTTAAGTTACCTTTATAGTCAAATGTCATTTCAACATGCGGGGTCTAATACAAGTTCGATATACTGGGGTTCTATTATCTCTGTCCCTCTAGGTATGTTCTCACTGCTTAGGGTGAAAAAAATTGTGTACTACACGAGATCAAAGTTATTTACATCTCGTGCGCTTTTGAATCCCTTACTACGCTCAAGATTCTAAATTAGATTTGTCATAAACTTAGCAAGAGAAATATCTGTTTTTTTCCGATATAATAAAGTTTTTTTTAATAAAACAATGATGGTGGCAAACAGGAATACGGCCCGCCCGATGGTAAGCGGTAACCGTAGCCCATGGATGCCTGTGACGTCAGCAACAGTGATGTTTTACAATTGTCGCACCTGTCGCCGTGGTGAAATTGGAGCCTGGACACTCGCAAGTCATACCGGTCCGGATATACCGTAGGCGACAGTTCATTCCACAGTTTCGCTGTGTTGCAGGTAGGGTTACCAGATGTCAAGAATTTTCCTGACATGACAGGAATTTTGGCCGTTTGTCAGGAATGCGGCCGGAATACGAAAATGTCAGAAATTTCAGTGAATGAACAGACTTTTCTATTATGTATGCACCTAAAAAGGTACTTACATTATTTAAAGGAGATCGTCGATTTTGGGCCCGGAGAAAAACCATCACGTATATGGTACAGACTATTACAGTAATTATATACGCATTTTATTACTGAAAAATATATAATATTGAGTAAAAATTAAATGGGAATTAGAAATACATAATTAAAAGACATTATATTATTCATTTCCGTAAATCAATGTATAATATTATCAAAAGCCTTGCCGTCGTCAACATCTTTATTAGCATTGACATAACGCTCAACTTCACACAAACCGTGCATTAAACTATATGGTGGGTAGCCATAAGTCATAGGCGTCATAGCTGACATAAGTGCGTTTCGATACTATTCAAAATATAAGTAGTGTCATTTATTATTTATTTAATATATACCTACTTTTACATTCCAAATAGACTATAAAATGCCTAAAATAAGTACTTAAGAAATATAATAATTAGACTTTATATTTAGTTACATAGTTTGGAGATTTAAACGACTTCAAAATATGACGATATCATGCTACTTTTATAAGTCTTATAACGAAACGCAACCATTTTTATCAAAGTGTCAAATATTTTCAAGTAACGCCAACCTTAAATAAACCTTATTTCATTGAAAGAAGATTTAAAATGGTCAGATGTCAATCTGTTTACTCTGCGTAGAAGTAAAAATGAACTTCCGAACAAGATCAAAATATAACTTTTTATTGAATGAGGAAACGATTTCAGTTTCATTAACATGTCAGAATTTCTCTATTTTCTTTTAAAAAGCCATAACACTTTTACAGAATAGTGTGAGTATACGCTTTTGTATTTAAAAGTTTTTCTTGTCATGTTCAAGTTTTTATTGCAGTATTTCTCATAATTCCCGTTATATTTCGTGGTTCTGTTTTTATCATCATACTTTAGCAATTATAACGATTAATTTCCTATATATATTACATGTATACGTTCAATTTGCTAGTGGGCCCAAACAACCTAAGAAAATCGACGATCTCCTTTATATACTTAAATCCAAAACAAAATCATATTTAAACAATGTATGTATCAAGCAACCATAGATAGAGACGCTTACGGTTAGCCCCCCCGTTACCGATATGAGCGTCAGGAAAAATATTCGCTAATCAGGAATTTCGTCAGAAAATCTTATATTTACCCTATACTTGCAGGAAGTTTCTGGGGAAACGCACAGTTGAGGGCTGCCTACCATCTAAGTGGTAATGGGACTTTACTGTCCTTTTTAATTTTATCTGCTATGGAGGTATACAATTTGATAATTAATCTCTTATCCTCCATTTCATAAATAGACGATTTCACGGAATATCGTTCGAAGCGAAAGGCTGAACACACAGACTCAAAACCAGTAAAAAAATTAAAAGTTGAAATGCAAAACGACAAGGCTGGGTGAAGGTTGGTCGGTCAACTTATTGCCAAATATTTGGTTATCAACATATCAATTTTGAGTTTTGAGTTATTGACACTGTGTGCGCGACTGTGGCGTCCGCTTGGTGGCTTTTGGACATCAGGTATTTGACATTGATAGATTTTATTTGGCGATCTTGAGGGCTTTCTCTAGTCACTTCATCGATTTGAAATTGAAATTCAAAACCTGATTTGTTGACTTTCGCTCGATAGAAAAAGAAATCAAACATACCAGTAGGTCAACCATTTCCGCACAAAAGTTATGAATATGAAAATTGCTGTCAAAAATGCGGAAAAAATTAAAATTCACAACATGTTATCCGCGATGTCGGGCACGCACAGCCATCTCGATCACGCTTACGCCCAGTGAGAGATGAACCTGAACCCACGGGGACTTAAATACATTATTCAAGCCACAGAAGAACATATTTCACACACCAGCCTAAACCGAAAAATTCACCTGATATATAGCTCTAGGTACTACGTAGCGGACTAGACCTAGGTACAGTCACCATCAAATATATCGGAGCGGCCAAGGTACTCATAAATATCTGAACGTGCCTCTGTTGTCAAGGCGTTAGAGTGTGTGTTCTGATAATTTTGAGCACCTTGGCCGCTCTGATATATCTGATAGCGTACCTAAAGTTTTATAAAGCTAGTCACGTCTCAATACTCTCAATTGTCATCTTTATTGCGCAAAGCACGCAAAATGGCACTCGCAAATTTGACTAGAATATAAATATAGTTTTTTTGGAGATGATAATTTGATAACACGAGAACAGCCCTGTAACCTACTTTTGGAACACGTTAATGATGGCCTTCATATGATAAGAAGTACGTGGCATTAATATTTTTGGACATGAGAAAGTTTTTCTGGCGATATAACCAAAGATACATATATCTAAATAAGTAAACATGTTAAGGCCATTCACACATCGATTTAACGATTTTTTAAGTAGTTATAACTATATTAATAATAAAAAAAGTAAAAAACAGATTAGATTAAATAATAGTACCTGCCTCAGCCTGCAATTGCTTCAATAAGATCGAAGGATTAATACTTTTTAAGATACTTTTACAAGCTTCTGTTCATCATCATGATCATCAGCCTACTCACGTCCACTACTGGACATAGGCCTCTCCTATTAATAACTGAGCTAAGCTTCTGTTAAACCGATAATACCTCAGTTACAACAGTTTAGACAGTAGAGTGTAGAGGATCAAAATTAACATAACATATCACAAGACATAATCAAAGAAATACATCGATTAAGCCTTAGTTAATTTTCATCCTCACCAAAGTTGTAGAGAGTCGAAAGAGGTCGTCGACACCGTTGTGAAACTTGCTAGGTGACCCTATATAGACTTAGGCTAGGCACGCCGCGGTCTAGACATTCTTGCGGTTATTCGCAATTTAACTAAGATATATTTTTTAAACTCATCTAAGGTGAAAATCGGGTTGATCTTCTTTATGTTTTTTTGATTTATGGTCGGGCTGGTAGCCTGGTCTCAGATCCAGAGGCTCAACAAATACACACATGCGACTTATGCGGCAAGAAGTGCTGTGCAGCGATAGGTTTGTATACCTAGCCATAGGCGGCGTTGCAACAATCATCCGTCAGGGATGCAGTGGCTATTGATGACTTCTTTATGATATAGAAGGCAAACGCCTGCCGCTGGCGTACTGTCGACGCCGAGCTGCGGGCAGCTGGACTGAGTTGGAGGGACGCGGAGCGCGAGGCATAGGACAGGAGCGGATGGCGACGTCTCACGAAGCCCCTTTGTACCAATGGGCTACCAGGACGACAACAACTCGCAACACTAGAGGGGTTCGCAACAACAGTCCGGAAGTATCTACCGCAGGTGACAGTTCATTCTACAGTTTAGCTGTACGAGGCAGGAAGTTTCTAGAGAATCGCACAGTTGAGGAGTGCCAGCCATCTAAGTGGCGAGGAAATGTTATACTTAATTTTAAAGTAAGATGATTGTGATTGTGAGAAGCGCTGATGGCCTAGCGGTAAAGCGTGCGACTTTCAATCCGGAGGTCGCGGGTTCACACCCCGGCTCGTACCATTGAGTTTTTCGGAACTTATGTACGAAATATCATTTGATATTTACCAGTCGCTTTTCGGTGAAGGAAAACATCGTGAGGAAACTGGACTAATCCCAATAAGGCCTAGTTTACCCTCTGGGTTAGAAGGTCAGATGGCAGGCGCTTTCGTAAAAACTAGTGCCTACGCTAATTCCGGGGATTATTTATCAAGCGGACCCCAGGCTCCCATGAGCCGTGGCAAAATGCCGGGACAACGCGAGGAAGTTGATGAAAGTAAGATGGTTGTGATCTTCTCAATTTTTGATAAGTTTAACATGAGTCTATGTCAGAGAACTTTATTATTACATACACATTTGAGGAACACAATCTGATTAGACCTAAACACTAATAAAACACGGTACCTAATGACCGGTCCCGTAGAATCTAGGTTATACAGACATTGCCCAAGCCCTTTCGGTGTCGATTGCAAAAGTCTAGCTTTCAATCTCAAGACCTTTGCGAATATTTTATAAGCTCACGTTCTCTTTTTGCCATATTTGGATATTAAGTATTTTCCTAACATTAAAATAAACCTACTTAAAAATTAAACAACAATAGAAAAAATAAATGTATGTCAAGTCAATTTTAAGTTGTCTTTCTTTTAGTGTTAGTTCCTGTCGCATTCTCTCAAAGGTTAGCTGGAAGATCCTTATATAAGTTCGCCTTTGTACATACCTATAATATTGTTTACTTCGTCGTGCCTTTTTTGTATAAACTTCTTTATGGGCAATAAAGTGACACATATAAGTACATACCTATGTAAATCAAGGAGATTTATGACACAAATGATTAACAACAAAGTGACGAAACGTCATCTCTAAAATATAATTAAGTAGGTATTTTACCCAACTGTCAACAATTAAACTTAGTACCCAATAAATCGCATTGTACAGTCGCCAGATATATCGGAGCGGTCAAGGCGCTCACAAATATCTGAACACGCCTCTATTGTCAAGGCGTTCGAGTGCGTGTTCAGATATTGTGAACACCTTGGCCGCTCCGATATATCTGATGGCGACTTTACCTAATACTCTTAGTGAAGATAATAAATTGATTGACAGAACGTCGTCTGCATATCAATTGTCATCAATAAACATCGTAAAACTTGGAGACAAATCTGTCAAGTATATGTTAATTTTTTTTTTTAAGTACGTCAAAGACGTGTCTCGAACTCTCGACGCCAATTGATTAGAAATAGCATAATTCGTTTACATCAAGGAAACCTTTAACTTGTCTTCTTAGCGCCACTTGAGCTGATCTGATGATGGAGACAGGAGGTAGTCATGGGAACCCTATGATAAAACAACGCAAAGTAATTGTGTTTGGGGTTGTTAGAATTGTCTCGGTGAGTGTTAGTTGCCTGTGGAAAGAAAAGAACAGTCAGCGATAAAAGCTTGTACCCAAAATCAAATGTTTGTCAAAAACTTATTATGAAAGTAAATCGCCGGAACGACATATTGCAGTATAGTTAGATTTTTAGGGTTCCGTACCTCAAAAGGAAATAACGGAAACCTTATAGGATCACTCGTGCGTCTGTCTGTCCGTCTGTCACAGCCCATTTTCTCCAAAAGTACTGGACCAATTAAGTTGAAATTTGGTACACATATGTAAATTTGTGACCCAAAGACGAACATGTAACGTAAACAAATAAAGTTTAAACATGGGGGGCACTTTTGGGGGGTAAATGAGAAAGTAAAAAAAATCAGTTTTTAAACTATATTGTTGTAGTTTTTAAACATTATCGGTTTTTTTGTCATCAAGTTCCTACAACCAAAATCTGCATTGCGTCAAGAAATTCGGTGTTTCGGTCACAGTGACACTACCACAGACAAAAATTTGAATAATTCGATGCTAAGCATTTATGACAAGATTGTGTGGGAGTCCCTTTATAGCTCTAAGACCAAATGCTTGTAAAACGGTATTTTTTATGAGTTTTAAGACATTGCTGAGTGAAGAGTGGATATGCTAATTTACAACCCATAATCATTCAGAGGAAAGGGAACGACCGGTTCTTCATAAAAACGTAGTCCCCATTTTCCTCTTTGAATATTGACATTATGAAAAATATTTTAATTTTAATGGATGAAGGTTAACTATGCCCCTTTGTTGGACTTTATTCGATTATTTTATTACTAGGGCACGTATTCACTATATACAATTTAGTTTATAAACAGTGTTGGTAAACAATGTTTTCACCTCAGCAGCTCGAACAAGGGTACTTTGCTTCTTAAAAATAGTGAGCAAAATGCGATTTTGCTCACTGAGTGAGACAAAATGACATTCAAGTGACATTTATAGTCAAATGTCATTTCAACATGCGGGGTCTAATACAAGTTCGAAATACTTGGGTTCTATTATCTCTGTCCCTTTCACACTGTTAGCAAAAAGAAACAGACGAAAAAAAGTTTAAACGACATTCAACGGTATATTGACTGTTTATAATAGACCCCCGAAAAACTTCAGAACGCATCGTTCCAAACCACGTACGAGCTCCGTACGAGTATGAATTCTTAATAATTATTTAAATAAAATAATGTTTAAGATTTGATAAAAATACTATATTTTAGGTATTTTATTGTACAATTAAAATAATGAACTCAAAAAATACACAGATTATCACGCAAAATTAATTATTTTACTTTTAAGAATTTCTACTATAGTTCACAAATAGTACGTATCCGCAATTCGGACCGTATCTTAAAAAGTTTTGTTTTTTACAAAAAAAAAGTTGTCGGTTGAAGTGTCAGTTGATCAGTTCGTTATTTCCATATTATTTTACTGAAATTTATTATTACGTTTTGTTTTTGTGTTCGATTGCGGTAATTAAACTTAATTGTTTGTATATCTTAAGAAAACATTATTGCATAGGTATTAAGTGACGAAGAAGGATTACATTTTTCAAGTTGTCTAATAGGTATGTTCTCACTGCTAAGGTGTGAAAAATTTTGTGTACTACACGAGATCAAAGTTATTTACATCTCGTGCGCTTTTGAGTCCCTTACTACGCTCAAGATTCTAAATTAGATTCACTCGCTACGCTCGTGAATCTATTATAGAATCTTTCGCTTGCACGGGACTCAATATAAGCACTCGAAGAAATATCAAACTTTGATCTCTTGTTGTACAAATAACTATTCTGAGAAAATGTATTAGATATTACGAAACATTGTTTATAAACCTGGTTTCTAAACAAAAATGTTTATAGTGAATACGTGACTTTTGCCTTTATATGTATACAAATCCGCGTTAAACAAAAATGTAAAAAAAATATTTTGAGGAAAAGTCTCAACCAAAATATTGACGTCAAATCTTTCAAATCAAAATTTCACGGTAAAAATTAAAGGTAAACAAACAGACACAGAAATATTTTAACAGGAAAAAGAAACTTTGGCATTAACCTATATAGTTTATTAACAATTTTTTTTTAACCTTATTGTATAGATATATAGATCTTTATTTGGTATTAATCATACACCGTCCATTACATAATAAAAATAAGTAGATTAGAACGAATTTCGTTTGTATTAAAAAGCAATGAAATAAAAGAAATGCTACTTTATTTGGTCCATGAAAGGTTCAAATTAGATTGCACGAATATGTACACTGTAATGTAAATTTAGTCTCAGGAGGTTAATCTTAGGCATGATGGTTCCTCTTTCCATATAAATGTTAAAGGATTTTTAACACTTGGATAGTCAGCAGCATTAGTGCTAATGGCTGTTTATGTTTATATTCTAAGTATGTCAATGTTAATCTAACAAGCGGATTCAAATGAAATGATAATGTCCGATTCTATGACCGAAACATAATTTTAAAACCGGCCAAGTGCGAGTCGGACTCGCGCTCGAAGGGTTCCGTACCATGACGCAAAAAACGACAAAAAAAATCACGTTTGTTGTATGGGAGCCCCATTTAAATATTTATTTTATTTTAGGTTTAGTAGGTATTTGTTATTATAGCGGCAACAGAAATTTGAGTGATGCCTCGCCTGGTAGAGCAAAAAAAAATGCTCTTAGTAAAAAATACTAATAGGGGATGTAAAATGATATATCTTGATACATTGCCAAGAAAAGGGTTAATACACTTAATACATAGAAAGTAAACTACGAGTAAAAGCATTTTAAAGTTCTAATAAGGCACAGTACAGCGAGCGCTCTGTTTTATACACTAACGAAAGTTTACTGCATCTAAAATTAATAATTGTGTGATACATTTGTGACGTTCCAGGGGGAAAGGTACCTTATGGCGGCTGGCGCTTACATCGTATAGCACCGCAATAGTATTGGAGCGGCGTTAATAATAGCGTAAGCGCCAACCGCTATAAGGTACCTTTGCCTGTGGGACGTCACATTTATTTAGCTTTAACTAAAATTTATTTCTGACATTTGTGTGATATAGAAAAAAGTCACTTTGACCATCAAAATACAGGCAACGTAGCTTTTTTAGGCATTCAGATTATATACCTAACTAAGAATCGCTAAAGCTATCAGTTGGCCTCATCAGCATTTGCAAAATATTTGGCTAACCCAGCCCAATCTGTGTGAATTTGTGAAACAACAGGCACATTTACGGAATAAAACAAGGGTGACCACGTTGTTTCTCGTCATGAGACTCTGTTTTATTTTGTTTACTTAGTAGCGTCTTTCCGAAACTGAAATTATTGCCGAAATGGGAACTGGACATTCGGTTTTGCTTTAGCTTCGGCCGAAACATGAGTTTTATGCCGGGACCTGTCGAAACCAAAACTGAAATCGATACTTTGGTTGGATACTATTAACCGCGGCCGGCTCCCTGACACTGCGGGGTTGCAAACTGCATCGCAGCCATAATTGTGTGTTTTTAGTTTTAAGATATATTTTGTAATAATATGTATGCTAGTTTTAATCTATGGGCCAATAGTTGCCTGAAAATAAATATATTCATTTCATTTAATTATTACTTAGTTGGATATCTATAATGCAATTAAAACTAATAACACATTGTTTGCAGTTTTTCTGTTTCTTATTATAATTAAGTATCTATATTTTTAAGAAGCTTATATTTGTGAAGTGGGGGGTAAGAAGTTAGTCGTTCAACATTGTAATTTTATAACTCCCTCTCTTTATCTTAGTGCATTCCCGGTTGTATCCCCAAAGAGGACAGTGCTATACTATTTAAGAAATTAACGAGAAATATAATGTCCGGTATAGTTCTTCGCCGCTGAGAAGTCAAGTTTGAAACCAATTTTTTTTTTTAATATGTAAAATGTAACTGTATTGTAGCATCAATAATGACTTTGCGTGGCAACATGTAAATGTATTGAGAAAAAGGACTGTCCTGTTTATTTGAACTAAGTCTTGTCACCATGGCACACTGACATTTGGCCTACTGCACCACGCAAGTGTTTACATTTGAAGTGTTTACTGTTTACAAATATATCATGTCGCCGGCTGATGCCAAAATAGTCCTTATCTACCTAAGAATAAATGCTAGGTGTAGTAACCAAGTCCTTAGTTACTATCGATGTTCAATAGTGTTTGCTTATTTGCTTACACTTGAGTTGAAATGTTAGTAAATAAGCGACAATTTTGCAAACTACGCACAAATAACGCTGTTCTATTGATTCACTCACCTAAGTTTAGCGTTTTACGCTCAAAGGCAATTAGAATGGGTCATTTTAACAGAAACTTATGCAATGTGTCCAGTAGTATAGAAACTGTTTACATTCACTGGTTTTGCCCCTGTGCAGCATTAAATTAAACTGATTTTGTACTAATATGTGCCTTAAAAATAAATGAAAACGAACTATATCATTTACGCGCATCATTCGAAGCGATATTGCAACAGACGAAAATTTACCGCGAACATGAATATGATTGCAACTACAATACAAAACACTTGAACATCGGTGAACCTTATGCGTTTAGCAATAAGGTTGAGAAACTGTCAATTAACTGTGCTGTAAGTAAGTAAGCGGATTGTTATGCCATTTAAGGTTCTTGCTAAATTGGAAACTCTATAGAGTAAGTATTGAACTACCGATTTAGCTAGGACCCTAAATGGCGCAACAATCACGGAGTGTGATGGTACAGTCGACGTCAAAGATATGTTTACATTTTTCGCCTTATTACAAAGGCATAAGGTGCAAAAGTGTAAACATATCTTTGACGCCGAATATACATGTACACAATCGCATGCGACGCGTTTAGATTGCCCAGTTCCTAAATTGGTAAATCTTAGCCATCGTTTGCCCATGGCACGCAGTTTCGAAAACGCGGTTTGCAATGGAGAATTAACGCTTTTTTGCAACTTTGTTGAGTGCAACAGACATTTAACTGATCACTGGTGTGTCAATGGAAAGATTCCACGCGAAACTTTCTGCATTTGTCGAATTCTAGTGTATCTTTCTAGAAATTTTCAGAAACTACTTCAACCTTCATTCATTCAATTTAAGAGCTGGGCTCTTGTCGGTGCAGCGTGATGAAGTTGTCTTTACCTTGGTCGGTCCAAAGCCAGCCCTTTAGGACCACTTCATCAGAAACATCACAGAAGGGAAAATAAATGGAAGGAGAGGGAGGGGGAGACCAAGGAAAAGTTATATGAGCCAAGTAAAGGAGCATGTAGGGGCCGTGTCGTACCAGGACACTAAAGGACATATGTATTAAAGTTTATAACGAAGAATTATTAATTGTAACGTTCTCAATCAAAAGGTACCACATTTTCGCTTGCCATAAGGACGCTCTGACTGACAGGTTATTCGTATTTAACGATAACAAGCTCTTTAGCGATAAGACCGCCTGTTGTTTAACCTCTCCTTCCTGTATTATTTGTATTGTTTTTTGTAATGAGGTTAAGCAAATTTCGCCTTTATGGTAAGCGACAAAGCGGTACCGTTTGATTGAGAACGTCACATTTAGCTAAAAAAGGTTAACTATAAAAGTCGCCACGGCCAAGACCGTAACACCATAAATGCTAGAAACTTGAAAATGATTAGTTATTTACGATACAAGTGCGGAGAAGAGTAAATTCGAAACGAGTGGCAATAAATTAAAACACGACCGAAGGAAGTGTTTCAAATCGACACGAGTTGCGAGTTGCGAATTACCTCTTCGCACGTGTATCGTACAACGTTTTACAGTGCATATGGCCCTTTAAACTTTTGATATATGTACCTACTTACGCACGGAAAGCACCATAGGAATTTCGTACCTACATTGAACCGCCTGTTCCTGATCTCTATCTACGCGCGTAGTACATATATGTACTGTAAAGTTTATTCTAGTGTGAAAATTAAAATACATGGTGCCGTAAAACTCGTGACTAGGCCACGCGCGTAGATAGAGATCAGGAACAGGAGGTTCAATGTAGGTACGAAATTCCTCGCGTGCTAAACGTCCTTTTTTTAGTCGTGACATAATCTTAGTAAGTACTTACCTATCATACTTATAGAGTTGGTGATGTGAATCATTGCAAGGACTTTTCTAGAAAACTGGTTTTAGTCATCAACTAATCTAAGATACATAATTAATATAAAATAATCTAGCGGTAAATAACAAAGCGCGTATTATGTAAATTTATACTTTATAGTTTATTTACTAATGACTTAGAGTTGCTCGTAGTAACACCAAGTGGTCTTTAAGTTATACAAAGTGAATTCACAGCATATGATTTATGTATATTGTATGAAGCTACCTCTATTAGGTATATAGGAAGTTTTTTTTAAATATATGGGTGTATAACTATTTTTTGTTGTTATTACGTCCCGTCAACCAGGAGAAAATAGTAACACAATTCAATTCAATGCTTTCTGATGTATATTTTAACCTTTTGGACACCAATGAGGGATATATCCGCACCGTAGGTCCAACGCCAAAGACGGATTAATCCGTCACAGACCACAGAGCAACAATAGAACATGTGCATATGCATAAAATTTAATTTCAGTTTTGACACTTCGGTGACGTGTCGTCTGAGTGACAGCTTTTGCGTTTGACACGGCGTCGAAAAGGTTAAAAGCTGTTCCATGTCCTTTCTTAGGACCCAAACTCTTTCTATGCCAAATTTCATCTGAATCGGTTCATCGGTTTTATTGTGAAGAGGTAACATACAGAGTTACTTTTGCCTTTATAATAAATATTATAGCACCTAGCGATTTATATGGAATATTTATTACTATAAATTATAGTTAAAGCCTACCCGCTAACCTTCATAATGTGAGAAGTTGTGACATCCAAACTGGTTCAGAGAAATGGGATCACGGTCGTGCTTAAGCCACTTGTTTGGGCCAGAACTCAAGGCATGCAGGTAAATCCGCAAGAAAAGATTGTTAAGATTGTTCAATTATGTACAGAGTAGCTGCGTCTCAAGGGAGCTGGGATAAAATAGCTTCCTGCATTGAGTCGAAGAAAGCGACCAACATAAGTACCTACATAGCCGACTATGTACTGTATTTATTGCAGGCGACTGTACCTATGTCGCTATTCGCTTGTATATTCTGAGAAAATTTTATTTGGCCTTCGCCATATTGCGGATTTGACTCGGATCCTCACAAATCTCACAATCCTCAAATATCGATTTTAATACGATCAGCCATAAAATAGAAAAAATTAAGATGGCGGCCACGTTTTTACAAGCTTTCCGACCCACTTCCCGACTTCCGATTGAGCTGAAATTTTGCATATGTAAATCGGATGACAATGCAATATTATAATCATATTATGATTTAGTCTCTGCTGCCCTACGCCCCAAGCCCTGTAGTAAGTATTAGCCACCCCTTTCTCAGCACCCAAAGCCCTGTAGTAAGTATTAGCCACCCCTTTCTCAGCACCCATCATATAGGTAGACTGCCGTCCCTAATATCTCGCCGCTCTAGTCCCGGGCCTATTTGGCCTTAGGGTAAATCCGCCACTCATTATGATGACATGGAGCTGATCTGATGATGGAGACAGGAGGTGGCTACGGGAGCTCTGTGATAAAACAACGCAAAATAATTGTCTCGATGAGTATTAGTTGCTTGTGGTAAGAAAACCAGTCAGCTTGTGCCATAAATGATTTTTTTGCTAAAAACTTAAAATTACTTACTTAGTTGAACTTGATATGATTTGCAACAGACTGTCTTTCTCCTTTTAACCGTTTATAAACAGTGAAAGCAACAACGTTTTAATAATTACGGCGAAAATAGAAAGGTGCCAACAAAATACCGGTATTAAGTTAGGCTGCCTAAATTAACCTAGACTAGCCTAGACTTCAGTTGGTCTAGCTCTCGCCGAGGCCAACCGAGAGCTATTATCGTTGTACAGTTTACGCCATTTATGAATTAGATTTTGATTTTATTTTAGCAATCTATGTCTGTCGGTTCCACTGGAGCCATTTTCTTAAATAAGGTACAGTCAGCAGCAGAAGTTGCTAAGCGGGCGAGGTGTTCAAAATTACTTGACACGCTCTCATTCTCTTAAGGCTTGGCCACATACAGAGCGCGACGCAGCGCCGCGTCCACGCCGCGCGACCGCGGCACATGCTAACAGGTTACCGACGTCAAACAGACTGCGTCCCGCCGGTATCACGCCCCGCTTCTGTCGCGCCCCGCGCCGCGCGGCCCATTGCGTCCGCGCGGCGCGTGCGCAGCGCTGCGCCGAGCGAACGCGGCGGCCCGCCGCGTCGCGCAAGGTCACGTCAGTAGGATCGGACGTAGGCAGCGAGCGGTGCGCCGCGTTCCCGCGCGGCCGCGCCGCGTTCACGCGCGCCTTGAGGGCGTGTTGAGAGCGTGAGGCCGGCGCGATCGGCGCGCGCCCTGTTTGACCAGGCTTCGCGTCGGCATCACGCGGCGCGGACGCGGCGCTGCGTCGCGCTCTGTGTGTGGCCAAGCCTTTAACAATATAGTCGCGTCAAGATCATTTTGAACACCTCGCCCGCTTAGTAACTTCTGCTGCTGACTGTATCAATTCTCTTTTAGGTCAGCGGTGTGGTGGGTGTCCATGGGAGGGTTTGCAGTATCCGCCAATTTTTCGGATCCGAATATTTCGGAATGGGCGACGACAATCGCTGCTCGTTGGCCTCTTATATCATAAAAAACCGGACAAGTGCGAGTCGGACTAGCCCACCGAGGGTTCCGTACTTTTCAGTTTTTGTTGTTATAGCGGCAACAGAAATACTTCATCTGTGAACATTTCAATTTTATAGCTATCACGGTTCATGAGATACAGCGTCAACAGACAGACGGATAGTGTAGTCTTAAGTAATAGGGTTCCATTTTTACCCTTTGGGTACGGAACCCTAAAAAAGTGTCTTACGATTACGACTATAAAGATAATAGTACTTTCTAGTAGATAAAAGTAACTTCTTTAAAATCGATACATTTTAGACTGCGCACCCCAAAGGACGAACGTAATGTTTACGGATTCTGGTGATTGTGCAGATTTTACATGTTGATATCTGTAGCGAACTGTACAAGTGAAACTAAGCTTAGAAAGTAATTTCCATTTTCATGGTGAACTCGCTAGACGGGTTCTCATATTGGTGCTATTGAAAATAGTTACTAGTACGGCTACCACCAGTTTTGACATTGACATAACGCTCACGTTTAAGTAACTTACTTTCTATGCATCTCGCTCGTACTCGCATATGCGAGCAATAGTGGAAGCGAGATGTACAGAAAGTAAATTACGTAGACGTGAGCGTTATGTCAATGTTAAAACTGATGGTAGAGGCTTAGGTAAACTCGCTATCAGTGTTGCCAGATGGTCACAAAAGTCACATTTTTCGTGACTTTTCGCCTCCTCGTGTGACATGTGCGTGACTTTCGATCATGAGGCAATTTTTGTGACTTTTAAGCTAGTCGAATTTTGGACAAGTTTAGTTATGCAATTCGTATTATTTAGGAACGCAGTGAACGAACCCAAGTTGACACTTGCACTGACACTTTGACGTTACATCCACCATCATGTTTATTATAATAGTCGTGGCAAAATGAGACTTGTTACCTTGGAATGACGGTGTTATTTAGTTTGATAGTATACCTAGTAGTTCTTTTTAGGGTTCCGTACCCAAAGGGTGAAACGGGACCCTATTACTAAGACTTCGCTGTCCGTCCGTCCGTCCGTCCGTCCGTCCGTCCGTCCGTCCGTCCGTCCGTCTGTCACCAGGCTGTATCTCACGAACCGTGATAGCTAGACAGTTGAAATTTTCACAGATGATGTATTTCTGTTGCCGCTATAACAACAAATACTAAAAACAGAATAAAATAAAGATTTAAATGGGGCTCCCATACAACAAACGTGATTTTTGACCAAAGTTAAGCAACGTCGGGAGTGGTCAGTACTTGGATGACCGTTTTTTTTTTGCTTTTTTTTTTGTTTTTTTTTTTTGTATGGTACGGAACCCTTCGTGCGCGAGTCCGACTCGCACTTGCCCGATTTTTTTAGTGTAATGATTCATTTCTTTTAGTCTGTACCTATCTATACTACTCATTGCACTGCATCAGTTATATTGAGATAATTGAGCGCTCAAAAACCATTACTGTGTCATTTTTATCCGGGGGTAAATTATTTACGCATATAGGTACTTTTTTAGGGTTCCGTACCCAAAGGGTAAAACGGGACCCTATTACTAAGACTCCGCTGTCCGTCCGTCCGTCCGTCTGTCACCACGCTGTATCTCATGAACCGTGATAGCTAGACAGTTGAAATTTTCAGATGATGTATTTCTGTTGCCGCTATAACAACAAATACTAAAAAGTACGGAACCCTCGGTGGGCGAGTCCGACACGCACTTGTTCGGTTTTGTATTTTCTTTTGATTAAGTTTAATGAATAATGAATGCCGCAAGTTGAGTACAGACGCCAATAAATGAACCGTTGCTTGCACTAGTTGCACTTGCACGGTCTTGCAGTCGCGCGAGCGGTGAACAATGGAAACAGTGGAAACTTTTAAAACTATTCTTTCGCACTGACTGACTGTGACTCATGTGACTAGGTCCGGTGATTTCACGCTTCGCGCTTTTATTTATTTACCTGTGAAAATAACAGTGTTTTTTCCGAATTTGTTTACGATTCGATAGATAGGTAAGTAAACTTTGATTAATAATTGTTTTTTAGTAAGATTTCGTATCAACGTAAATGTTTGGAATATATCGTCAACCATAGGTTCAATTCAATATTACTTTGTCTGGGTGACTACAAAAAAAATCTGCGATCGGTTATTTCATTTTCATCACACCAGCTAATAAAGGCGTATCCAGACTAGTCAATTTTTCGCCAATAAGATTAAATTGCCCGATCGAATCAGGACGTGCGGAGCAAACGCCAATTTGGATCGCCGAATTCAACCGCCGATAATGACCGATAAAATGAGGTGCGGACACAAGAATACCAATTTGTGACGCCAGTATTTTCATTTTGGGGCATTTTTTCAATCGGTCGATTTAATAACCTCTGTCTGGGCACTCCTGTAAGTTCCTTTTATTATTTCTTGATTTTTTTCCCGGATTATTTTTCCGTCCGCACTCCATTTTATCGGTAATATCGGTCATAATCGGCGGTTTAATTCGGCGAGACAAATTGGCGTTTCCGTCCGCACGTCCTGATTCGATCGGGCAATTTAATCAGATTGGCGAAAAATTTACTAGTCTGGATACGCATTAAAATTCATGAAATCGATCACAAATAGCATTAAGTATGAAAATGTGTGTGCTTTCAATAAGAAAAATCATATTAACCTTATATGATAGATTTTTGTGAAAATATATTATTTTCTGAATTTCTTCTAACAAAATCGATTTAAAAGTTGGTCAAGTAGATCTTGTCAGTAGAAAAAGGCGGCAAATTTTAAAAATGTAGGCGCGAAGGGATATCGTCTCATAGAAAATTAGAATTTCGCACCTTTTTCTACTGACAAGATTTGCTTGACCAGCTATACCTACCCATACAACAATAATATAAAAATGTGACTTAAGCAGCAAAAACGTGACTTTTAGGGAAACGAAACGTAACTTAGGTCTCCAGAGCCCTGGCAACACTGCTCGCTATAGGTAAATAATATTAATTAAAACCCCTTTTAAACAAAGTTTACAAATAGATAGGTTAAAATATAATTGTTAAATATGTCGAACAGTTGATTAGTAGTGCAGATAAAAATTATTAACCTAGAGAAATGTTTAAAAGCGACATTTGATCGACTATGCTGTCAAATAATTGACAGCGCTCGACTTAGACATCGGTTACACGCTAATTCTGGCGTCAGTTCAGTCCATCATTCTGGTCAGAATGACGGGAGAATTATCGTGTAACGCGCGGACTGATGGACTGATGGTCTGGACTGATGAAAATTTAAATTTTTTGATAATATTCGTCAGTCCGTTTTGAATGACAGAAAACTGATAGGAGACTGGTCGTGTAACCTCTTTGTGTCATACTCGCGTCCGTCACCGTCCATGCAACAATGGAATGATGGACGGAACTGACGCCAGAATTAGCGTGTAACCGATGTCTATTGTCGTAATTTTATCAGTCTGTTGTCAGTCTGGACTGATCGTCTAACCGTGTCCATTTTCCATTGTTCTGGCATGTCAGTCAAAACTCGAATGGAATGATGGACGGAACTGACGCCAGAATTAGCGTGTAACCGATGTCTTACAATCATCTACAATGCTGACAAATATTAAGCCTTATTACGAAGACATAAGATCCACTGATGGGCAGTTAAGTGTACCACAAGCCAATCAAGTGTAAGCCGTAATTAGCTTACTTTCCTACCCTCGTTTTGAATCGCGAACGCAGTGAGTGCATCTACCGCTCCGTACAGCGAGCAGCAAAAATTGCTAAGCGTGCGTGCTTTTTAATAGGGAGTATTACTGCAATGTTCTGCCGCCAGAGTGCAGCACTAATTTGTTTAGTAAGTAAACCATATGACATTGATGCACCAAGGCGGTTTGTTTACAGGTGGCCTACCGCGAAATGCGAAAATCGAAATTTCTTTATCTGCCTCTCTATCGATCGAATAAGCAAGAGCACAGAATAAATAATAGTACTAGGTACAGAAGACTCACTCTCTAACAAAACGCGTCTGTTACGATCAGCACAGATATGGCCGCTAGGTGGCGACAGCGCCACGCGCGTCTTATGGCTTTCCCCAAAATTGGGGCGGAACGGATGTACTTTTAGCTACCTGTAGCAAAGCGACGAAATCGCGGAGTGAGCCACGCCTGGCAAGAGTGATAAAGAGGCAGAAACCAAACTTTCGATTGTCGTGTTTCACGGTAGGCCATGGATCGACCTAGTGACTCACGATGTGTCATTGATGATGTCAATGAGGTTTGTTTACTGTATGTGCTAGTGGTGACACCTACACAGAGCTTTGCTTAATATTCCCTATTATTTAAGCCATACGGTCCCTCTAGTAAGCGGCTACCGTAGTAACCTCCTCCTCACAGTTTAATCGATAAACCAATTTGAACAAATATTTAATTGAGAACTGTTTTTATTCCATACAAGATTATTTTGACCTATACAGGTTGTCCCAAACTTATGGGACATGAAGGGGAAGTACCTTTAATATCGTAGATAGTGTATTTTGCTCAAAGAAGACTTTATGTTATTTTTAAAAGTTAGTAATTCTGCATTCATAGATTTTCTAAAAATTACTTGCTTCGTCTGGGAATTGAACCGACTTAAATGTCAAAAAAAAAATCACCCTACTTTTATGATGTCAACCGAAAGAATAGCTAAAAAATAATAACTCTGCTTAAGTAACATTGTATTTTAAAAAGAAAGGAACAACGTGAAATTAATAATTTTAATCAAATTAAAAACATACATGAAACTGCCGTAGTCAATTAAGTGGGTATTTTTTTGTAAATTAATTAATTAAATGCTCAAAATGTGATCCCTCTTGTCTTACGCAAATCGCCAATCTTTTAATGAGTCCGCTGCCTGTTGATTTTCATATCATTTTATGGTGAACACTCGATGTGATATGGCACAATTCTGTTTGCAACTCGCCCACGTTCTCGTATCGCTTTTTGTATAGCATATCTTTCACGTATCCCCAAAAGAAGAAATAATTCACCATCTACGATATTTAAGGTACTTCCCCTTCATGCCCCATAAGTTTGGGACACCCTGTATAAATTTCAAAAATAATTGTATTATTTATTATTGTATAGATTTTTTGTGTGTAAGTTTTTAGTTATAGTTTTGCAATACCCTAACAGGGTCTCATTCGCCATAATTTTGTAAGTTCCCATCTGTATTTATTTGTACCAACATGAACGCAATAAAGATATTTATGATTGTGATTAAAGATTAATTTAAATAATTCGTTTGTAATATGAGTGTTCGGTATTAAAACCTTCTGCGATTTAGTTATTGATTTTCTACATATAAACAATGATATATAAAAATAATGTGACATTTCTATTTAGATTACACGGACGCACGCACGAATTTTATATAAAATAATAAAGAACCAAGTAAGAAATGTGTTTAATTATATATACATTATACATATTCCTTTTAAAGGAGCATTTCACTGTATCATTCACTTGTTTTTATGTACTTGTAATGAGCATTCTCGCGAACTGACGAAAAAGAATGTACTAGCATTCGCCGAACCTGCTTCAAAACTCCGAATATTCGATGTTCTGCTCGAGTAAATGCTCAAGTCTATAACCACCTATTGACTAAAACCCTTCAAAAAGAATCCTCATGAAAGGCATTGAACTTAATAATTATACCAGATACAAACCGCAAATTATAGGAAAAACACCGTGTAGAAAAGTTAAGTGAAAGTTGACGGGCGAAGTGAAAAGGTTGCGTCACTGCAGCTGTGAGGTGCAACGCATGCGCAGTCCGGTCTGGCCTAGTGGGTAGTGACTTACATTTTGTTAAATACCTATAGAAATACACTACAGGTCTATCCGTATTTATTTAATCAATCTACCCAGTGTAACTTTATTTATAAACGGAATAAATAAATATTAGGGAACATCTTACACAGATCAACCTCCCCAAACTAAGCAAAGCTTGGACTATATGTGCTAGGCGACGATATACATACTTACTTATATACATAGATTACAACCATGACTGAGGAACAAATATCTGTGTTATCACACAATTTGCCCTTACCGGGATTCGAACCCAGGACCATCGGTTGCCCTTATCGGGACATTTATTTAATTTATTTAATTTTTTAATTTTTTTTAATTTTTTTAATTTTTTTAATTTATTTAATTTATTAAACTTATTTAATTTATTTATTTTAATTATTTTAGTTATAATATAATAATATTTATAATAAGAACACACCACACAGGTAGGTATAAAGATAAACAAAGGAAAGGCAAAAAAACTTGTTTGTGCTGGAGGCTTCATAGACCGCCCATGCCAACCTCGGTTATTCAATAATAAGTTGAATTTAAGTGTGCGTAAAGATTACAATCGTTTGAACTGGTCAAAAACCTCATAATGAGGTAACTGAATAGACTGGGTTTTTATTTCGGTTACCGGTAACAGAGGTTAACTCGATCTGATACGGTTACCGAATCAAAGTGTTACCTTATTAAGCGGTTACCGTTATGGTAGGGGTTTTTATAAACACCTCTAAAATAACCGTATGAAAAACCCCGGTTAAGGTAACCGGTTCCTGTCCCTGGTGATAACACAGATATTTGTTCCTCAGTCATGGTTGTAATCTATGTATATAAGTAAGTATGTATATCGTCGCCTAGCACATATAGTCCAAGCTTTGCTTAGTTTGGGGAGGTTGATCTGTGTAAGATGTTCCCTAATCTTTATTTATTCCGTTTATAAATAAAGTTACACTGGGTAGATTGATTAAATAAATTAGGATAGACCTGTAGTGTATTTCTATAGGTATTTAACAAAATGTAAACAAACTACAATACGGTATTTTATTGAGCAGCCATTTAAAATTTGCCGGCTATCGGTCGTAGTTAGTATACTAGTTTCGGTCGAAGTTTCATTCAGCCAAAAATTAATTCTTTACCATGCGAATGCAGAAAAATTAAAACAATGGAGGGTGGGCAAATTGGCCTGTATGACCAATAAGGACAAACTATATAGTATATATACTTACCCATGGATAGCTTATTCTAAGTTCTAAAACTTTTACTATGGCAGGTAGTCCCAACTCTTTGTGTGAAAAAAGTTATCGCCGCAGAAAGTAGTGTGACTTCCGGTTCGAGCGCCATCTTGATAGTCACGCGTCGTGATCAATTCCTTTGTTTTTTGCTCATTAATATTGTTTTAAGTGTAATATCGACAGTCTATCATACAGTAAAGTAATGTGGCAGTGTGCAGTGAATGGAGAATTAATCGTGAAGCGCGTTTAGAGATGGGTAACTACCCGCTCTCGGGTATTTACCCGGGAAATACCCGATATTTACCTACCCGCGGGTAAATACGCGGGTATTTACATTTTTCTTCTAAATTAGATGTGTTTAATGGTATGTGAGTATAAATAAGATTCATTTAAGTATTTTTTTATAATGGTACATAAAATGTATGTTCAAACTAATTACGAAAAGGTTGCTATGACGTGAAGTTCGATTTTAACATATCAGTCCAATTATGAATATCGTGTAAAAACATTCCCTGGCTTTCGGAAATGTTTTAAAACGCTTTCAATATATACATTAGAAAGATGAAAATTTTTCATCTTTCTAATGTACCTATATATTAATCTCTAAAAGTCTTTATTTTCACTGAAAATAAAGATTACCTACTATGAATGATAATAAAAAAAACATTGTGCAGTATCACAACTTGGGAAGCTCATAAGTCAAATACTGTTGGTTTTAGGACAAAAATGTATATAACCTTTTTTGTAGGAAAATTTGTCTACTTTAGTTTGTACATACAACACTTTTCGATATTAATGACAGATTCCAAGAAATATGAAAAAGTTCACTTTTACCCCCTTCCCCCCACCACACCCCCCGCCGACCGAAGTTCGAATGCGTATTATCAACGAATAAGTACGATAATTTACTCAAATCTAGATAAAATACTCTTACGACGGCCTTTTTTTAAATATTTATCAAAGTTGTACTAAAAATTCCTTAGTTACAACTGCAGGTTTCACTAAACCATTTCATTTTAAATGAGACACAATAATTACAACCATTAACTCGGTTTATATCTCCACTTTAACACAAATCGACATGTGCAACAAGAAATGAATCTACCCGTCCATTTGGGTAATAGATACGGGTAGATGGGTATTTACCTGGGTGGGTAAATTGGGTAAATACCCGCGAACCCATCTCTAAGCGCGTTTAACCACCATTTTGGAGTTTTGGAGTCAACGGCCGGTTGTCTACGTGCTTCTTGTAAGGGGTCATCCATTAATTACATCACACGTTTAGGGGGAGGGAGGGGGTCAAGAAAATGTGACATGTTGTGACAAGGGGGAGGGGGGAGTCATAAACTTTGTGACGTCACTTTAACTTCATCAGTAACCGAAAATGTATTTAAATTATTTTATACGCTAATTATCATTTAAATAACAAGGTTTTGAAACGATAATCGTTTTTATTCGTTTAATTTTATTTCTTAATCAGTTTTGGGTTATAAAATTACTAATATATCTTTTGTCAAAAATATTTTGATAAAATATTAAATAAATATTTGCCGATTTCGTTGAAGAAATGTGACGTCACACCAGGGGGAAGGGTTTGCCAAATGTGACCAAGTGTGACAAGGAGGGGGGGAGGGGTAAAAAAACCTAGAAATTTGTGTGACGTAATTAATGGATGACCCCTAAAGTCCGCTACCGCTTTACAAGAGCGAATAAAATCACTGGCCTGAAGCCATAATTTTAAAAGAATGAAGAAAATAGTGTGAATTTAAACGTGACTGTATAGTTTTTTTTTTATACTAAGTTCCTGTGTCGCAGATCATGAAGGTTCTGTTATTGTAGATGATTTTGTGTCACGATATTTTAGTTTATTATTCGTCTTCTTATGTTTTTGTTGTCATAAAACTTTTTTTAAACAGAAATTTGACAAGTCTCGCCATACAAAAAATGGAGTAGGTATACTTACATATAAAAAAACCTATGAAATGGTATGTCGTTATTGGTTCATAGGCCAGTGTCCATATAAATCTGCCCATCCTCTTTTCTTTTGGAACTGGTTATTGTAATTAGTAATTAGCATACGGTTTTTTTGGAACTGGTTATTGTAATTAGTAATTAGCATACGTTTATTTGGAACTGGTTATTGTAGTTAGTAAATAGCATACGTTTTTTTGGAACTGGTTATTGTAATTAGTAATTACTTAGCATAATTTTTTTTGGAACCGGTTATTGTAAGTAGTAATTAGCATACGTTTTTTCTAGAACACTGTTTTATTTGTTATCTCCGAGTAGGGTTACCAGATGACAGGAATTTTCCTGACAAGTCAGGAATTATGGCCTTTTGTCAGGAATGGAGACGGAACACGAAAATGTCAGGATTTTTTTGAATTGATAGACTTTTTTTTATAAAGTACCTTTTTATTTAGGTACTAAAATTAATTTAATAAAACGCGGCTATCGGCTCAATCAGGTGGCCATCGCTAACGGCTAGACCCCCCCCCCCCCTCCCGTTCTTGTATTCTAAATTTGTATCTGGTAACCGTATCTCCGAGCCATCGTGAGTCACTGGTCTCGATAACTACACTGGCGTATTCGAATTTTAGTTATTCGATCTGTTTCTGATATGCTACTGATCTGTCAGTGTCAAAAGTGACGTTTTTGGTTGAAGGAATGTCACTTTTTTTTCAGCAGTAATATAATACATTTATTTACATACAATATATATACAGTGGTACTACTAAACGAAATTAATAACTATCTTAAATCTAAAATAGGCCCTTGAGGCATTGTACCAAGGATGCTGGCGGCATTTCCTCGCTGTATCGCAATGCTGATACGTTGTGCGAGGTAGCCGCCAGCTCTTCGGTCACCAGTTACGTCAACCAGACGCTTCGCGATTTCTGCGAACAACTTATGCGCGCTGGGACCCCATGGACCTAGAGTTTCAACACCAAATGGTACAAAATGGTACTCTCTACCGAGGCTCTTATATTAGGTCCTTACCTATGAAATTGGCGTTTTTGTTCATAGATATAAGTCTGATCCTAGTTTTTTTTTTTTTTACAAAAGTACATACACAATTACAATAAAACTACAATATGATTTCGCCAAACTGCTTGACAGCAATTAATTGTTATTTTTTATTGTTAAGTGTTCAGAATTAAGCCTTGAAAATAGGTCTTTTCATGTGCTGTCGGTTCGAGTATTAAAATTACTTATATTTTTCTAATGGTACCAATTTTCAAGAAATGGAGATATTGAAAACATACCTTAAAGGTGTCAAAAATTACTGGAAAAATTTTGTTTGGTTTGAATTAGCCATCAAAAAAATATCCGCAAAATTAATTGTATGGAAATTCGTGTTTCGTTGAAATTCTCCGGACAAAACGCCAATTTCATAGGTAATGACCTAATATTTGTTACGTTTTAGAATTTCGGCGCTTTCCGCCGCTCCGCCCGCTTTTACAGTAGTCCGTTGGAGGTGGGACGGTGCCAGTGTGTCTACGCAGGTAGCATCCCACACCAACATCCGTCCCAAGCTCCAAGGAACTAAGGACACTCCATCGGGCCTCTTGCCATCATCTCTGATAATGCCAGTCGGCTCAAGAAGAGCAGGCACATTGATGGTGGCAAGAGACCGACGGACTATGTCATTAAGCGACGCATGTCTCGAAAAACGGCCTGCACTTTTTTGACAAGATAATCCGTGGTGTCCCAGTCGGTCCACGTCCGTGCCACAAGAGCATATGTGTGGCGTACACACCGAAACCCCGAGTCGCAAACCAGTCGCCAGTCTAAGGGAGGCCGGATCCAAGAAAGTACCAGTATTGGGCGAAGGATGGGCATGTAGCCAGTAACCGGCTTCCCGGGCTCCGACCGCCAAAAGCCTCGCGCGGTCTGGACCTGTACAGTTGTTTAGGAGAGTATTGTAAGTTAAATCACAGTAAACATTATCCCAACTCCTTTGTGAATTTGGGTTGTCTGGAAATTGTTTGCCTGGGCAAGCAATTTTAAAAGCATTTTTGGCGTCCTCAAAGCCCGCAATCTCACAGTTTGTGGGCAAAGCCCTTAAGATATTTCCTATGAGACCAGACGTGCTATGAGTGGACGCCAAAAAGGCTGGGGAAGCCACACTGGAAATTTTGCGAATTCCTAAACCTCCAAACCGAATGGGGAGGGACGCTTGAGACCAGGAAGGCTCACTTAGCTGAATGTTTAGAATCGTCTCTAAACTAATTTTGATCAAATCATCTATGGGCGACAATAAATTTTGATGTTTCCAGAAAGGACAACAGCGGAGCACATACGTAAATTTAGGGACAAAAAGGCAGAATTTAAGAATCACAAGAGCATAATGAGGGCTAATTTCGAGTAAGCGATCCGTGTGACTTTTGAATTTAGTTATGGAGTTAGAAATATAATCGGGAAAAGATTCTTCGAATATAGGAGAACCCAGGAGGCAAAGAGAATACTTGTCTACTGATTTGATATTGGGAGTCAGATCGTCAAATTTGGGTTGTAAGTTGGTCAAAGTACAAGAAGATTTTTGAATAAAGAGTTCGCATTTGCTGAAATTCAGTTCTAAACCAATATTTTCGAAACTACTCTTAATAAAAGACAAATCAGAGAGTACAGTATTCACGTCACCTCCTAGGGTTCCGTCATCTAAGTACCACACATTGAATTTTGATTTTAAATTTTTGATAATTGGATTTATAGCCAAACTAAAAATTGCTGGCCCGAGAGGGTCACCCTGCTGACAGCCAACCTCGGAAGATAATTCATGTGACTTGTACATTAATTTAGATGAGTCTGAATAGCAAAAGAAAAGGTAATTGTATAGTTCCGGAATTTTGTCCTTAACTTCTGTCAGCAAGGTGTCACTTTTGACATTGACAGATCAGTACTATAATATCGGAAACAGATCGAATAACTAAACCTCGAATAGGCCTGATAACACGCGGAAGCCAAACCAGTTCTTTTCGGTTAAACTTTATTATCTAAGGCTAACCGCAGACGCACGGAATTCTCATTCGGTTTCCGTACGGAATGACAGGTGGGAACGGGACGTCGCTCTACACGTGCATAGCGCTATCTCTCTTGCATATGTCATTCCGTGCATCTGCGGCCAGCCTTCGGTTTCTATACCTTTGTTTTTCTGTAGTAAATGACATGTTTTCATTATGCATCAATTACATAACATTTATATATTTTTATTTTATTTTATTTATTCAACAGATTACACAGTATGACAGTTAAAACCAATTCAATGTGGAATGCATATAAAAGTGTACAGTCAACGGTAAAAATATGGGTGTAGACAACTTACTCAAAAATATGTCCCATAGTTCTTAATTCACTGACATAAGAGTTATGGGACATATTTTTGAGATGATTTGTACACCCATATTTTTACCGTTGACTGTAAGTACCTAAGATACAAGGTGGTGGTACTAGTGCTAGACGCGGTCCCAGTACATGTCATCTTGAAACTTCACTCATTGTCAATAGAGGTGACAGCAGGGTGTCGTCTATTGGGCATAGCATGTCGAGCACTGTAGCGGATGGTGCTGGGCATAAAATACAGCGTTGCGTGAACAAGAGATTACCTTTGGCAGGATTGGTCCTTACTTCCTTAGGACCCAAGGATGGATTTAAGAAGTGGAGCCACCGAGATTTTTGATGTAAATTTTTAGAGGGGGGGCTCTCAACTTGATCTTGATATCTATATCATTTAAGCTACTAGGCCAAGTTTGGTATCGTTTTCGTATGAATCGGGGATGCCGAATTCATTTCTGATATCATAATGACACCATTCAGAAGTAAAAACACATACAATGTGAAAAAAATACTTTTTCTTAAATTCCTCTTCACGCTTAAACCGCTAAACCAATTTAGTTAAAATTTGGTACAGAGATAGTTTGAGTTCCAGGGAATAACAAAGCCTACTTTAAATCTCACAAATCATCCTTTAAGGGTGTGAAAAAGGAGGTGGAAATTTGTATGGGGATTAAATAACCGCTGAACCGATTGAGATAAAATTTGGTATAGAGATATTTTGAGTCCCGGGGAAGAACATAGGATAGTTTTTATTCAAAAAAAAAAATCTCTTAAAAGTGAAAAGGAAGGTGTAAGATTGTATGGGGAATCAATAACGGCTAAACCGATTTAGATGAAATCTATGTCTACATCTTTGATTTACTTGAAAATGATACTAAACTTGACATAGAACCTAAACTTAAACAATTATTAACTTCAGACGTCGCCGACGCTTAAAACCCCCCACCCCCCACCTGCATCAAAAATCTGAGTGGCTCCACTTCATAAATCCATCCTTGGGTCCTAAGGACCAATCCTACCAAAGGAAATCTCTTGTTCATGCAACGCCGTGGTTGACCTTTATATATTTAATTACACAAACGGGTCTACCGCGATATAATTTCATTGTTTTTACCTTTAATTCCGACGTTTCAGCTGAGTTGCACCAGCTGTGGTCACGGAAAGACTGACGTCCCAACAAATGTCAACGGAGACATGGTATAATAATATACTCTAGACTATGAACGGAGATATTAATAAAACAACACTAAACTACCCGAAATTAGTTTATAAAAATGGCACGACACGCAAAACTCACAGTATCCGTACACTGGTCCGAAGATATATCCGCTGGTTTCAACATTTGAATCACTGGTCCCCAAGTAGACGATAATTTGTACCCGTCCTCTCGATTGCAATTTTTAGGGTGTTTTTTAATTTCAAATGTGTGTGTTAAATATGTGTACAAAACGCGAGAGTTTAAAGTGACCTTTATGCTCTGAGCACACTCAACTACTAGTGCCACCACCTCAATAGCATGGTATAATAATATACTCCGCCTGGTACTCCATTCCGAGATTCGCGTATGACCTAACTGACAGGCGCCTACGTCATCAGCTGTTTACAGGTTCTCAAACTTTGAAATGTGGGAGAATTTTAACCAACGGTGAAAATTATTTTAACGGCATTAATTTTAAGTTATTCATGTAGAAACATAGTAAAATAAAACAAATCTAATGTATTAAATTAAACTTTATTTATCTATACAAGACAAACGTTTGAAAAACTAATTCACAGTTACACATTAATTACCAAGCTTACGGCGTGAAAAGTTTGGAAAACACTGCGACTGCTGACACTGAGCGAGAAGGAAATAACAATTAACACGCGTTCGACAAGGATGACGGTCAGGGCATGAAGTTATCTAGATCCGAATTGTCAAATGTGCACAGCGCTATCCTGTGTTGCCAGTAAGTCTGAAATTTCTTTCGTGAATCGGAAGATATTGCTAACGAGTAATTAAAAATGACGTGTTATTGTAAAATTTAAGCTAAAATACATATAAATGAAAATTATAAAATTATAAAGAAATATTTTAACTTATTAACCATAGGTATAATGTACCCATGTAACATGTTATGTTGAAATAAAGTGGCAATGTTATTGTGACGTAGGCCCGTGTCACTCTGGGAATGGAAGACCATGTTTTATTAGACCATGCTCAATAGGGTATTTTCCTACTAGTCAAATCAGTTACTTTTTAACAAGCTTTTATTAGGACGACCTGGGGCCTATTTCTCGTACGTTACAAGTTCACAAGTCTACAAGCTTACATTTAAAATTTCATTGTACAAGTGTGTTTTAATTCTGTTTCTCGTAGGAATGAATACAAGTGCTACAAGGCGGCTGTCTAAAGTTAGAAAATAGGTTTGTTTACTATGCAAAAAGGAAATGCATGGCCATTATAAATGTTATCTTAATGTCAATGTCACTGTTATGCATCATAATCTTAATAAGAGGAAAATAAAATGGCTGACTTGTGTTTTCGGAATATACAAGCGTATAATAATACAAGTAGTAATGAAAAGCGTTTCTCAAAATTATCAATTACAAGTGTAAAATCAAACTCAGTTTCGTCAGTCACTCTATGAATGTTTACAAGCTTCAGGGTGGGTCAGTTTTTTTTTATAATACGGGTGAATTCGTTACAAAATTATTATGTTATTGGTCATTTACTGGTTCTTTCCCAATTATAATAATTTCATAGGAATGAGTTTACTGTTTTTTTTTGGAGAATAAAAGCTAAATTTAAATAATATTACTGATTTTAACGAAGTGCGTTCAAAACTTACACGTTTGAGATCTTAAAAATGCAATATCTTCATTTATTTATTAATCGATTTTTACCAAAAACGCATATTAGCAGTTTATAGAGACTCCTCATTATTTCGTGATAAGTCACAAGCTACAAGTATAAAGTACAGCTTTTGAGAAACGAAATTACTATTTTGGTATATAATATCTACTAGTGTTTGTCAACTTGTGAAACAACAACACTTGTGAAAACTCTTTATCCCCGCTCTTGTAACAATTATACATTTACGTGAAACGGAAACTTGTAAAAAATATTGAAATACAAGCGTTACCATAGATAATTAGATACACACTTGTATTACAAGACTTGTAACGTACGAGAAATAGGCCCCTGTATGTAACTAACTATGTAATGGAATCTAAGGTAACTAATTTAACCATCTTCCAAGGATCGTAGCGTCATGAAAATTGGCAGCTGTATGTAGTTCTGATGACAATACAATAATATGGTACTGTCGAACTGATCTGATGATGGAGACAGGAGGTGGCCATAGGAACTCTCGACCTGTATGTAACTAATTAGTAATGGAATCTAAGGTAACTAATTTAACCATCTTCCAAGGATCGTAGCGTCGTGAAACTTGGCAGCTGTATGTAGTTCTCATGACAATACAATAATATGGTACTGTCGAACTGATCTGATGATGGAGACAGGAGGTGGCCATAGGAACTATGAGATGAAACAACGCAACCTAATTGTGTTAGGGGTTTTAGAATTATCTCGATGAGTATTAGTTGTCTGTCGTAAGAAAAGTACAGTCAGCGATAAAAGCTTGTACCAAAAATGAAATTTTTGCCAAAAACTTATTTAAAACTGTCAAAACGATTTGCTAATATGGAATTTATATGAAACATTACATCGTGACGTCACGGTCAACTCTTTACTTTTTATATTTCTATCCGATTTATTAAAAAGAACTTGTGTTTAAAAATAACTCCTATCTGTGTTTTTCTAATAATTATCTGGTGCTTTATTTCATGCATGGTGTAAAATAATTTATTTTAATTAAGTACAGTATAATACCCTATTATGTAATCAAATCAAATGTAGGGGGGGGAAGCTAGGGTATGGTCTTGGTGGGAATCGCTGATAGTGAGTACAGCATTACCTACAAAATGCCAAGAAGCCATCTGCTGTGTTCGTAGCGGAACACCGTATTGCCGCAGAGCCCTGGCCAGTCCGCGTCATCCACGTCCCCGCCGTCTCCCCTGGGAACTGCTGCAACCGCGCCGCCGCGCGACCGCTACCTTTGTGTTGCAGCTGAGCTGAGGATGCAGGGCGAAAGGCGAACCTTCTGCGCCTCAAAGCAGAACCGACTCACTAGGGAGGCAACCCGAAACAAAACCGAGCATGCCCAATGGCTCCAAGGTGGCAGCCCCACCATTGGGCTAGGGTATAGTGGGCTAATCCCTCGCTTACCTGAAACTAACTGATTAAAGAAACCGAAACAGTGCAAAACCGGACCGATCAAAATACGACGACCTTTGGCATGAAAACACGGACACGAATTGCTTGCTGGAATGTGCGAACACTGAGCGATGATAGCCGATTAGCCCAAGCAGAAGCAGAAATGCTAAGGTACAAACTGCAAATACTCGGACTCAGTGAAGTACGCAGGAATGGATTCGGGGAACTGAGAACGTCTAGAGGCCTCACACTACTTTACTCCGGGAAGGAAGATGAAGAAGACGTCCGCGAAAACGGCGTGGGATTCCTCCTCACCGATGCAGCGAAGAAGAGCCTCTTAGACTGGAAACCGATCTCAGAACGAATCATTACAGCCCGTTTTAACACAAGAGCCCGCAAGATTACTATCGTCCAATGCTACGCGCCGACGAACTTGGCATCAGAGGATAAGAAAGACGATTTCTATAGTGCACTCAACTCAACTTTGAAGAACATCCGAAAACAAGACATAGTTATCGTCATGGGAGACCTGAATGCCAAAGTCGGAGCGAACAACGATGGCTATCAACGACACATGGGCAGGCACGGGCTGGGAGTTCGCAACGAGAATGGAGAGAGGTTTATGGAGTTCTGCCTGGACAACGATCTTACCATCGGAGGGACGCTTTTTATTCATGGAGAACACCACAAATACACATGGAATTCACCCGATGGAGTCACCAAAAATCAAATTGACCACCTTGCCATTAGCGCTAAATGGCGCTCATCACTGCTCGATGTTCGTAACCGCCGTGGGGCGGATATTGACAGTGATCATCACCTGGTGGTGGCCGAAGTGCGGCTCAAAGTAGCCGTAGCTCGACGCACCGACAATGTCACCAAATTAGGCAAACAATTTGACGTCACAAAACTGCGGAACCTGGAAACAGGAGACGCCTTCAAATTGGAGCTACAAAATCGTTTCTCGGTGCTGGATGCGGACTCTACCTCAGTCAACACGGAGTGGAATCGCATTAAAATGGTCTACACAGAAACCAGCTCCGTCGTTCTTGGACTTAAAACACACAAACGAGAAGACTGGATGTCACAGAAGACTTGGGACCTCATTGAAGAAAGAAGGGAACTTCATCTTAAAATCCTGGCGACCAGCGACGCGATATTATTAGAAGACCTGAAGCTGCAATACCGTCTGATCCGCAGGCGAATCTACCGTAGTACCCGGTATGATAAGCGGGTTTGGACAGATGGTGTTGCCGATACCGCCCAACGTGCTGCAGACTCCGGTAATCTCAGGGAGATGTACAAGGCAACAAGAGTCTTAGCCGGAAGCCAGAAGCGCAAGAAGAAACCCCTGAAAGACAAAGAAGGCCAACTGATTGTGACATCCGAGGGACAGCTAGAACGCTGGCGTGAACACTTTGAGGATATCTTCCGCGTCCCCAACGACCCCAGCACTGACAACACACCCGCAGACAGCTCGCCCTTGCTGAGACTGAATATCGACGTGTCTCCACCTACGAATCAAGAAGTAGCGAATGCCATCAAATCGCTCAAAAACGGCAAAGCCCCAGGAGTCGACCTCATCACAGCGGAGATGCTAAAATCTGACTTGCCGACCGCCGTGAATGCCCTTACACCACTCTTGAATAGCATTTGGCTTGCTGAAGAGTTACCGGACGACTGGAACAAGGGACTTCTCATCACCGTGCCAAAAAAGGGAGACCTCAGCGATTGTAGCAACTGGAGAGGCATTACTTTGCTTTCGACCCCATCTAAGGTGCTCTGCAAGATCATCTTGGATAGGTTGTCGAGGGCCGTTGAACCTCTCATACGCAAAGAGCAAGCTGGATTCCGACCCCACAGATCATGCACGGATCAAGTCAACACACTGCGTATCATTTTAGAACAGGCTACTGAATGGCAGAGGGAAATGTACCTAACATTTGTAGACTTTGAAAAAGCCTTTGATACGCTAAGGTGGGCTAGTATCTGGAACAGGCTGCGTGAAATTGGTGTCCCCGAGAAAATCACTAACCTCATAAAGGCTATCTACAAGAATTACTCTTGTAGAGTGACGCACAATGGCCTCGTCTCGGAGGATATTCAAGTAAATGCTGGTGTGCGACAAGGGTGTCTTCTTTCTCCTCTCCTCTTCCTTGTTGTTCTCGATGGCATCATGCATCAAACGATTGACAATAAGCGCCGCGGCATAGAGTGGGGACTGTCCAACATCTTAGAAGATCTGGACTATGCCGATGACCTATGCCTGCTGAGCCACACACGCGCTGATATGCAAGCCAAGCTGGACGACCTTCGAAGTGAGGCAATGAAGGCGGGACTCAAAGTCAACACCCGGAAGACACAGGAGATGAGGTGCAGGGACACAAGTACCGTGCCGCTCCTTATTGGCACAGAGGCTGTGGAGCAAGTCCACAAATTTACTTACCTCGGAAGCGTCGTGTCGGAAACTGGAGGGACCGAAGAGGACATCGCTTCGAGAATAGCCAAAGCAAGAGCAACCTTCGCACAGCTCCGCCCCGTATGGCAATCAAGCAAACTGACACGGAGAGTCAAGCTCAGAATATTCCGGTCAAACGTAAAAACCGTATTGCTATATGGATGCGAGACGTGGAAGGTCACAAAAGACATCTCGCGCCAGCTTCAGGTTTGTATTAACCGCTGCCTCCGCCGCATTCTCGGTATATACTGGCCCGAGAAAATTTCAAATGCCAACCTGTGGAGATGCTGCAATGAGACCCCGATCGACCAGCAGATCAAGCGCCGGAAATGGAGTTGGATTGGGCATACACTCCGAAGGGATCCTGACCACATACCGAGGCAAGCCCTCGACTGGAATCCCCAAGGAAAGAGGAAACGTTGCCGCCCAAAACAGACCTGGCGCCGGACTATTGTTGCAGAGGCGAAGGCTATCGGGAAGACTTGGAGCGAACTCAAGCACGAAGCTCAAGACCGATCCAGATGGCGGCGCACTGTGGACGCCCTCTGCCCCACCTAGGGGACATAGGACAATAAGTCAAGTAAGTCATGTAATCAATAATATAACATAGACATTTAAAATACAAATATAATATATAACAGACGACTCACGTTTAAGTACATACCTAACACCGTAACACCTAACACGTGAGCAGAATATTTACATAAACACGATACCATATTATTTTATTTTATCAATATCATCCATTGTCTGTCTCCGTAGCGTATTTTTAAATGGAAAAATAAAATATTTAATAACATTTTATTAACTTGCAATATTATAATAAGATTTTATTAAATATATTATACTGTCATTGACATATTCATATTGGAAAAATTCAACGCCAGGAATAAGTAGTTGCAAATGGAAATGTCAATTTAACTTACTTATTTAATGTTATTTTGTAAACTGTACCAGTCATCTGCAATAGTATATACGACACAAACTTATGACTCTACAAATAAGATCGTGTCAGAGCAATTTCACCTAACACGAAAATTCATCAACTTTTGGGTTATTTCTACTCAGAATCACGAGGACTATCGATTGAAAATATTAAAAAGTTGTCCAAAAAAATGTCTATTGTAACGCATTTTCACATATATTTAGTATGGACCGTTACAAAACTGCACCCAAAATTTGTACGCAAAACTGGGGACACTATTTTTCTTTGTCTCATTCAATAGTACTCGTGATTCTGAGTCTAAATAACCCAAAAGTTGATGGTTTTTCGAAAAAAAAAAGTAATCGTACCAATTTTTCTGAAAATCCCCGTCAGATGTTTTTGCGGCCTTCGTTACGTAAGTCTCAACTGTGTGATTCTGGAGAAACGCACAGTTGAGGACTGCCAAGTTGGCAGTGCCAACTATTTAAAGGCTCCTCTTCACGTTGGGCCAACGCCAACGCCAACGAGGGACGCAGCCATGCGGTAGAATGAGATAGCAATATCACTTGCTCCCTCTAACGCATAAATGCGTCCCTCGTTGGCGTTGGCGTTGGCGCAACGTGAAGAGGAGCCATAAGTGGTGAAGATAGAAATGTCACGTCGGGCTATGGCGAAAAGAAGCGGCAGGGATAGCGGGATAGGGCAGTGGGCAGTTGAAATCCGAACATCACCTTTACAGTAAATAATTGGAAGTATGTCAGCTGGACAAGAATGGCCCTTGCCTCGAGTTTTTGGAAAGTGAGGCGGCAAGGACGAACTTTCTACTGACTTGAACTAAAACAAGATAATCCTGTTTATTACCTAATTGCGGCTACTGCTCTTGAACTCATATCAATTCGTACGTATAAAGGTTCTTGCAGATATAGTGCATAATTGTTTTCCATCGTATTTTCTCGGAAACGTTCGTATTTGTCATGCTACTTCAGTCAGTACTTTTTGTACCGAGACTGACTGAAATAGCAAGACACGTTCGTACGTTTCCGAGAATACGATGGAAAATAATTATGCATTACATATCAATCGGATTGATTGGATAGTAAATTCAATACAACTGTTATTTTATTATCTCGAATATAAAAACACAGCTTAAATTTTGTATGGTTATTATAACATTTATAACATCCCAATAAAAATGCATCTTTGGTTTTAAATACCATAAAAACAGGATTTTAAGAGTTGTTTTCTCCTGGACCGTAACCTTGGCAACGAGTGACGCTAAAAAGTCGATTCGCTGAAATCCATTCTTTAAGTTGTATGGGTTTCTATTACAACTTATATTAGAACTAAAACGGGATGTACACTCGGTTCCCTAACATAAGTATCCACTTTTCTTTACAATTAGTATGGCAACTTGGATACTTAAGTTGGGGCACCGACCGTACCTAACTACATATTACAGGCACAAATAATCGGTACCTTTACCTTGTGAAATTACCTGTAATGGCAGTAATACCTAGGGCTGTCACTTACACAAAAATATGTAAAGGTTCCGTCACACAGGCGCGTTTTCCGGGCGGGGCGTTGAGCGTTTTATATGTAAAAGCGGCGCGCTTCGCTCACGCCCCGCCCGGAAAGCGCGCCTGTGTGACGAAGACTTAAGGCAGCAGCGACGGAGCGTCTATCTAATCTAATCTATAGAACCATTAACGTATATATCTATGGACTGGCCTTACGGGCACTAAAAATGGTACTAGTTTAGCGGTGTGACTCACGAATTCCAGCCAATCGTGCAGTCTAATGGCTCCTCTACACGATGGGCCAGCGCCGGCCACACCAAGGGACGCATTTATGCGTTAGAGGGAGCAAGTGATATTGCTATCTCATTCTACCGCATGGCAGCGTCCCTTGGAGTGGCCGGCGCTGGCCCATCGTGTAGAGGAGCCATAACGCAATGCGACCAATAGCGCGCGTGATGCGAACTCATCAACCAATCGCGTTGTACCGGTGTCACACCGCTGTACTGGCCCCTGTCATGCCTCGTTATTATTGTCCGTAAAGCCAGTCCCTAGATATCTATGTCAATGTATAGAATTCACTGACGCGCCGCCACTGACAGCCCTATACCTATAGCGGGCACATCACGGTTCGATGGATTCTCGACACCGGATGCCAGTGATTGGCACTATTTTAACGACCGCTAGTTAGATTTGTTTTGACGTAAAGATTTTATTGTCCCGTTAAGCTTTCACAGTGGATAAGGTGTGATGTTATCTTGATTGACAGTAAATGAGTAAATTTATAAAGTTTTACAGGGTGCCCTATTGATTTTCCGACAAAAATACGCCGATCTTCGTTTCGCCGACAACGATTCGCAGACGGGTAGACTTTGTCAAACAGACAGAGTAACGATTGTCAAAATTGTTGTTGTTGAGTTGCTTATGTTATGTATTTTGCCTAAAATCCAAATATTTCTGCTAACGGTAAAGTCAAAGCATCGATATTCGACATCAAACCGCTTAGCCTACATGTTTATATTGTTTATCTTTCGAGTCAAATCGATGCGCAGCGCAGCAGGCCATAAATTGATAGGCTAAGATTTGTTTACATAATTAATGACTTATTCGTGTAAAACGATCTAGTCGACCTAGTTTAAGATATGTTGTTATGTAAATTTTTTTAATAGGTGGGTAGGCATTTTCACTTAAAAGTGTACCATTTACTTTTTTTCGAAAATGCATTAACTTTTGGGTAATTCTACTCAGAATCACGACTATCGAATTAAAAAGAAAAAAAATGTGTTCCCAAAAAAGGCTATTTTTGTGACGCATTTACACATACATTTTGTATGGACCGTCACAAAACTGATACCCAAAATTTGTATGAAAAATGCGGACACTTTTTTTTCTTTGTCTCATTCGGTAGTACTCGTGAGTCTGAGTTTAAATAACCCAAAAGTTAATAATTTTTTGAAAACAAGTAAATTATACCATTTTTTCTGAGAACCCCCAGGTTCAATATCATCATACTTGATTTCTGTGTTTCGTACCTTGTCACAGTGACAATAGAAATAGATCTTTAACGGCGTTCGTATTGATGTATATAGGTACCTACGGCAGGCGTGGCTCACAAGTACATCCGTTCCACACCAATTTTGGTGGCTAGCCATAAGCCGCGCGTGGCGCTGTCGCCACTTAGCGGCCATATCTGTCCTGATCGTAACAGACGCGTTTTGTTAGAGAGTGAGTCTTCTGTACCTATTTAGTACTATTATTTATACGGTCGAGTTTACTAGAAACATGTTTACAAGCTAACGTATACCAAAAATACATTTACACGACCTCTCGGTGTTTTAAGGCGTGTATATATTTTTGGAACGTTGGATTGTCAAGATGTATGTGAACTTGACTGTACACGCACTCAAATGGTAACCATGGTAACTCCAGGTTTAACCGGTTAACCCCGGGTTAGTGGGATGGTGCAAGTGACGTTAATAATAATAGATTCCAGAAAAACAAAACTGAACTTATGTTGACGCTTGTCAGATAAAATTGTAAGAGTCCACAGTGCACAGGAAATATGGCAAATTCCTATCCAATAATCTTTGAACCCGAATGATAATATTTATAATAAGTATAACAATTAATATAACTCTAGCGAAACCGCGAACAAAGCATAACAAAAATCCGAGCGGATATAACTCTAAACCATATTTGAATAAGATTCAAAATATAATGCCTATACAAAATGGCTGAATAATGATTTGGTTTAAACATATGACTCACATGCATATTCGAATTTTAGTAATTCGATCTGTTTCTGATATTATACCGATCATTCAGTGTCAGAAGTGACATTTCTTCAACCAAAAACGTCACTTTTAACACTGACAGATGAGTAACATATCGGAAACACATCGAATAACTAACATTCGAATACGCCTGTGATATGAGTAACATAATAGTCTTTGTTCCATGAGCATTCGAAATGGAGCCGCATTGCGATGAGTTAAGATTTAAAATTGAATGAGCGAAGCCGTCATGTTATTGTAACAAAGCACTTAATTACATAAGAATCAGCTGTGTTTGGCAAATATGTTTTAGAACACGAATGATAAACGGACAAAGCGACTTTTTGACCGACAGTTTTGAGCGTCTCTGGAGTTACCAAGATATTGCTTCCAATACATAGTTTCTGTTTACTATGCTTGACAGTTGGGATCTTGCATGTTTTAACACACACACCATAAACTGAAACATAGAAAAGCCATTATTTTAAGGAGAAATTTTACAACGAATTTTAAAGTTGTGGACGGATTTGAGACAGTAAAAAAGTTAATTCGCCCACATTCTACGCTAAATAAGTTCATATATGTAGATAGAGTTTTGTAAGAAGTTTTATTACAAGTCTTATTGAACTTAATACCTAGTGAAATTGTGCCCATTTGTGTATGATTTAAAGACGCGAACTTGCGACCTTTTGGAACACCGAAGCTCACTATCCGCGCGAATTTTTCCATTCCTTCCTTTTGTTTACGTTACACGCCTAGCGAGGCGTAGGTTATACCTATAGCGAAAACTACCGTAAGAATGTTCTATCTTAAAAGGTAAGGGGACGGCCGCTTCTCCATAGAAAAGTAGTCCCCATTATGCTTTCTGGATAATCACATTATAGGAATATTTTCACATACCTAATATGATGTATGTATATTAATCGCTAGGCCCCTACGTTTGACTTGTTCAGATTTTTTGATTATTGTAGGTAAAGATTAGGTGCGACGTGCGACAGATTTCATACAAATATTTCAATGCTGCTAACTCTTATAATAATAAAAAATTCGAAAAAAATCAAACGTAGGGGCATAGCTGTGCTTGATATATAACAAATTGTGTCAAAATCTTTTCAATAATGTTAATATGCAGAGAGGAAAATGAGGACCGCTTGTATGGAAAGGCGATTTCGCGCGGGTCCTCCACTTTCGTCTGAACGGCACCGGAGTCTCAAGTTATATTGGGATACCCTCCTCCAATTGAGGGGGGATTTAAATCTTCTCGAGGCAGAGGTGTCGGGTTGGTGCCGGTGTAGCTTTATTCGACCTTCATAAGCGTATTGTAATATGCCTACTTGAATAAACTATCTTTTTAACCGACTTCAATTTCATAGAAGGAGGAGGTTCTGTATTCGGTTGTGGCTATTTTTATTTTTTTTTCTATGTACGTTCACCGATTACTCCGACATCCGTAGTCCGATTTGAGTAATTCTTTTTTTGTTTGAAAGGAGCTACCTCCGAGTTGGTCCCATTTTAATTTGGTTCTGTTCTGATGATGGGATCCATGAGGAATTGAGGGAACTCCTCAATTTTTAAAGGCACATGCATGGTGTTTTGGGCGTTTTCTTAAGCAACTCGAGCATTTTCTCCCGAAAACCACTAATTTGATGAAGTAGACCTGATGATGATGATTATTTTGATGATAATGATGATGATTTCTTTAAATGTAAGTATGTTCACCGATTACTCCGGCACCTGTGATCCGATTTGAGTAATTCTTTTTTTGTTTGGAAGAAGTTACCTCCAAGGTGTTTCCGTATTATTTTTGGTTCTGGTCTGATGATGGAATCCATGAGGAATTGAGGAAACTCCTCAATTTTTAAAGGCACGTGTTAAGTGATTTCGGGGTTTTCTAAAGTAACTCGAGCATTTGCTTCCGAAAACCACCAATTTGATGTACTGCAACTGTAGCCTTACCACGAGTTTGACATTGACATATTCGCTAACGTCTTATGCATCTAAATGTAACTTTTTATGCATCTCGCTCACACTAAGGTTAATACGAGCGAGATGCATAGGAAGTAAGTTACACACATGCTAGCGAATATATCAATGTCAAACTCGTGGTAAGCTGGTAAGGCTACTGATCGGGGGTTAGGGTTAGGAGTTAAGGGGTCAGAGATTAACGGGTCGGGGAATGGCGGTTGAAGGGTTGCTGGTTCAGGATCGAGGGGTTCCTGGATCAGGGGTTGATGTGCTGTGAGGTTGAGTGATCGGGGGGCTGAGGGATTGGGTCAGTGGCGGGGCGGGCGGATGGATTTAGTTGACAGGAATTATAATTTCCCAGACGGACTCGAGAAAATTCCTGGTTCAGGGTCGAGGGGTTCCTGGATCAGGGGTTGATGCGCTGTGAGGCTGAGTGATCGGGGCGTTGAGGGATTGGGCCAGTGGCGGGGCGGAGGATGGATTTAGTGTAGTAGTGACAGGAATTATAATTTCCCAGACGGACTCGAGAAAATTCCTGATTACATACATATTTATTAAAGTAATAGGTACACGAATTTAGTGTTAAACATGATCTTGTTTTTCATTCATGCGTCGCGCTCTTAACAATGCGTTAAAACTAAAAATGGAAAAATAAAAACTTTTTACAAAAAAAAGCAAACCGACTTCAAAAAGGATGAAATAAAATATTATCCTTTTTGAAGTCTATGCGTTACCAACTGATATGTTTGAAGTCGGTGCCAAGCCAAGTAGTAACAATACCAGTCAAAATAATCAGCTTTATGGCTATAAATCCCATTAGAACTGCACTAATAACTATTACAAATGTGTAAGTAATTTTGTCTGCCTCTTTGTCGCCTTTTCAAGGCTAAACAACTGAACCGCTTTAGGTGAAATTTGGCAAGAAAGTAAATTTCTTAAATTGTTTTATATTTTGAAATGTAGTCCTCTGGATAAGGGACGGGAAATTACTCAGTCCCAATCTCACACTTGCGTGCTATAGACTGTTCGAATATTAGTAAGAAATGCTCATTAAAAAATACGACGAAAAAAAATGCATTGGATTTCCACTAATGTGCCGACAAACATGGTACAGACTGCGCCAAGAAGGTTTGATCGTGTGTTCTGAGGTGTGTTCTTAAGCCTCCTCCACACTCGTGCGCGAATCGCGGCGCAAAGCCGCGAACGCGAGTGTGGAGTCCTGAACGCAGACCTGCGAAATCGACCCCACACTCGCGTTCGCGGCTTCGCCCGCGATTCACGCGCATAGTCTGGAGGGGGCTTTAGATACAATCGACGTCAAAGATATATTTACACTTTTGCACCTTACTCCTTTGTATTAAGGCGAAAAGTGTAAACATATTTTTAACGTCGACTGTACCTACAGAAAGTACGTTCATTGTCGTCGTGTAAGGCAATCCAACGTAGGTACATCCTTATCGAATCGCACCAAAATCATGGTATGCTTCAAAATTTGGCTTGGCACCGACTTCAAACATATCAGTTGGTAACGCATAGACTTCAAAAAGGATAATATTTTATTTCATCCTTTTTGAAGTCGGTTTGCTTTTTTTTGTAAAAAGTTTTTATTATCTTTATCTTATTGTTTGTTGTTAAAGATGATTAGATGTACTACCCGATTATTCTGCTTTTATCCCAATATTGTATTAAAACTGATCGATCGATGGGACTCTATTACTCTGAATCTACGTTATAAAAGCATACTTCAAGCGAGAGAAAATGTAAGGTAACAAGATGTAGTACTATTTTATGTACAACATAAGTTATTAACATATTCATTTAATCTACATAATTGCTTTCCAAATGATAAAGTATCATTGAGCTACTGATTGTTGTTAGATAAAGAAATGCGTCACGAATCTGACAAATTGTTTCGTAGGTATTTAAATATTGATGTTTACTTTACGACTAATAAATACAAATATCAATTAAATAATGATGTGCCATTATTTACAAATAATTGTTGGCAATTTGGATGAATTTGGTATGAAGATAGTTGGTGATCAACTTCACCCTCCTCCTAGAAACTCCAAACTATTTCTTGGTAACTTAGAGACATTTTGAGTAACGCAAGATATACTCAAAACTGTCGATCAAAAAGTTGATTCACCCATTTATCAAGCCAAGTGCGTGTCGGACCACAATAAAGTAAGACTAATTACTCTATTTAGAATTCACTTATCATAAAAAACTAGCCGAACGCGATCCGTAAACACATTGTTGTAAGTTTCGGCGCGGCTGAAAGGATCGTCAATTTTTTGGCCGAAAAAAATATTTTATGCCGAAACAGAAACATAAATTGGACCGTATTTAGATAAAGGTAGGTAGGTACCTATAATTGTGGCCTCAACCTCCATATGTGTAAGGCCAATGCAATTTAAACGCATATTTAGCATTATAAATACGCATCTAAATCCAGTAAACCGCATCTAGATTATACTTTTAATAATTCGCTTGCCCTTGTCCCGTTCACTTAGGAGGATCTTCAGACCGTGATCAATTGGAGCATTCCACGGGCCGTCCCGCGTACAAACGCATTTTATTTCCTGTGTTGCGACTTTTTTTTTCGGCATTTAAAGCAGGGGATTATTTTTCTGTCCATATTTTTGACCATTTATCATAGAAAAGGAAACTCTTATCTCTTATACCTGCAAATCTTCAGAAAATTCGCGTTTGAACGAATGTATGGGACAAACGGTAGAAAATTTCATGGAATGCTCTTATTGATCATGCACCACAATTTTTCTGTTTATGGAGCCAGTAGGGCTAAGATGGTCCGTTTTTTATCATCTGTCATCATGCCTGTCGCATTCTAACATGTATGTAAGTGCGAAAGTGACGCATGACATGGCAAGTGGAAAAAATGTGACCATAATACCGCCGCAGGAAATTATAAAGGAACAAAAGAGATAGCCCTCCGCGCGAAACTTGCGGTTTTACAAGTGAGGAGACACTCCTGACTTCGGGTAAACTCGGCTCCGCCTCCGTTCGGCTCAGCATTGCTCCGAGCTATTATTAGGGTTGGCACCACTTGACGTCCTTTTGCGTGCACGACCACAGATAAGATAATCACTTGAATACATTTTAGAAATTAGAAAGGGATAGTGCCATACATTAGAAAGGGATAGCATGATTCGACCCTGAATCGCAGTCAAACTTCGCTTTTGTAGGAAGTGTCCTTTCTGTACGGTAGTACATTCAACAACAGAGCTATGAATACAGGCAAAGTGCCAAAAATATGTATACACGACCTTAATGTACAGGCAATAAAGTACTGTATACATATTTTTGACACTTTGCCTATATTCATAGCTCTGTTGTTGACTGTACTATTATGTATTCTGTGGTTTTACCTCAATAACTCTGAAAGTATACGTCTTTTCAAATTTGCTAGTCAAATCCCTCATCTATAATTCTATATCACTAGCTATTTTATACTAAAATTATACTGCTATGGTATACTATGCTATGCAGCCTTCCTTGCAAGTATAATCTAGTTTCCGTGTGAATTTTTTCATGGCATTTGCTTTTGTAATAAAAACGTGTAACAATTCAATCAAAACGGTATTTCTTATGGCCTGGGTGTGGCCTGTAACATTAGCAAAAAATTTAACTGTAGCCTTTACTCCTCATATTGACCAACATTTGTTCAGCGACTTTTAAAAATAACTTGGGGTTTGATTTTTAATACACTTTAAAGTTTATTCTAAGACGCAATGTATTGCGAATTTTGTTATGTTTAAGGCGTGACAAGCAACGTCAGGCAATCACAATGATATGGCGTGGCGATGGCGTCAATTGAAAATAATATTTATTTTGTATGAAAAATAGGGAGTCTAAATACTTCATGATTTTTAAAAGTTGTAGAACAAAAGTGTCACCGTTTGAGGAGTACAATCTATGTTTTAATTATTTGCTCGTGTTACAGGCCACACCGTGTATACAATTTTGCCTTAAATATTCTTAATACCGCCAATTATAGGTACTTTTTTGCATTGTTTTATTAAATAAAGTTTAAATATAAGAATGTTTTCTACGGCACTATAGTTCAGAATGTCATCTCGCGCAACCAGGGAAAACCTTACAAAAGGCTTTGTCACAATAACACTATAAGTCCATTGTTCTGCACCATAACAACAGTAAGCGACATTGAAAAGTCATGAACTTGGAATTTATTGCGCGAGAATAGGTACAGCAAATAAATAAATAAAGAATAAATATTATAGGAAAATTTCACACATTTCGACCTAGTCTAACGGTAAGCTCAATAAGGCTTGTGTTGTGGGTACTAGATACTAGACGACGATACCTACATATAATGCAGATTATTATATATAAATATGTACGGATATACATCCATACTAATATTATAAAGGCGAAAGTGTCTGTCTGTCTGTTACCTTTTCACGCTTAAGCCGCTGAACCAATTTAGTTAAAATTTGGTATAGAGATAGTTTGAGTCCCGGGGAAGGACATAGGATAGTTTTTATGTCGGAAATCATCTCTGAAGAGAGTGTAAAGGGGGGTGGAATTGAAAGAGTGCATTGCCTATTAATTGAAGTAAGCAATGCGCGAATTGAATGATTGCTATTTAGCATTATCCAGGCGCTATACCTACTTTAGCTGCTGTCACAAATTCTACGCAGACGAAGTCGCGGGCAAAAGCTAGTATGAAATATGCATAATTCAGGAACGAATATTTGTGATGATAAATGACCCTACCAGGATTCGAAACCGGGACCTCCTGCTTCGGAGGCAGGGTCACTACCGGCTAGGCTAGGTAAGACCGTAATACTCATTGGTTCGAGCCGGGGTTAGAACCTGCAACCCCTGCGAAATCCGGATTAAGAGTCGCTAGCTTAAAGCTCAACCCTCAACACTTCGACCGCATGATCACAGAATAAATAATAGTACTGCCGTACAGAAAGGAAACTTCCTACAAAACCGAAGTTTGACAGCGGTTCAGGGTCGAATCATGCTGTCCCTTTCTAATACATGGCACTATCCCTTTCGGCTATTTACAATGTCAAAATTCAAGCCATTATCTTATCTGTGGTCGTGCACGCAAAGGGACGTCAAGTTGTGTCAACCCTAAAAATTGCTCGGAGCAATGCTGAGCCGAGCGGAGCCGAGTATGGCCGAAGTCAGGAGTTTCGCACCCCTGGCCTGGAATGATGTCAACTGACGCGCGCGGCTGCAGCCTAATATCAACCTTCGTCCATTCTGACAAGGTTCACAACACGCCGGACACGATACGCGTGGCGTTCAAAGGGTTAACAAGCTAAGAATAACATTACTTATGAAATTATTAATTAATACTATTTTATGTAAATTGTCAAGTTATAAAAACATGTAGGCAATTAATTTTGATAATCATAAGTAAAAATCACTATGATAAAAAATTATCTATTTATCTATGATTAATGAGTTTTGGGGAATGTAATAATAACATCATTAGTGGGTCTTATGTCCTTGCAATAAAGTTTATATTTGTCAGACTGTGGACATCAAACGCAGAATTATATCTGACCTTTAGACACGGTGAAAAAACGATTACACGTGGCCAGGGCCGGATTAAGCACGTCGGGGCCCCTAGGCAGTGTAAGGCTCGGGGCCCCCTTACAGTCAATTCTGCATACAGCATGTTCAGTTTAATAAGTTTGCGTTTTTAATTTCAATCTTTAGCCGAGACGATCCGAGTCTAGTCAAAACGATGTCTTTTTCGCTCTTATTGCTTGGACATAAAGCTTTTTTCTATCGGTTTTTGCCGATTCCGCGTTGCGTCAAGTGTGGGGAGAGACCTTTAGGCTTAAGGCCAATTCCCAGTGGAATACGAAAGCTGTGAGCTTGAGCGTCACTTTCCTATCTACCTCTAATGGAAAATTTTAAGCGAGGCTACGCTCAATTAGTGCCGCAAAGTTGATTTTCTCAATAGTTAATATTTTGCGAGGCTGAACAGCGATTGTCCGACCATAAGACAAAACGCCGAGCCACATGATTAGGATCAACAGTAATAAAGAATTTCCATATGTTAAAATTATTAAAGTTAGACCAAGATAAGTCTGCAACGATTTTGATAGCACACGCAGTGCAAGTATTATTTTAAACGTCAAACTTCTTGAAATTATGACAATCAAAAAACCTAGTAAAAACGCGAGCGCAGCGAGCGCAAATTTTTTAACAATATCGAAAATTGTGAAAGCCGGTTAAAAGGCTAGGCCGGTTACCGATCTTCACCTGGGCCTAAAAGTCCGAAGTGCCCCAATGAGGCGAGCTTTCATGCGAACTCAAAGCCGTTCAGGCTTCGGGATAAGTAGTTGAGCACAAACACGAACCGAATTCCATTGTATTAAAAAGCGAAACCGCAGGCCGAACTAGGCGCAGCGAGGCCAAAGGCTAACCTGAAGTAGAGGAGATGAGGAACACAAACCAATGATAAATTGAGGTAAAAAAGTGAGGCTGAAGTAAAGGTCGAGCTCAGCAATCTCCGCATTGCTCGACAAGCCCGAAGCGTCTATTAGCGAAGTGAGCTTTCATGCGAGGCAAAAGGTCAAGCTACTGAAATCAATGTTGATTAGACGTGTGCGCCGATTAAAAAACGATCGGCGGCGGCGTTTGCGGAAAAATCGGCGGCGGCGGCGTGTTTTCGGCGTGAAATCGGCGTGACCTTGACTTTCAGGTTTCTAAAGAAAAATCATTAATTTGTCGTTTGTTCTTTATAATTCAGGTTGCTGGTACTGAACTACGTAATCTACGTATAGTTAGTATAATCTACGTATAGGTTTTGAGTAAAATAGGGTTTGTAAATGAATATATGATACACGGCGGCCACATACAAAGAAGAGGAAAAGACCATGTCGTCAATATAGCACTGAACCTTCCGGAACAACCGAGAGGAAGAGGAAGACCAAAATCCACATGGTGATCCAATATTAGAGCCGATCTAAAGAACCTGAACATAACAGAAGAGACAACCCAGAATCGACTACTCTGGCGCAAAATGACAAGGAGACCCGACCCCACGTAGGTGGGATAAGGGAAGGAGGAAGAAGAAGAGAAATGAATATATGATAGGTATAATAACTCGATTATCCTAGTAACTGGCTTGTAGTAAGGGATTACCTGGTCCCAATGACTTTCAATCCGATCTGATCCATTTTGTCATGCTGTAAACGGCTTATCTTCAAATATCCTTGAAATATCCTAGATATAGTGGACTGCTCTGGCTTCCCGTTAATGGTTTTCTTGTCGTATAAGCACTAGGCTGGCTGAGAAGTATCTTCTTCTTTCTCGTTTTCTCATTGCTGAGGATTGTGACCACATGTAATTTGTCTCAATTTCGTGCAGTCATAAGCCGTGTGGACTGCCGCCAGCCATCGACCATCTCACACATGCTCCACTCTGAGCACGTTTGCCATTCATTGGGCCTAAATTCATATTATGTTTCGCCACATCATGCGTTGGAAACCGCATAACGTGTCCGAAGAAAGATGTTGTAGAAACCCGAGTGGCGATATTGAGCTATTTGTAAATTAAGGGGTTTGTTCTTCTAGCTGTATGCAGCAGTCTTTGCCAACACTAAATCTCTAAAGCGCCAACCTTTGCACGTTACCCTTTTTGAGACTCGCGGTTCAGCACCATACTGGAATATAGGAAAGACGAGAACTCGTACCACCAAGATATACAAACTTGCTCGCTTTTTCGTAATCGCCGAGTGCGTCGGTAATTCGGAGTAGGTACGTTTGCCCTGTCTACAACCATTACTTTGCTCTTGGAATGGTTGATCTTAAGACCACTCTAGAACTTTCAACTTCCATTTTCTTCAGAAGAGCCGCCATTTCGATGTATTTCTTGTTGTTATTCCCGTAAGACTGTCGACAATAGTACTAGCAAGGATGATGATCGCAACGACACATTAGCTAGTTAGTTTTCCTTTTCTGTTGCTCTTTGAGGTTCCATGGTACATGAGCCCTGTGTTGTCGTTGCCTAGTTAATTGCAGTGTAGTTAAGTATTTTCATGATATAGCATTCTGACTTCGTATGTGAGGTGAGGGCATAAAAATTCTAATTAATAGTTGAATGTGAATACACAATTTATAGGAAAAAATCTTACTGCATATAATGCTCCCTCATCTTTCTTGACGCTGAACACTAAGGATTACTCAGTCTCTTTAATGGGTGTGTCAAATAGTTTGTGCAACTGGCTATTCTCTTTATATATAATACAAAAAAATCCAAATTGTAATCCAAATATCAAGTTAAAATAGCTGATTAACAACACTCAAGGTCACGCCGATTTCACGCCGATCATTCATCGGCGGCGGCGGCGTGGCAAAAAAGCCCGGCGGCGGCGGCGCGCCGGCGCGGCGCACACGTCTAATGTTGATATTTCTTAAAAAGCGACGCCGAAGGCCGAGCTGTAAGGAAGCAGCGCTCTGACATGAACCAATCGTCGTAAAAAGGTCACTTTTGTCACGCATTTTTACATACATACATTTTGTATGGACCGTCACTAAACTGACACCCAAAATTCGTATGAAAAACTGAGGACACTTTTTTTCTATGTTTTAATTTAATCAATAGTCTTCGTGATTCAGAGTCGAAATAACCCAGAAGTTGTTGTTCGAAAAAAAGCAATAGTTAACATTTTTTCAGAAAACCTTTACAACAGGGGCCCGTTTCTCAAAAGCTTGTAACTTGTAATACAAGCGGATGTCACTTTTTGACAGCTTTTGTTAGAAGGGGACTTCCACTTGTATTACAAGTTACAAGCTTTTGAGAAACGGGCCCCAGGTACGCATAATACGCCCCGTAAACTGTAACGTACCTATTGCTTCAATTTTATTACAGTTTCATTGAATAAAAGAATGGATCGCAAAAAATAACAATAACAAAGCATACTCATTATTATTAAGAATAAAATTTTTACGAGTGAATTATGTCCCTATGAAACAATTTTTTTTGGTGAGCTCTGAGCCGCCGGGGCCCCCTAGCCGAGGCGGGGCCCCTAGGCAGTTGCCTACTTTGACTTAGGGTTAATCCGGCCCTGCACGTTAGGGTGGGTCGATTTTGTAAAAATAATATTTTTAATGCTGGGTACGTTTAAAAAGTTGCGTTTTGGTCTGTTTAGCATCAGAAAAATAATCAAAAAAAAAACCTATATAACTTTTAGCCCTCTACCATGGCTTCAATATTTCTAAATTATATATTTTTCGACGTTTTTATTTTTGTATCTAAAATGTGTCCGAAAGCTTTTTTATTTAATTTTATAGTTTATTCATTCATTGCGAGTATCGGAACGTACATTACAATGGTCTTTTTTTTAAATCATAGACAAAAGTAAGCTTTCTTGCGTCAAAACTGTCAACTCAATTTTCGCGTTACCCGCCAATTTGTTCATAAATTTGTCAAATAGTTGTTTTCATAACTCATTAATAGTTTTTAAGTAAAAATAAATAAAACCAAGTGAAAATCTTATTAAACATTTAGAAAACCCTATAATAATTCAACTTTATTCAAGTTTTGTTCATAAATATGAGTGCTAAGCAATCTACCGTCAAAACACGAAGTGAAGTTACTTGCCCTTTGTTTGGACCACCTTCAGATCTTAACGTGAAACTTTTACCGACGATATCAGACACTATTAAGTATATACTTATCGTAAGACACCGTATGCAAGATCTTAATTCCGGAAAACAACCGTCAATAACCCATGTTTTTGCTTGTGTGAGCTGCGACATCGAGAAGATCTGGGCTTCCGCTTCTATTCCTACTGTAAGTCCCAAGAGAATAAAGGAGTTGTTAAAAAAGTATTACGACGAATACTTAAAGGTAATACGGTACCCTAAAAGTAAAATAAACGACAACTATAGGGATAAGTTGACGAGCTTTAAAAACGGCTATTTAACGCAACTTTTCGACATTGCAGCTTGCAAGTGCACGATTGTACTGAGGACCGATTATTGTTCCTGTGCTAAACAAAATAAAGTACCAGTCATCGAACAAAAATTTCTACTAGATCAACGATCTCACAGACAAATGATTATAGCTGGTGTAGACAAAATTCAGACTCAAAAAAATTGCTCAAAAATTGAAAGACAGCAAAAGTTGCAGAACCGTATGATGGATTTTTATAACTCTCAACCAGGTCTAAGCTCCAACCGAAAAATAGCACGTACTTCGCTTGCTTCACATACTGATTCGAATGCCATCATAGATACTCCATCTGTAATATCACTGCCGAAGACTGATACACCTTATAACACCCTAAGATTGCCAGAACTGGCGAAGACGTGTGATCGGTACGGAATTTCAAATCGATCCGGAGCTGCAATCGCAACTGCTGTGCTGCAAGACGTAGGACTTATATCTCACGACGACAAAAACTTAGTAGTGGATAAAAACAAACTATGGCGGGCTCGAAATAACGAAAGATGTAACTTGCAGGAGAATATGAGTCATGATCAATTGGAAGCGATTTATTTTGACGGCAGGAAGGACAAAACCTTGCTTATCGAAAATTCGAATGGTCGCTCCTATCGTAGACTTACTGTGGAAGAACATATATCGCTTATAAGTGAACCAGGCTCTTTATACTTAGGACACACGACACCACGAACAGGAACTGGCAAAGAAATTTGCAATTCAATCGTTGAATACTGTCAAAGCCACGAAATCGACTTAAATGAATTAAAATGTATAGGTTGTGATGGGACTGCCACGAATACTGGGTGGAAAGCAGGAGTTATTAGATTAACTGAGTTGAAGTTGCAAAAACCATTACAGTGGCTTGTATGCCAACTCCATGCCAATGAGTTGCCTTTACGACACTTATTTTGTCAGCTGGATGGAGGCACAAGTGGACCTAGAGAGTACTCGGGGCCCATAGGAAAAGCTCTAGAAACCTGTGATAAACTGCGTGTAAAAAAGTACGCAGCTATTACTAGTGGTATTACTGATATAGACCAAAATGTCCTAAAATCTTTAAGTACGGACCAAAAGTATTTGTACGAAATGTGTTGTGCTGTGTCGACGGGAACTTGTAGTGCAGAACTCGCAAATAGACAACCTGGAAAGATGGCTCATTCTCGTTGGCTTACCACAGCAAATCGTATATTACGATATTATATTGGATGTGAGAAACCGTCGAATAAATTGAAAATTCTAACAGAATACATTGTCAAAGTGTACGCACCGGTCTGGTTTGAAATAAAGAAAAAATCGTCGTGTATTTATGGAGCTCACCACGTATTTAATTTAATACGTTTAACTAGATCATTCGGTGACGATGTGAGGTCTATTATTGATCCAGTAATCCAGAGGAATGCTTTTTTTGCTCACCCTGAAAACATACTGGTGGCTATGATATCGGATGAGAGAAAATCTGTGAGAGAACTTGCTCTAAGAAAAATTTTACAAGCAAGACGACAGCCAATCACTGGTTCTGTCAGAGTGTTTAAATTGCCTCAGCTCAATTTTAATGCAACTGATTATATAGACATGATAATCTGGGCTGAGTGTCAAGTTACACCTCCGCCGATTATGAGCCATGTGTCTGAGGAGGATTTGCAGAAGATGATAGATGACGTCTCGCTAGCTCGAGATGTCGTTTTCTCTAAGTTTCCCTGTCACACGCAAGCAGTAGAACGGTGCATAAAACTTGTAACGGAAGCATCGATTACGGTGGCTTCAAAAAATGCACGGGATGGACTTATTCGGACCAAACTGAAATCCAGATCTGTAATGCCATCTTTTGACAATAAGGCACAATACAACTGCTAATTTAGTTAAAATTCAAGTTTTTCAACACTAAAACTTTCGACATTATGCATTTATTTTGTAACAAAAATGGCTTATTTATAAATAATTAGACTATGTTTTATACAATACATGTGGTTTTTATTATTTAGTACTACAAAAAAATATAAATAATCATACACGAAACTGACGTCGAATATTTCAATAATTTAAAACTTTGAGCAGCTGTAGAGGGCTAAATCATATAACGAATCAACATTTTTTTAACTGAATATAAGAGCTTAAACAAAATAGCAACTTTTTAGACCCCCCCAGGTACGATTTACGCAAAAAAATATTTTTTCATACAATATCGGCCCACCCTACTGCACGTGGCCCTATGGCAAGTCGCGATGTTACAACATGATTTAAAAAAGTAATCAAAATTTTTTATAATATTCCAGATACGAGTATTCTCTTCATCTTGATATCCGAGCTACCTTGCGTCAGTTTTAAGGTTCATCCATTAATTACAACACACTTTTAGGGGGGGGGGGGGGGGGGGGGCAAGAAAATGTGACATGTTGTGACAAGGGGGAGGGGGGGTCACAAACGTTGTGTCGTCACTATACTTCATCAGTAACCGAAAATTTATTCAAATTATGGTATTCCCGTCTACAATTAAATTAAATTATTAGTTTAATTTTTTTTACTAACATTTTGGGTTGATCAAATCAAATCCCGGTAAGGGCATTTATTTGTTTGATGAGCACAAATATTTGTTCCTGAGTTATGGGTATTTTATTTTATGTGTTTTAAGTATTTATATCGTTGTCTGAGTACTCACAACACAAGCCTTCTTGAGCTTACTGCAGGACTTAGTCAATCTGAAAAAGAATGTCATATAATATTTATTTATTGGCATACTGTTTAAAACAGTTGGAAAAAGCGAAACATTGTTTTACACTAAGACAATTACATGTATAAATAAGCAGAAACAGAAGTAATTTGAATGTATTAATATGTATTTTTTATACAAGTTGAATATTACATGTATGTTTTCTATACTTGCCGGCAATTTTTTTTACTTGTAAGTTTATTTTCAAGTATTAAAGAAGATTATTGAAATATGTTATTTTATTAAGAGAATATTTAAAATATGAAATTATTTCGTGAAGGTTAAACTGAAGACTTACCTATACCTAAGTGAAATGAAATAAATAAAATGAAATTCTGAATTCAAGCTATTTAATTTTTTTAAATTAAAATATTAGGTATCATGTTACCATATTGTTTTGGTTAGGTACCTATATCATTGGGACCATGGTATAATAATATACTCCGCCTGGTACTCTATTCCCGTCTTTTCTAGGTCACCTAACTGACACAAGCCTACGTCATCATGCGACAGCGCTATATGATAATATGCGATAGCGCTATATATAGCGGCCACGTTTTATTAGACCATGATTGGGACTGACACAGTATATGTTAATGAATATGATTTTGTTTAGTTTTTAGGGTTCCGTACCCAAGGGGTAAAAACGGGACCCTATTACTAAAACTCCACTGTCCGTTTGTCTGTCTATCCGTCTGTCTGTCACCAGGCTGTATCTCATGAACCGTGATAGCTAGACAGTTGAAATTTTCACATATATGTGTTGACAGAATATAATAATACGTGATTTTCTTGCCAGTTTTTTGCATAATGGTACGGAACCCATCGTGAGCGAGTCCGACTCGCACTTGGCCGGTTTTTTCTTAGCAGTTAAGATACCAACTGCCTGCAACATAGTTGGCATAGCAGTATTTTTAGACTGCCCATTTCCCCCCTAGAACTCCCATACTAACTTTCAACCCCCATTTCACACCCTTAGGGTATGTATTCCGGAATAAAACAATCCAACGTCCAATTTCTGGTTACTAACTATGTGCTAAATTTCATCCAAATCTGTTCAACCGTTTTTGCGAGATTGAGCTAAAAATTCAAACATTACAAACTTTGACATATGTACTACTAGCGGCCCGCCACGGAATCGCATGGGTTAACAAATTATACACGTATACCTTCCTTAAGGATCACTCTATTGATAGGAGAAAACCGCATGAAAATCCGTTCAGAAGTTTTTGAGTCATCGCGAAAATACAGACAGACGCGGCATATGTTTTATAAGGTGTACCTATTGATTTCTGTAGGATAAACGACATAGAAACTTTATCGAGACAAGGATATTTATTATACTGCAACTATTTTACGCAATGCGGTACTGCGTTCACGAGAACGACAAAAGGCTTTATCAAGGACAACAATCTACAGACCATAAAATATCATCCGAAAACAGTTAAATCGCCGACTCACAAGTCTTCAAGGCAACCCAGTCTATATAAAACGATGTTATGGAAATTATATATAAAATTAAACTATAATACTTACCGATAGCAACTACCTATATTAGATTACTCAGCTTGTTATTATTGCGGAATAACTCGCAATTGCAGTCTCCAACAAAGTCCAAAACAAACCAGGATCTAAAGGAAGTCTATTTAATTTAATTCCGTCACTTAGTTCATAACTGATACGCGTGAAATAATTTAATTGCTTATTTCCAAATAAATCTTCACGGAACGTGTGTAAACGGACCTCGAAACACGTCTATTACGCAGAAAATAACAAAGGGCACTGCTGATTGACATTTGCTTACTTGACAACAAACTTTCGTTCGGAAATATATGAAAATATCGGTAGAAGATTTTAGTAAATTATATATAATTTTTTGAATTATTGTATTATATTACACCACGAAATATTTTATTCCCAAATATAATTTATTTTGTCTACTAAAAGTAGTTCAAGACATTGCTAGATCACAAACATATCAATGCTTGTTAGTTGCGTAAAACGGAACGCAATGAGGTTTATCGCCAAAATATTGCTGAGTTTTATCAAATTTGTGCAAAATTTTTCATTTTCTATTTCAGAGAGTGCACAAACATGTGTTTTCTTTCCAAATGACTCATTATTTAATGAGATTTTTGTTGTCAATTTCGTTTCGTGTAATGGTATTTTAAACAGCCCGCTTTATATTATTCACGCCCAGTTTGACGTCACATTACGGGGTTCTCGAACTACCTTACCGCACCCTACAGTGTTCAGTTGAAAAGGGTGTAAGTGCGAACATGAATATTTTAAAAGGCTTTATACCGTTGCGTTAGGGAAGGAATTTGTATGGCAAGATTAATAGTTTACAACGTTGCCACCAGGTAGCGGTGTAGGACTGAAACAAGACTTGCGCGGAATCCACCAATCACATTCCTGGAATTTTGACGCAATTTGCAAATGGCCGTGAGGAGGACCGTGCCCGGGATAAGGTGTATGAAAAGCTAATGGTGGTAGAGTCCGTGTTAAAAACTTGTGATTAATTCTTGATTCAGTGTGGTGTTGTTGTACAGATACAAAATGTGCCAAAAAGTGAGAATCCAGTCTTAATGGTGATATAGGAAGCGCCCTGAAACCGCTGGAGGGACGATCGAAGTTATATTGCTGACAGAAGGGTAAAAGTTCTTGTCTTATTTTACCAATTACTTCTACTGTTGGCTTGTAATAATGATGAATAAGTGTTTGTGCTTTATTTTTGTAAAATATTTACTTGATTGACGTGGGACCGCGGCGTTGATAAGTTTATCGGGCAAGTTTTATGGGGCACCGCCGGCCTGTACCTACAATTGGGTGAGCCATTTAATTTCTGTTCCGAACGCTATCATTGAGTCAATCTAGTTCCGTTTGCCGTGCGTTAGGGTGCTTTCTAGTACATCGTATGCTAGGATGTCACGTATTCGTGAAAATCTAGGCGTGCATGTACGCGTACTATAGGTACATGCTTATAGAGTACAGAGGCACAGCCCCTGTTGCTAGTCAGACCATCGATTCTTATACATATCACCTCATTACTGCAAAATATGTTCACAAATAACTTTAAACAGCCACTATATGTGTGCAAGTGGTAGTTTAGGCCGATTATATTGACGTTTTGGGCGTATTTTAGACATTTTAGTGGTGTGTAAAATGTACGGTGTGGTCCAATATGTATCTGTCATACAGTGTGGAAATACGTTATGCTAGTTATGAGTAATTTTGTGGTTAACTTGGGTACTTTAAAATAATGATGTGTTAATACTAAACTTATATATTTTATTAAAACTCATTCTATCAATAACATAATACTGGTATATGCTAATAATACTATGTGTGGTAATGATAATTCATGTTTCTAGTAGTAAAGAAAGAAATAAAATAAGTAGGTACCACAGTTTATTGATTATGGATGTAACTTCCCATGAATTTTTCATTTGAAGTTAATTGATGTGTAATCATAGGATTCTCCAACCTGATGAAATGAATTAGTATAAGGTCATCTTAGATAAGTGAAACCTAGTTTATTTTGCTTAGGGCAAGGGAAACAGTATGAGTCTTTCCTAAAAGTGGTTCTCTTGCCAGGGCCGGACTTCTGCCTAGGCCCACAAGGCCCGGACCTAGGGGCCCAGGCAACCTAACAATGGTTTTGATATGGCGAATACCACCATAATACCAAGTACCTAGGGGCCTTAGGACTGTAAATCCGGGCCTGTCTCTTGCCCCAATGTTTCACTTGACCTTAAGTATAGATCTGTCTTCAACCCGTTACATTTGTTATGTTTGTCCTATTTCTGCCTTTGTCATCAAAATATATACATATTTTAGATATACACGTATAATACATACGGTGTATAATATATACGTATTTTTAGATTAGATACCTAATCTCTAGAATTTTTTATCAACCCTTAAATCAATAACAGCCAAAATACTGGGCATAACCTTTGACCCTCTTTTGTATGTTTTCTTAATAATCATAACGACTATTGACCACCATAGAGGCTTGAACACACCACTATCCGTGATTTGTGTCGATCTAAGGGTTAAGGTAGTGTCATTATCATTTGTGTGAAGTTCCTTTTTAGGGTTCCGTACCCAAAGGGTAAAACGGGACCCTATTACTAAGACTTCGCTGTCCGTCCGTCCGTCCGTCCGTCTGTCACCAGGCTGTATCTCACGAACCGTGATAGCTAGACAGTTGAAATTTTCACAGATGATGTATTTCTGTTGCCGCTATAACAACAAATACTAAAAACAGAATAAAATAAAGATTTAAATGGGGCTCCCATACAACAAACGTGATTTTTGACCAAAGTTAAGCAACGTCGGGAGTGGTCAGTACTTGGATGGGTGACCGTTTTTTTTTGCTTTTTTTTTGTTTTTTTTTTTATATGGTACGGAACCCTTCGTGTGCGAGTCCGACTCGCACTTGCCCGGTTTTATTTATTTAGAGTTGGAACTGCATGTTTCCTCCAATATATCACAATAGTCATTCCATATCCCATCCCATCATACTTTCTTCATATTCATATATTTTTTTGTTACTAGCTATATTTTTCAAATACAACACTTGATCTAGATTCTAGTTAATCCATTGCCACAGGCAATTGATTTTTTACATGTAGAAATGGTAGGTATATAATGTGTTGGAGCTGTATACCTATACCTACATGTCACACCTATAGTGGGTCATCTCTCATAAGGATCTGTATATTACAACGCGCACGTGCGTGACTACGCAAACGCATCCGGTGCACACAGGCCTTTATACAACCAGTATTTGCTTGATAAGATATTTTCAGTATATATAGTATTTATAATATCTGTATTCTTGCCTCGTAAAGCTTTTTGTGACCGGCAAAGTGGGTGGGAAAAGGCCTGGATGTGGACACAGTCCAATACGTTGATCTGACCAGATCCACACTGCTCTTGACTCCACAGTTCAAATGGCTCTCCACACCGCCAAGGACAGAACCAGATGGAGAGATTGTGAGAGATAAAGTGATTCAAAAGGGAGGTCACGACCCTCAATACTGAGGATTATGACGCAAGGAGGAGGATTCTTGCCATAGTACGTGTCTTCGGCTTTGATAACTGTTTGCTACCAGTGTTAAAAACGTATTATTCATACATGCAATGGAGTGATTGGTAATTGGCAATAGATTGTGCATTGAAATGGAAACAACAGTAAAACATGCTAATGCATGATTTTACAACAATCGTTAGGCATTCATCAATACAATTTACATTGTGTATCAAATTTTTTTTCTGTTACATTTTATTGAAAGCCCCATATATATTCGAAAATAGATCTAAACTTAACACATGGATTTATGACATACTTTGACAAATTTGTTATCTTTTTGTACAATAAAGAGTTAACTTCTACTACTAATAAAAAAAATAAAAAAATTAAGTTAATAAAAATAAAAATAGCCTTTATTACTGAAGTTTGTAACATTAATACTCTATCTACTTAAAAATATACCTTATTTTTCACTACTACTACTAGTGTAATTATATTATGACTTTATTGTTTTCATTACTGAAAAAAGATGCAACATGAATCACGTCACATACTTTGGTGTTCTAAAAAATAACATACATACAGTCGCCATCAGATATATCGGAGCGGCCAAGGTGCTCACAAATATCGTAACACGCCACTATTGTCAGGGCGTTAGAGCGCGTGTTCAGATATTGTGAACACCTTGGCCGCTCCGATATATCTGATGGTGACTGTACATTCTTTCCAATCCAATCTGACAAGGCTGTAAGCAACAATCATTCAAAAATCCTTCATTTGTCTTCTGCGTTTTAGATACTTGAGACTTAAAACGATTGTAAGTCTATATGAAGGTTTGCACAATTATAGGATATAAGCCTTTAGAAATAAGCCATATAATTGTGTGTTTTGTAATGGAGTTGGTCGCTTGAGTTAATGTAAGGTGGTGTTTGTCAACCTTGTTTGCATAAGTATGTGAAAAGCGTTGAAAATCTGCTGAATGCAAAGTGGTTGTGACATAAGATTTCTATAAGAAAGAAGTGTTTTCAAGTAAGAAAGATATTTTAAGAGTTTTTAAGACAGATCTATATTTCAATACTTATAATATATATGGGTCATGATTATCACCTTAACAGTCTAGTGGGTAGTGAGCTAGCTTCATAGGCTGGGAAGCAGTGAGGTCCCGGGTTATAATCCTGGCAAGGGCATTTATTTGTGAGTTTCACAAATATTTATTACTGGGTTATGGATGAATTTGGTAAAACAGACAGCCCCATGTGCAGAGCGTGCATGGAAGAAGAGGAAACAACAAAACACATACTCCTAGACTACAAACAGGTAGAAGTATACAGGAGCAAATACCTAGGGACGCCGAGCACACTAAAAGAGGCAGTCAGCAACCTGAAAACATTGCTAGGCTTCATGGAGGAGCTGGGGTGGTTAGAGTAGCGCTACCTCGTTTCACGCCAAATAGGCACAATGGTTGTCGATTTGCGGAAAATGCCCAGAAGCACTAACTAAGTAACTATGGATGAATTTACTTTACCAGGATTTGAATCCAGGACCTCCTGCTAGCGACTAGGCTAGGAGGCTGTTACTTTAAACGGTTAACAAGTTCTCGAATGGCGCTTAAACTGATTAGAGCGTAATTGCGTAGATAAACATCTCGGCGGCGACATTTCGACCTCGGACTAGATTTCCTACTAATGGAAGAAAACTGAGACTAAACCGTGGGTTAAAGATCCGTTCAGGCTAAGTGTAAACATTGTTCTGTCTCTTTTTTTTTTGACGGCCTCCTAGCCTAGTCGGTAGAGTCCTTGTCCCTGCCTACGAAGCAGAAGGTCCCGGGTTCGAATCCTTGTTATTATTTGTGTGTTTATCATCACGTTATGATGGTTAATGAATTTTAAACATAAGGTAGGGGCCAATTTTGGGGGGAAAATGAGCCATATAGGTACACAAAATACTTCTTTACCTATAGATGTCAAGAAAACCTTTTAGAAATCTATAGTCCAGTGTTAGTCGAACTTCAGAAGAAAACAATTTTGTTAAAAATTGTGTTATGTGTCGAGGCCGGTTTTTTTACTTGTTTACAATGTTTACGTAACAGAACAATGCTTGTCAATTAGACGTCCTGCATTGCTAACAACGCAAGTAACAATGAGAAAATATACATACAGAATACAGTCCATATATCTATATAGAAAACACGCACAATGGCCAACGCACAAGTAAATTAAACAGTACCATGACAGCACGTCCAAACAACTATTTGTTGAATATATTAAGAACGGGTCACTTAAAATACGTGAGTGACCCGTTCTTAATATATTATAATATGTCTGTGACTCACGGAAGTTTTGTTATTAAAATTATTTGTTGATCCGAAAATTCTTTTGGTAGGTAATTTATACCACCTCGCGTACAACGTGGTTTGATGTTTCAATACTTATAAAGAATGTGATTTCAAGTCAAAGGACTGTTCATAATTAAATGCTGTATATACATACAGCATTTAATACGAATGCACCTGTCATAACGCATTCGCTCCCTTTAAAGGGTGTAGGCGCCCCTCCAGGTAAAGGCAGGGTTGCGAAACTCCTGACTTCGGCCAAACTCGGCTCCGCTCGGCTCAGCATTGCTCCGAGCAATTATTAGGGTTGGCACCACTTGACTTCCTTTTGCGTGCACGACCACAGATAAGATAATCACTTGCATTTTGACAACCCTAAATAGCCGAAAGGGATAGTGCCATACATTAGAAAGGGACAGCATGATTCGACCCTGAACCGCTGTCAAACTTCGGTTTTGTTAGAAGTTTCCTTTCTGTACGGTAGTACTATTATTTATTCTGTGGTACAGGTAGGTAAGGGCCTCTGACGTGGCGTCATTATTGTAATGTCAATGGATCTTTTGTCTGTAAGCTTGATGCACTATACAGATGTAGTGCATATTTTTTTTCCATCGTTTTTAGGGTTCCGTACCCAAAGGGTAAAACGGGACCCTATTACTAAGACTCCGCTGTCCGTCCGTCCGTCTGTCACCAGGCTGTATCTCACGAACCGTGATAGCTAGACAGTTGAAATTTTCACAGATGTATTTCTTTTGCCGCTATAACAACAAATACTAAAAAGTACGGAACCCTCGGTGGGCGAGTCCGATTCGCACTCGTCCGGTTTTTTCACGGAATTTATGAACGTGTCTTGCTATTTCAGTCAGTCTCGGTACAAAAAGTACTGAGGTTGACTGAAGTAGCATGACAAATACGAACGTTTCCGAGAAAATACGATGGGAATCAATTATGCACTACATCTGTCTGTACATTTAATACCCATAACAAAGACATATGTAACTTCGTATAAGACGAATAGAGTCTAAGGAAAAAACGTGCCTCGGAATTCAAGTAAAAGTCATTCTCGAATAGATGGCGCACACACCTTTAGCCTATCCTCGGCTAGATGGCGTGACGACACCGTTTCATATTTAACAATTTTAACACATAGATATCAGTGAATGAACATGGATTAAAATGATATAAAAATAATAAAATTATTTATCCATATATATACATTTTTTGATAACTTTATACGTTTTCATTTGGAGTTTTAGTCGTGTGTCGATAGATGGCAGTAAATTTACAGTGACTACAAAATTTACAATGACAGGACCCCTCTATACTATCTATTCTTTTTGCCCATAATAATGTTGCGTAGACTGCCAATAAACTTACCTAAGAATATAATATATAAGGTGCTACTTTATTAGTTGCAGATATTTTAACAGATGATACTTTACTTTAAAACAATTAACTTTAAATAGAAATAAAGAATATTTAATTTTTTCCTTCTGTTTTAATTTACCGAACAAAAAATTAAATTTCATTATGGTTCGGCGGGAAAACTGCAAAAGGTTATTAGTATGAAGTGGCCAGACAGTTAGGTGTTAGGTAAAAGAGGTACTAGAATCTGTTCAATGAGTTCACATTTAATAACCACATTAACAGGGTGTTTTTACGTAAATTTGTTTTTCAGTTTTCTCCAAAAAAACATCGTAAAAGCTATAATGTTTCATACTTAAATATACTCCAGGAACCGAGTACTATCAGCTGCGTAAATGTCTGCAACTAATAAAGTAGCACCTTATATACATACATAGAATTTGATTCACTATTTATTTATTCGTATGGCATTTACAGAGTCGCATTCACTATGAAGTCCAATAATTAAAAAAATCAGAAAGGACTTGAATACGCGTTTTAAGGAAAATATATAGAAGACGCATCCGGTGTGAATCGACCTTTATAGAAAGGAATTCTGTACCCAGGTCCCAAGTTAAACTTGTGGCACAACTGTAGACCTCGCAAGGACAGCTTTAAACTGAATAAATGCATGGGTCTGCCATTTCCAAAAGTTTACAAAATCTGAACCGACAAAAATATCTATTTAATCATCGAACCTGCTTACAAAATTTCATGAGAATCGGTTCAGAATTGCGACATGTAGCGGAGAACATCCGAACGTACGAAAGTATTTGGCCAAGCTGAAACGTAGACATTCGCTAACGCTCGGTCAATAATTATAATCATCCCTCCCGTGATAGAACAAAAGAGATGCATTTATACATTTGTCCGAAATCGACCTCGGCCTAAGCCAAAGACACATTGATTGAGTAAGATGTGTAAAATGTAAGAGAATTTCGTGCATCGAATTTGACTGGCAAACGAGATGGCGCTGTACAGCTCCATACATTTTGCGGTAACTCTGATTGTCAAAAGTTAAGGTGTGCTAATTCAGTGACCGCAAATATATTGCGCAGTAGAGCGCCACCTGTTTTGGATGAACTAAGGGGCACGTTTTTTTCTTTTAGACTCACTGCCCGATTCAAACTTTATGTGACGTTTCTTCAAACAAAAACGTCACTTATGACACTGACACATCTATACCATATCGTTTCTCGATCTATTAATTGACGTATCTTAAAGTTCGAATCGGGCCGTTTACCTCTCTATTACAAACAATTCTCTTTGGCCAAAGCAAACAGCGCGTGCTTGGCAATGTTGAGTTGTTTAAAAAGGATCGCCCTTACACTGCAGTATTTGCCATACAGGTTGTACCTACCCGTTTATCCCGCAAACGATGCATTATGAAGAGCCTTTTCTAGAGAAGTCCTATAGCATGATTGAAGATTGACACGTATGTTTATCGACAACGTACTTTAGCAATCCGATTTAAGATTCAAATTAGATTGTTCTTTCGGTAAATGTGACATGTCTTCAGGGCCGTCTTAATCTATGCTGGGGCCCTTAGGCACATAAGAATTTGGGGCCCTTTTGGAATGTAAAGAAAGCGAATTAAACTTAACATTTTTCTACTATGATCTTCTATTTATTCATCATCATCATCCTCATCATATCAACCAGAGGACGTCCACTGCTGGACATAGGCCTCCCCCAAAGAGTGCCACGTTGACCGGTCTTGCGCCACCCGCATCCAGCGGACTCCTGCGATCTTAACCAGGTCGTCAGTCCACCTTGTGGGGGGTCTATTTATTATGGGTAATCAAATATACTGTTACTGTCTGTCCTTCGGGGCCCCCTGAGGATGGGGGTCCTGGGCACATTAGTAGGGAAACCCTTCTAGATTGGTACAACCAAACCTGGAAAAAGGTTCAGTACGAAAGGACTAGGTCACTACACAGTAATTTAACATGAAAAATGCTACGCCGCGAGCATGAATACTGGGTTGCAAATTTTATGGGTATCGTCTTGGGTCGTCTCATTTCGTCAAGTTCTTAAATTAGTCCTATTCTGCTTTCGTCACTCATTCTACATTCGTCACAATCGTCGGTGGCTTTCAATGTAGAATGAGTGACGAAAGCAGAATAGGACTAATTTAAGAACTTGACGAAAAACGAATGGGACGACCCAAGACGATACCATTTTATGCTTTGACAGACAATGTTTACAATATTTACATATCGTGTTAACTGTGTATCGGTGGACTTTATTACAAATGGCACAAGGTCCACCGACGGACAGTTAAGTGTTGCTGTTTTTACATGCACTGAGAGAAAAATCTAACAAAAACACACTTAGAATTACAAAAATAAAACTTAATCCGGGGACAAGGAGAGTCAACTAATAGGAACAAATTGACTTTAGCAATTTCCATTTAGTAGGAAATACAACTTCTATATTTGTAATTTGAAGTATGCTAGAGTAATTTCAGAAATTTGGTTTTGTTATTCCGAGAGGTGCTTTAGCAATATCGGAGGTGATGACGTCATGGGTGAAAACTAACCGTTTTGTAATTCTAAGCGTGCTTTAGCAATATCGGAGACGATGACGTCATAGGTTTTACTAAACTGTACTGCGATTCCAAGCTAGCTGTTGTTATTCTAGAGATAATGACGTCACAGGCAAAAACTAAACTGTTTGCAATTCCTCCGCCCCTAGCAAACGGGCGCCGCGAGAGCATGTCGCGCGCGTGGTATCTACCCGTCTCTATTTCTGTCTGTATGAATAAAAAAGCATTTGGTAGTATATCTCTGTACTAAAGAGGCACACTGAGACAAAAAACTAACAAAAACACGCTTAGAATTACAAAAATAAAACTTAATCCGGGGACAAGGAGAGTCAACTAATAGGAACAAATTGACTTTTGCAATTTCCATTTAGTAGGAAATACAACTTCTATATTTGTAATTTGAAGTATGCTAGAGTAATTTCAGAAATTTGGTTTTGTTATTCCGAGAGGTGCTTTAGCAATATCGGAGGTGATGACGTCATGGGTGAAAACTAACCGTCTTGTAATTCTAAGCGTGCTTTAGCAATATCGGAGACGATGACGTCATAGGTTTTACTAAACTGTACTGCGATTCCAAGCTAGCTGTTGTTATTCTAGAGATAATGACGTCACAGGCAAAAACTAAACTGTTTGCAATTCCTCCGCCCCTAGCAAACGGGCTCCGCGAGAGCATGTCGCGCGCGTGGTAGCTACCCGTCTCTATTTCTGTCTGTATGAATAAAAAAGCATTTGGTAGTATATCTCTGTACTAAAGAGGCACTATAAAAGCCTGTCGAGATATTCTACCCATTCCTTACTTATTCATACAGTCAGAAAGAGACTAGTAGTTATTACGCGCGCAACATGCTCTCGCGGCGCACCTGTGCTAGGGAGGTTGGAATTGCAAACAGTTTAGATTTACCTATGATGTCATTATCACTAGAATAACAACAGCTAGCTCGAAGTTGCAGAACAATATATTCCTGTAGACCCCAACTACACAGTAGGTCGCGGGTTAATATGTCCATGGCCCACAATATATCCTAAATTTATTATTTAACTTAAGTATGTTTTAAACAAAGAAGACACGAGACACGCCCGCCCGACATCCGACACAATACTAACTCTAACCAAATGAACGTAGCAAGTAGTAAATTTTACTAAAATCACTAACATTCGTTTCGCTGTGTTGGTATTACAAAACTCGTTTAGTGATTGGTACAACAATGAACATAAACACAACAAGTCTATCTACTAAATACCAGTAAACTTTGTAATGTCGCTATAGTAACAACTGAATTGTTATTTTAAATGGGGTAATGTTATTCCCGCGAACTCGTTTTTTAGGTATTACAAAACTATGTAAGTGAGACATTTACTAAAATCATAACTTGAAATCACAGATGCTTTTTTTCAAAAATCACAAACTTTACTAGTAAAAATCGGAGAATTTTAGTAGTAATAAAAATGGATTGTAACAAATACTGAACTTTGTTTAATGCTCCATTTACTAAAGTCTGTTTGCTGAAATTAGATTTAGTATTACTGAGCTGTTTGTAGAAATAAATAAATTTTACAGAAATAGTGAAACTTCCATGATTACTACTAAAACTTCATTTTTTCCCCCAGTACAGAACTGTTTATTAATTCCTGGTGGTGATTTTTCTCTCAGTGTGGACGCAACTGAGGGTCTGCATGCACAGACAAAACATCCTCCAAACTGAGCATAGTCGCGCTACCCCCTCTGCCACGCATACGGTAAATTTACTCCATGTTCGAGTCGAAAGTGTCTTTGTGTGACGTCCGTGAACTCGTTCGTCGTTTGAACGGACCAATCACGGCACGGGATCTCGCTCACCTCGTCCCGTGTACCCCCGCATTTTTGGCATTATCGGTTGCATGAAATAATTGCTCTAAACTCGGTCTAGAGGATTCCTAGTCTATGTCTGCATGTAAATCATCGATTGATTGCTACCCCCTTGATTTTGATTTTCGAATTTCGATTTTCCCGAATAGAGCGAAACGGTATCGTCTTGGGTCGTCCCATTCGTTTTTCGTCAAGTTCTTAAATAAGTCCTATTCTGCTTTCGTCACTCATTCTACATTGAAAGCCACCGACGATTGTGACAAATGGGACGACCCAAGAGGATACCAGCGAAACTTACCTAATATCTACTTACATTTATTTATTTGTCCTCAAGACAAGTATTTGAAGCTATTCTGAACATACTAAAGATTAATTAGAATTGAATTGGTCAGGCAGCTCTCACTCCCCCTTACACATAACCTAAATAACAAAGAGGGATGCAAGTTAGCTATCCGATTTAAAGGTATTGAATTAAAGTCATAGGTATTATGAATAGAAGCATCAGATGTATTTGTCTTGGCCGTTTCGGAACGGACTTGTCACTCATTTTAAACCTACTATTAGCCACAACTATTTCATCACTATCGTAAATCTTAGCCCTACTATCGTCACTAATGTGCAGATCAGATATTTACGTACAGTCAGCTGCAGGGATACATTCGGGTTCTCTGTTAGTAGCCGCTTTCCTCTGCAAAGCCGGAAAACGATGGGGTCGGTTACGAGCGTAGCGCTACGAAAACGTTGGCGAAACGTGAATGTGTTAAGAGCGCTATTACATTTCGGCGTTGAGCGAGTTTAGGTATTTTTACGCGCTGCGGCAGGCCGTGCGAGCTCAGTATGCCGATCCCTTCTACCACACTCGCACTACAATGATGGATTAAACATTCTTGATCCTTCGCGAAGCATATTGAAATCAACCATAACAACACTAACTGTACTTAACTTTTAAAGTTCTAAAACTGTTATTTGGTAAGTACGAAAATACTAAATGCAGTGCAAATGTACATAGGGGCTGTTCATAAATTACGTCATCTATTTTTGACGATTTTTGACCCCCCCCCCCCACCCCTCAAATCATCCAAAAATCAAGCTTCGGATGAATCTGTTTCCTCCTACGTCATGTTACCATCATCCGATGTCCAGACACCCCCCCCCCCCCCCCCCCCCACTCCGCCCATTTGAAACGACGTAATTTATGAATAGCCCCATACTCGTACTTATGAAGGTATATTACTCGAAAGAAATTATAGGTACCTACTCGCTTATTTACATGTTTCGTCATTGCATTTGGTACCTATAGGTTGTAAAGTTTGTATCAACGAGGGTTTAAAAACGAACTGGTACTGAGGATCTGATGATGATTAAGGTGGTCACGGATACCAATCAACCATGTAGTAACATGATTAGGCTCGTTTGATTCGTCTCAACAAGATCTTTGACACTGAAGATACACAGGGTCTGATGATGGAGCTGGAAGGTGGCCACGGGTCCCAGTCTATCATGTAACTAAACAACTTCGTGTTTGGGCTCGTTTGATTCGTCTCAACAAGATCTTTGACACAAGACAGTACTCAGGGTCTGATGATGGAGCTGGAAGGTACCATTACCAATCAACCATGCAACTAAACCACATCGTGTTTAGGATCGTTTGATTCGTCTCAACAAGATCTTTGACACTAGGTGATACTCAGAGTCTGATGATGGAGCTGGAAGGTGGTCACCGGTACCAATCAACCATGCAACTAAACCACTTCGTGTTTAGGCTCGTTTTATTCGTTTCAACAAGATCTTTGACACAAGATAGTACTCAGGGTCTGATGTTGGAGCCGGAAGGTGGTCACCGGTACCAATCAACCATGCAACTAAACCACTTCGTGTTTAGGCACGTTTTATTCATCTCAACAAGATCTTTGACACAAGGTAGTACTCAGGGTCTGATGATGGAGCGCGAAGGTGGCGACGGGTACCTGTCTATCATCATCAGACCCTGAGTAGTATCTTATGTCAAACATCTTATTGCGACGAATCAAACGAGCCCAAACACGAAGTGGTTCAGTTACATGGTAGACTGGTACCCGTGGCCACAGTCCAGCTCCATCATCAGACCCTGAGTACTAACTTGTGTCAAAGATCTTGTTGCGACGAATCGAACGAAGCCAAACACGAAGTGGTTTAGTTGCATGGTTGATTGGTACCGGTGACCACCTTCCGGATCCATCATCAGACCCTCAGTACTACCTTGTGTCAAAGATCTTGTTGCGACAAATCAAACGAGCCCAAACACGAAGTGGTTCAGTTACATGGTAGACTGGTACCCGTGGCCACCTTCCAGCTCCATCATCAGATCCTGAGTACTATCTTGTGTCCAAGGTCTTGTTGAGACGAATCAAACGAGCCTAAACACGAAGTGGTTTAGGGGCTATTCATAAATTACGTCATTTCAAATTAGGGGGGGGGGGGGGTCTGGACATCGGATGACGGTAGCATGAAGTAGGATGAAATGGGGTCATTTGATGCATGATTTTTGGATGATTATAGGGGGGGGGGTCCAAAATCGTCAAAAATCGATGACGTAATTTATGGACAGCCCCTTAGTTGCATGGTTGATTGGTACCGGTGACCACCTTCCGGCTCCAACATCAGACCCTGAGTACTATCTTGTGTCAAAGATCTTATAGAAACGAATAAAACGAGCCTAAACACGAAGTGGTTTAGTGGCATGGTTGATTGGTACCGGTGACCACCTGCCGGCTCCATCATCAGACCCTGAGTACTATCTTGTGTCAAAGATCTTGTTGAGACGACTCAAACGAGCCTAAACACGAAGTGGTTTAGTTGCATGGTTGATTGGTACCGGTGACCACCTTCCGGCTCCATCATCAGACCCTGAGTATTATCTTGTGCCAAAGATCTTGTTGAGATGAATCAAACGAGCCCAAACACGAAGTGGTTTAGTTGCATGGTTGATTGGTACCGGTGACCACCTTCCGGCTCCATCATCAGACCCTGAGTACTATCTTAAGTCAAAGATCTTATTGAGACGAATAAAACGAGCCTAAACACGAAGTGGTTTAGTTGCATTGTTGATTGGTACTGGTGACCACCTTCCGGCTCCATCATCAGACCCTGAGTACTATCTTAAGTCAATGATCTTGTTGAGCCGAATCAAACGAGCCCAAACACGAAGTGGTTTAGTTGCATGGTTGATTGGTACCGGTGACCACCTTCCGGCTCCATCATCAGACCCTGAGTACTATCTTGAGTCAAATAAATACATATAGAATGTCAGGTCGTTTCAAATATTTTTAATCCTGTCCGGTAGTTTATTAAACTGTACCATTATAAATTATAATACTATAAAAACAGTGCTAGGATCAAAGTCTCTCGTTGCGGTTTACACGCACACAGTATAGCGTTTTACACGGCGCCCGCCGCACACTATGATAAAAAACCTCGTCGTCGCCGTTGAAAATGTGCGGTGCCGACCGACACACGTCCTGCCTCTACAAGCTCTGCCGCGGCACTGAGCTGGCGCAGCGCGCGTCATCGGTAATATAGAGTAGTTTTCAAAAAATTGCCAAAAAATTATAGTAGAATTTCATAAACACTAATGTATACCAACAGTATAAGCAAACGTTGCAGATTGCTTGAGTATGAAAATGACTTCGACATTAAGTAGATTTTCGTAGGAATTGACACTTGTTTCGGAGAGAAAATCGAGTTCGTTTTACTTTGATTTTCTCTTTCTCAAAGGTATGTAGGAAAAATATAGTTTGATATGCCTAAAGTACAGGGTATTAGTAATACAAAATAGCCAGGTTTAGCAGAGTAAAATTCTCAACATTTCCAAATAAGAGCTCGCCATTCAGTGCTTCACGGGGTTTTTCGGAAACGACCATCAGAAAAAAAATCATTACTAATTTAATAAGTCCTTTTTCTAATATTTACAACGATATTTATAAAGATAAGAAGACGCTTTTACTGGAACAAGTACTCATTGTTTCTAATAATGAGCGCAAAGTCCTGAATTTCGTCGACTAGTATCATCAATTTTGCATTATTTCGACTTTTCTTGTAAGAGCGCTCTTAACTGACTAACTTTACTTTAAAGAACGCATCTGTACGTATAGATACCTAGTATACCTATAAATAAGTATAAAGTTAATTGACATCAGTATGATTTTTACATACCTACCCAAAATATATTTATACTCTGTATAGCAATTTCACCTCACGGTTGGTGGAATCTAACTTAATAAGGGTGCCGACCCCGAGTCGTGAAATGAACTGAAAAGTAAAATACTCTGCTGGTGTTTGTAAGAGGAAAATGGAGGCGATAGAAAACAAGCCTATAAATAACTCTGTAACCAGGAAACAAGAAGCTTATAAACAGACTTGAAATTGAGTGAAAAACAAAGTTTTCAAGGGTCGTTCACTCGGGAATTATTTTGTATTTTGTGAGACATTCTCAAAATATCAAACGCCATTGGTTCGACACGAGACGAAATAGTTCGTGATTTGAACGTTCGTATTACGTTGTGTTTCTGTTGTCTATGTATGTACAAACAGCAACACTTACCATAGAGAAATTCTTCTTCTTCTTCGTTACACTCTTGACAGAGTGGTCGTGGCCATTATGTAGACTTTTGAGCGACTCGTTTAACGACTAGAGATGCACCGGATATTCGGTTACTATCCGGTATCCGGCCTATCCGGCCATTATTTTAATATTCGGCCGGATACCGGATAGTGACCTACTATCCGACCGGATACCGGATAGTAACATTGCTTGATTTCGGAGTAAACAAAATTGGATTTAAGAAACAGTTAGCGTCATAATCATAATCGTACTCGTTATTATTTTAAAACAATTTAATAATTCCACAGACATGCGCACTCATTTCGAACCTAGATGGGTCCGCGCGAACGTTCTCTACGAAACAGGTCAAAATCTGCACAATGCGCACCTGAAAAACCGAAATGTAGGTATAGTTCGGCCGGCCGAATATTCGGCCGATGGGCAGGCCGAATATCCGGCCAGACAACTATCCGTTGCATCTCTATTAACGACATGTCGCCATTCCTCCCGTAGAGCTGCTTTCCGTGAGCATTCGCTTACTGCGGCCGACACATTGGCTTTGATTTGGTCGGTCCATCTCATTGGCGATCTTCCTCTAGCCCTGTCATCTCCCACTCTTCCTTATAGAGAAATATAAGTAAGGGAAGTGTGGTAACTGCATACATCAGTTTTCTTACCAAAACGCGAGTTATTTCGTAGTCGACATCTAGCGTCAAGTAGTGGAATTTACTGCTAGGCGACAATACATGTCGCGACGATCGAAAAGTCTAATCTTCAACAATTTTTAGCTAATATAACTGGATCAACCGGAACTCTATTTTCAACTCCTTGTACTTGTAATATTAGTTGTAAATTGTTTTAGCAGTACATTTTTCGTCAGTATCGACACTTGTGACATCTGGTGTGAAGTAGCGGTACTGATAAATCCACTACTTGACGCTAGATGTCGACTACGAAATAACTCGCGTTTTGATTAGTGTTGTGAATAACGCTAATTTCGAGGCTTAAAGACTCGAACCCTTAAGACTCTCGAGGCTTACATCCATACGCGTAAAATAAATAAATACAATACTCAAATGTAGTCGAATCTTCAAGACTTACGAGTCTTGAGGGCTCGAGTCTAAGCCTAAAAGTAAGCGTTATTCACAACACTGGTTTTGATGGTAAGAAAACGGGCGTATGGAGTTACCACTCTTTTTATATTTTTCTCCATGCTCTTACTTGCTCCATGCCTTTTGTAATAAGGTTTACGAACTGTCAGTTAACAGCGTGGGCGTATGACTGTATGTATATCTAAGCCTATCTGTCTTGTACGTATTTTGACTAGTGGGTGTGACGCAATCGCGGATTCAATTTTCGGTTGTCTGATTAATTCGTTGCTAAGGCTTTATATTAAGGCTAAATCTCTTCGTAAGCATTTTTATTCGATAAAAATGTGTGGATAGATAAATACACGAGTAAAAAAGCGACATAGGGTTATTCGCCAGTAATTGGCCACCCTAAACTAAAAATGAATTATATTTACCTATAAACAGATCTCATTTTGGTATAAAGTGGCTAGTTATTGAAGGCTGGCCAGTTATTGAAACCTTATACTAAAATGTGTTCTTTTTATAGGTGAATAGAATTAATTTTTAGTTTAGGGTGGCCAATTACTAACAGTGGCCAGTTACTGGCAAATTACCCTACTAAACAGATATAAAAACACCTCCGTGCGGTTCCTACTGCCGTAACTCCTTTCTAAGTTTTTACATATAATTTGCTATGCAAATGAAATGCAAGCAATATTTCCGTGTTAGATTAGCCTTGCAAAAACGCTTTTATTTCGAGCCCAGTTTATGTTAAAATATGTACCGCGCCTTTAGGAGTTATTATTAGTGCCAAATTTAGCTATTTTGAGAAGTGTCTAGTACTAGTCTAAGTGTATGTTCTGTACATTGAATGATTTTTCAAATCCATATTCGGATTCCATATTATTTTTTTCGATAACCATTAATCAAATGAGAATGTTTTTGATTGAACTAATTATTAAATTATTTTTTCACTTCTCATGCTCAAAAAGTGCACCTTTATGTCGTGCGTAGACGACATAAAATCGCATTTTATGCTCTAGAAGTCTAGAGCATAAAAGTAAAATTTTCTTCTAAGACTAAGGTAATCGGTCTCGACAGCCAAACAGTTAAAACATATTGCACAATTCTACTGAGCAATAAAATTGTGTAGATGACAAAACTTGTTATATTATTTTATTTTTGCTATAATTTATTAGAAATCCGTATTTTCTGTCATTAAATTTAGTAAATCACATAAAATAGGAGTCGATTATCGTTCAAAAATGCTACGAAATGTTTTACTTGGCAGAAAACCAAGCGTCTGAAACTCTGATCACATGATGAAAATGAAAAAAAAAATTAAAAAGTTAGTTGGCGGGAATTGGTTTTGTATTATGTTCTTTCGCTTTACGAATTTTGTGGTGTAAATTGCCGTGAAAAATTGAAAAGTGTTTTGTTTTCCTCGCAATCGAAGTGAAAAGCAGAGTGTACAACAAGGGCATAAATGTCCATTTTTACTCATCTACTATTTTGGTCTTCGCTTCGCTCAGACCAAAAAATTGCCTCGGGTAAAAATGGGTCACTTTATGCCCTTGTTGTACAATCTACTATTTAACAAGCAGAGACGTCTGCGAACGATGCTATTAAGTATTGCCATAAAGTTATGCCATGAATTCCAAGTCTCACCCAAGGCATTACTGCCACTTTTAAATTTATTCTGAGTTGTACTAATTATTTACATTATTTTATTCATGTAAGGTACCAGTAAGAGTCAAATCGGGATTGATTAAGATATAAACATGAAACTAGTTTAGGTTGGATTCGAGTATCATTTAAACTTAAAATGCCTAAAATTAGATCTATCTAAAACTATTTTTATAAGCGTCTCCGAGTCCGAGCATACTATAGTTCGTTTTTTTTAGCATTAGAAATAAGGTAAACAATCTTGATGTGTCTTTTAATTGAAAAACACATTTTAAAAATAAGTTACGGCAAATATGTAACAATTATGAATATAATACAACCTTTTATATTCTTCTGCTTTCATAAGGAATAGTAACTGATTTTTAAAAAGCGTTTTTCAATTAAAAGACATGTCAAGATCGCTAACCTTCTTTCAAGTTCTTTCTAATGCTAAAAAAAACGAACTATACAAATTATTATAAAGTAAAAATGGAAAAATTCACCCTTTCCGGCAAGACTTGAACTAGCGACCACCGGTCCGATCGCTACTACCAACCGATCTACGGAGGCACCTAGAGTTAAACCACGAGAAGTCTGCAACGATTTTGATAGCACATGCAGTGCAAGTGTTATTTATACGTCATAATTTCATAGAAGTTTGACGTTTAAAATAACACTTGTACTGCGTGTGCTATCAAAATCGTTGTAGACTTCTCTTGGTTCAACTCTACTCGATAAAAAAAAACCGGACAAGTGCGAGTCGGACTCGCCCACCGAGGGTTCCGTACTTTTTAGTATTTGTTGTTATAGTGGCAATAGAAATACATCATCTGTGAAAATTTCAACTGTCTAGCTCATAGAATTAGATGACAAAGAACAACTGTCAATCTTCAAAAGTGTGACCAAAAATGAAATGCAAGTGTGTGCGTAAATTGTCTATGTGAGATCAAAAATAGTGATTTCATGTTACAACATATTAATAATCTGTCGATGTTTGATTGCTTTATCGACTACTTTTTCAAATGTGTTATTTTAAACGTTAAAATTCTACGACATTATGACGTATAAATAACACTTGCACTGCGTTTGCCATCAAAATCGTTGCAGACTTATCTTAATGTAACTCTTACTGTGTTGGAAAGTGAAGTTTAAGTTTACCGCTATACATGAACACCTTCAAAAAGGTATAACAATCGTTATTATTTGAAGTCGGTTATAAAAGCTAATATCTTAATGATGTCTTGTGAAGAAATAATTACATAGCTATTAATATACCGACAAGTTATCGATACTGTCATATGAACATTTTGTCAAGCCCTAGCGTAAAGTAACAAAAGATTATGTTTTTACACAAAATATTTTAAATTATAGACTAATATGATAAAATATTAGCACACAAAGGAAGAAAAACTTATAATAAACTGTATAAACCGGCTTTCTTACACTTTTTACGCTGTTAATTTGACAAAATATCGTTATGAAAATTTCGCTCGGAATAACATAAATCCTATGAAATGAGTATTTGCTTGGACTATTTGGCCCTGTGACACTGCAATCCGGCACACTACAAGACACCATCTTCACTGAATTACTTTATTTCATACTTTTCGTCCTAATCCGTGTATATTTTTCAATTTAAAAATTACCGTGATAAGCTCTTGGCCGTCCGCGGCCGTCGTCAAACTCAAAAGTGGTTACGTTTTCTCTTTGGTAGTCTGACTCTTTCGCACTCATGGGATGTTCATATACGTGATGGCTTCCCTTTCCCTTTCGCACACTTCAGCTGTCTGTCAAGCGCGAGCGGATGGTAGGTCTATGGTCTAGCTAACACGGTTCGTGAGATATAGCCTGGTGACAGACGGACGGACAGCGGAGTCTTAAGGCTTGGCCACACACAGAGCGCGACGCAGCGCCGCGTCCGCGCCGCGTGATGCCGACGCGAAGCCTGGTCAAACAGGGCGCGCGCCGATCGCGCCGGCCTCACGCTCTCAACACGCCCTCAAGGCGCGCGTGAACGCGGCGCGGCCGCGCGGGAACGCGGCGCACCGCTCGCTGCCTACGTCCGATCCTACTGACGTGACCTTGCGCGACGCGGCGGGCCGCCGCGTTCGCTCGGCGCAGCGCTGTGCACGCGCCGCGCGGACGCAATGGGCCGCGCGGCGCGGGGCGCGACAGAAGCGGGGCGTGATACCGGCGGGACGCAGTCTGTTTGACGTCGGTAACCTGTTAGCATGTGCCGCGGTCGCGCGGCGTGGACGCGGCGCTGCGTCGCGCTCTGTATGTGGCCAAGCCTTTAGTAATACGGTCCCGTTTTACCCTTTGGGTACGGAACCCTAAAAAACTGTTTATTATAAATAAAATTTACAATGTTTACGGACAGGCTTAGCCTAATCTACACTATAATAGATTATTATGCACTGCATGCGTCTACTGTAACAAAACATGCAAGTTATTGAACCGTTCCGTGCGTTAAAATAACACCCTCAATTAAACACTTACGTATTTATATAGGTATACCTACTCTTACGTCTAAGGCTACGTGCATAGCATTCTAGCATGTAATCCTCTTATAATTAGCGTCATTATCGTGTGAGAATATATATAGACAACTGTTTGATTCAGAATGAGTTTCACCGCGATTCGAAGTATTCCTCGTTACGTGTTCGCTGGTGTGTTTATCGTTTTGTTTACTTTAGACTTGTTTAGGCGTAAACATGCAATGATAATGAAGTAGGTAGGTATGACGCAGATGCGTAGTGAACCATTGACAGGAAAAAAATTTCAGCTCGCCCATAAAAAACATTGACTTCTGATCGATGATGATTTTTTTGGGTTCTGTACCCAAAGGGGCGGGGTAAAAACGGGACCCTATTACTAAGACTCCGATGTCCGTCTGTCCGTCCGTCTGTCTGTCACCAGGCTGTAACTCATGAACCGTGATAGCTAAACAGTTGGAATTTTCACAGACGATGTATTTCTGTTGCCGCTATAACAACAAATACTAAAAAGTACGGAACCCTCGGTGGGCGACTCCGACTCGTCCGGTTTTTTTATATGTACAGTGAAACCTGTTTAATTGGCACCTGGATAAATGGAAAACCTCAATAATTGCAACCAAAAGTCCGGTCCCGGTCCCTTGAGACCAAAAGGCCTCTATAATTGAAAATTTGGAACCTCTATAATTGCAACTTAGATTTTAGGGCTTTTCGTAATTTTGCCTCTGTAATTGACCACATCGCAACTAAGACCTCTATAATTGACACTGCTAAAAAAATCCGTTATTTTTGCTCTTCTTTTTACCTCTATTATTGAAACGAGTCTTACTTATTACCTCTGTAATTGAAATAATGTAGTTGTAGACAGCAGAAACAATATTTTAATAGCAATGATCATTTTATTTATATCTTCATCCAGAATTCAATTTATTTATTGGGTATCTATCACAGCCTGTAGTAGGTGAAATAGTTTTGATTAAATCAAAAACAAAGTATGCTTTTTACATTCTAATAAAACTTTCTTCTAGAATTCAAGGGATTTTTTAAAACCCAAATGAGTAATAAGAAACTAAAGTAGTAATTAATGTAGTGTAAAAGTGCAAGTATAAACAGAAGCTATATATAGACCAGAAACCCAGAACGTAAGCGTGTAAATCTACTTTCAATGGTTATTTGCACCTCCATAAAAGAAATTTGTCAGAACGCAACCTCTAATAGACACAAAAATTTTTTGAACCTCGTTAATTGACACGACCTGCTTAAATGAAAAACCTGGTTAATTGACAAAAAATGGCCGGTCCCTTGAGATTGCAATTATCCAGGTGCCACTGTATAAGCATCTTGCAGCTGCTCATACAAAAGTAGTCGTGTTTTTTATTTACTCAGCCTTTCGGAAAATACTGAAAATAACTCGTAAATGGCGCGTTTTGAGAAATGATGTTATTATGTATTTACTTAAGTATTTATTCTGTCTACTGCCAAATTTCCTCGAAATGCCATAAAACTCCCACCGGCTTGCCTATTTTGATACATTTTCAGATTTGTTTGACGACATGGCCACATTGTCTAAAGGGGCCAACAGATTACCAGTTCTCCGGACGATATCAGCCTGTGAGTTGTTCGGAACTGTCACCTTTTGCGTTTAACTGACAGGCTGATATCGTCCGGCGAACTGGTAATCTGTGGACCCATTTACATACCTACTATAAACTTAACTGACCATTGAGAGCATATTTTGTTGCAGTACACGTTCAAAAGTATTTGCCACGGTCTAAAGGCTTGGCCACACACAGAGCGCGACGCAGCGCCGCGTCCGCGCCGCGTGATGCCGACGCGAAGCCTGGTCAAACAGGGCGCGCGCCGATCGCGCCGGCCTCACGCTCTCAACACGCCCTCAAGGCGCGCGTGAACGCGGCGCGGCCGCGCGGGAACGCGGCGCACCGCTCGCTGCCTACGTCCGATCCTACTGACGTGACCTTGCGCGACGCGGCGGGCCGCCGCGTTCGCTCGGCGCAGCGCTGCGCACGCGCCGCGCGGACGCAATGGGCCGCGCGGCGCGGGGCGCGACAGAAGCGGGGCGTGATACCGGCGGGACGCAGTCTGTTTGACGTCGGTAACCTGTTAGCATGTGCCGCGGTCGCGCGGCGTGGACGCGGCGCTGCGTCGCGCTCTGTATGTGGCCAAGCCTTAATTGTTCTTTCATCATTATCTCTCCTAGCCGTTTTCGGCCACAGCGACTGCTTTTTACCGCTGAGAGCATCGCTGGTGCGCTCTCAGGTGACTGACGTAGCCAATCTTTGCAGCAAATGTGCGGCCGCATTCGCTGCAGGTCAGCACCCCTTCGACGTAATTATATGTGATGGCCATAGGTGGGCTGGCCTTTAGCTCGTCTCGCTTAGCGTCGAGTTCTGTGCGGCGCCTGGCTTCAAATTCACGCACCTGCGTCTGCACAATATGCCTCCACTGTGGACGGTCACCAGCTCTTCATATGCCGCTTCAACATATTTTTGAACCGATGTTAACAATATATAATTATCCATATCGGTTAACGAATTAAGAACCCTTGGAAACTTTGAGTCGCTTAAAAGTTATACAAATGAAAACTTTTCTTTAGATGTCCTTCGCCCGGCTAAAATGAAAGCATTGTAAACAAGCTACATAGTGAAAAGACTTTTTAGGCCGCCGGCCTAGTGACGTAGAAGCTACACGGTCTACGTCTGCAGCACTGATGTAAGAGACACGTCACACTGGGAAAGTGCGTTCGATGATAAAGCTTTTGTGGAGACAATTAAGTTTATAATGTTTATAAAGGACTATAGCTTTTGCCCGCGGCTTTGTCTCCATGGAATGCTGATGGTGATGATGATTGATAAAAACAATCTATCAACCTACAAGACCTTTATAGGCCGTCGGCCGAATAGTGACGCAGAAGCTACACGGTCTGAGGCACTGATTGAAGTAAGAGACACGTCACACTGGGAAACTGTTTCGTTCATGACAAAGCGAATAAGATATCTGCTCCATTAACCAAATGTTGTTTGGAAAATATAGCTTTTTAGCGATAAGACCTGCTCTTTGACCTCTAGGTAACGCCGTTTAATCCTTAAACAGTCTATAACGTTTTTATTTGAGGGTTTTTGAGGTGTGCAATAGAGTTATTGCATTTTATTGTAAATTTATTAATGCATTCAAGGAAACAATGAATAACAGTCTCAGGACTTTTATTTGGTCACTTAGCTACATAGGGGTGTAGTTAGTGAAACAAATGTAGGTACAGTCGACATCAGATATATATCGGAGCGGTCGAGGCGCTCACAAATATCTCAACACGCCTCTATTGTCAAAGCGTTAGAGTGCATGTTCAGATATTGTGAACACCTTGGCCGCTCCGATATATCTGATGGCGACTGTACCTTTACCTATGTCCGGCTACGTACCTTTATCCATCCTCAACCTTATTACAAAGTGTTAAGGTCCGTAATTGTTTTTTACCTATTTTTTAGTTGGACCGCGATTATCGCTGACGCAATGCCAATTACCGTGGAACAATAGAATGAAATTTTCCTGTAAACGCCGCTATTATCCTGCTGCTTAATGCATTTAACATTTTGTCGTACGACTTACTAACACAGTAGTTATAAAATCTCGAGAACGGATAAAGTACCTCATCATCATCATCATCTCAGCCATAAGACGTCCACTGCTGAACATAGGCCTCCCCCATGGACCTCCACACGTACCGGTTGGAACTGTTGGAAGCGACCCGCGTCGCAGATAAAGTACCTACTTACGAATATTTAGTAAATCAATAAAGTTTATAAATAAATAAATATTATAGGGACATTCTTACACAAATTGACTAAGTCCCACGGTAAGCGCAGTTTATTTTTCAATAAAAGGTTTTTTTTCTTTACTTTTAACGACGACTAGACTATTCTAACAAATCCAAACTTAAGAGAATACGTTATCTTCTAGTACTGAGGGCCACCTTCGGCCTTCATCATTATGATCAGCTCTATGTATCATAATATTGCAATGTCATCAGTTATAATATAAGAATGTCAACTTCCAGTTCAATGGAATACTAAAAACATGCTGCCCGATTCGATTCTACAAACAAAAAAGTCACTTTTGACACTGACACATCTAATCCATATCGTTTCTAGATCTATTAATTGGCGTAAGTATATTAAAGTTGGAATCGGGCCGTGAGTCTCTAAAAGCTTGTAAAAAAGAAATACTAGTTTACCTACTAGTAAACGAACGGACTATTTTTATTATTTTGTTACATAATACTCTACGAACGGGGGATGATTTATTTAGACGCACTCAATTCGTTGAACACTTTACGATTCCCGCGTTATTTCTCGCTTGGCACAAGGCTAAATATTTTCTGTACCTGAAAAGAATACAACAGTAAAGTGACCATCGGTCGGCCTTTTGTTTTTGCAGGAAGGTTACGATTGTCATGGTGTGGACATAACCCAAAATCCACGTAAGTGGTTCAGACCACTGACATTCGTGTGAATACTTGTAATAGATAGATCGTATACTTAACCTACTAACAAAAAATTGCACCTGCATCTTCTGCATTCGCGGCAGACGCCATTACCACTTGGCCAAAATTTGGAAAACTAATAGGCGCTTTTGAGCATATGTAAGTCTAGGTGATAATTCTGAGGACAGTACGACCTTGCACCTCCTATACGAAGCCTTTACGGGATAATGGTAAGGTCAATGCGGCCAAATCTGTCATATGGGAAATTCCGTCAACAAACGCTTTTCTCTGAAACAGTACACAATTGGTAATTTCCTCGACAAAGCAGCGATAGCTTTTAGTTTCAGCAATCGCTTTTCCCGTATGACAGAATTGGCCGCATTGACGAGATTTTGTGCTGCCATCTATACTTGGCAATAAGTCAAATTAGTTTGATTTGTTTTTTTTAAGTTGCCCTCCAATCTGAGATCGGTTTTCGGTCTTCATCCTTTATTGTCACCTTGTCAATTCGGTTTTCGGTCTTCATCCTTTATTGTCACCTTGCTAATTAATGTTTTTTTTTGTTGCAGGTCGGTGCAGAGCGCGGTTTAGGCGTCGGGAGCTGGTCCAGAAAGCAGAACCAACGGATACACAGCCATGAATGAACTTGACAGCTTACGTCAAGAGGCGGAGACCCTCAAAAATGCCATTAGGGTGAGTATCTTTTCGAATTTAAACTCTCGTAAGTCATATTGAACGAGCATAAACTGTAGGTGACGGCACAGGAGGCCCCTGTTTATTGGCGTGAGTGTAAATGTCAAGTGTAACACATTCAGTGCCGAAAACCCGACTTTCGGGTATTTTATGATTTCGTTCCCAGGCCGCACGACCCGATAGTCGGGATCGTGGTACTACTGCTATGACGAAATTGTTGTGGCCTGGCGCGGATGACCGGATGTCTTGTTTGGCTGGGTGGCAATGAATGTGTTAAGCTTCCAATGTAGCCCACAAGATGGCGGAACCTACAATCCATAAGAAAACGTTTTCTTATGCATTGTAGGTTCTGCCGTCTTGTCTTGTTGGTTCACGTGCGAACGTGAACTGTAGAGGGCAGCACTTTGGCGTGAAGTGACAATTGTACAGTTTGTGTTTCCGATTCAGGCCACAAGATGGCAGAACCTCCAACTTGCACGGCCTTTGTACTATAATTTTATTTTCACATCACCTATTCGAAAAAGGGCTTTTTCTTCCCTGCTAGGAGGGATTGAAGTGTCACTTTTGGGTCTACGTTAAAAGACGGTCATTTTCAATAAGGCAGCTAACCTTACATTTATTTGACACAGTCCTGTGACCATACTCGAATTGTTGCTAATTTGTGACAAAGTGATAATTTTAGAACCACGATTGAATCGTTCGGTACAGTCAGCAGCAGAAATTTCAAAGTGGGCGAGGTGTTCAAAATTACCTAAACATAACCTAAGACCCATACCACAGAACAGCAATAGTACTACCGTACAGAAAGGACACTTCCTACAAAACCGAAGTTTGACAGCGATTCAGGGTCGAATCATGATATCCCTTTCTATTCTAACTTATGGCACTATCCCTTTCGACTATTTAGGGTTGTCGAAATTCAAGTAATTATCTTATCTGTGGTCGTGCACGCAAATGGAAGTCAAGTGGTGCCAACCCTAATGGCTCCTATACACGATGGGCCAACGCCGGTCACTCCAAGGGACGCATTTATGCGTTAGAGGGAGCAAGTGATATTGCTATCTCATTCTACCGCATGGCTGCGTCCCTTGGAGGGGCCGGCGTTGGCCCATCGTGTAGAGGAGCCATAATAATTGCTCGGAGCAATTGAGCCGAACGGAGGCGAGTCTGCCCGAAGTCAGGAGTGTCTCCCCACTGCCCATACAAGACCATGTGCACATCATTTTACGCTATTGTCCGCTTAATCTACTTCTGCATCTTTCTCAGCGCCGTATCGAACCATCTTATTTATTTATTAAATAATCGCACAATACATAAAGTTCAAAGGGCGAACTTAATGAATGAATGAATTTACTAAATCGAAAGATTGAGTTGGTGCAGGGTCAAACAGTATAAAAAAATAAAAAGATCCTGCAGGTGGCTAAATGATATACTTTTGCCAAATAAAATCAGTCCATCACATCCTTATTCATATCGCTGCGCCATATAACGAGTCACGTACACAATTCCACGTTAACCTTCGTACCTTCTCTAAGAAACGATAACCTTCTCAGATATCTTTGTAACCTAAATCTTTCCCCTGTGACATCACATGACATATTGCTTAGATTATTTATACAACATCCGACAAACAATCCTGTAGTAAATAAAAAGAAAATAAGTTCTAATTATTTTTGCCCGCGAAACTGTTGCGTAACCCTGGCAAGTATTCACAAAGCTCACCAACCTTTCCGCTACTATAAACCAGTATAAGATATACCCATACTTGGTATGCACTCAGGGATCAATCTATATTGGTGATGAAAATGATGAGCTGACAGTCATTTATAAAATGCTTCGTGAATACCTAGATTAGATCCAGCATCATAACAAAACATTTGGTACGAGCAGAGGCGTTTTTATTACTTCCTTCTGCGAAGTTTTTCTGATTTTCCTTGCACGTGTATATCCTTACGTCTAATCGTCGTAAAAGTTTTTTTTTAATGCGAAGTGGGTGACATAGGCATTGCGCACGTAGTGTTATTGACGCATATTTTTCCACATATTATTTTGAAATGAAAAAAAATAGGAAATCTTTGTACTAGCGAGGGAATCATTGCCAATTTAGGAAATTACGACGGTTAGCTTTATCTTTACAAATTATCCTTACAAAGGTGGAATACTAAACACTAGTTGTACCATAGAGAAAAAAATACGGAACATCTATTGTCAAGTAGCAGTACTGATAATTCCGCTACTCGATGCTAGATGTCGTTTTGGTATCAAAACTGATGTATGGAGTGAGCACTCTATTCTTACTATATTTCTCTATGGTTGTACTAACAGTACTATCAGTAGTTGGTAAAAAAAAACGTAATTTAAATGGGAGCCGCAGTTCCGAGTAATGACTTAATTTTTCTAAACAACGGTATAATTAAAGAGCCGAGATATGAAGACCACATTACTTCATTACATTAGATTTTTGGAAATAACCCCCTTTGAAAGACCATTACTTTCACGTTTAAAGCGCATACAATTTGATACCATATCAAAACGTTTGAGACCTGCATGAAACATTTTTCCATCTTTCTAGAACAATCATCTAGATTCTAGCTAGCTTCAAGCTAGCTTTTAGAGCGGGAAAGCGGGATACTGTATTTGTTCAAGATTAAAGAAATGAATAGATTACTCGGACCCGCGCACGTTCGCGTTTTGGCAGTTTGTTTGGCAGGTTTTGGACATTGCTATGTCAATAAGGGTTGTAATAGATGAGAAATGAAAATGATAATTTTGCGTTTGATGTTGCAGGACGCGCGCAAGGCGGCGTGCGACACGTCGCTGGCGCAGGCGACCGCCAACCTCGAGCCCATCGGACGCATCCAGATGCGCACGCGGCGCACGCTGCGCGGCCACCTCGCCAAGATCTACGCCATGCACTGGGGCAGCGACTCCAGGTATGTTTCTAGTGACACAAAGAGAAACTTGCCCTCTGACACAGGAAAGGCAGTGGTCTTTTAGGTCTTTTAGTGGTCTTTTTACCGTCAGGTCTTTTAGGGCTTCATCATTCCAACTGTATCTATATCTACCTACTTCTTGCACCGGGGCAGCTATTTTAGGTAAGGCGCAGGGGACAATTTCGACTGCGGGATAATTTCAACTAATCGAAATATCTTCCATGTTTTACATTATTAAATAGTCACACACAATACATATTTTTCGCTATCTGGACATACGTGGCACTATAGTTAATAATGTTAACATGAAACATATTTCGATTAGTTGAAATTATCCCGCAGTCGAAGTTAGCCCCCTGCAACTTATACATACTGTACGACTTCGTACATACTAAATATATGTAATTTCTAGTGTCCGACCGAAGGTTCGGTATCGGTTTCGGTTTCGGTCAGTTTCGGCCAAAAAATCATGTTTCGGCTGTAGTTTCGGTTTCGGCCAAAAAACGGCCGGACCTTTCGGACAACAATATTAATATGTACCTACACCTACATATACTGATTCATAGGTACAGAAATTCATTGGTTTATTATAAAACACAATTCCACTAATGAGGGCGCCACTAGACGGTCGACGCAGTCTTAAGAGGCTGTTAATACCTATAACGCGCACACAGTCTAATTGTATCGGAGTAAATGAGATAGCACTGTCGCATGTTACTGGGCCTGGGCAAAGGAATACTTAATAAGAAAACTCATCATCTTCCTCGCGTAATCCCGGAATTTTTGCCACGGCTCATGGGAGCCTGGGGTCCAATTCACAACTAATCCCAAGAATTGACGTAGGCACTAGTTTTTACGAAAGACTGACCTTCGAACCCAGAGAGTAAACACTAGGCCTTATCGGGACTAGTCCGGCTTCCTCACTATGTTTTTCCTTCACTGAAAAGCAAATAGTAAATATCAAATGATATTTCGTATATAAGTTCCGAAAAACTCATTCGTACGAGCCGGGGTTTGTACATTGAAAGTACCTTACCTTCGGATTGAAAGTCGCACGCTCTTACCGCTAGGCCACCAGCGCTCAAGGAAATATCTCGTTTTTTAATACAATGGACATTGGTTGGAGTCTGTGGTCAACTACTTATCCCGAAGCCTGAAGCACGGCTTTGACGTCGCATGAAAGTTCGCCTCACTGGGGCACTTCGGACTTTTAGGCCCAGGTGAAGATCGGTACCCGGCCTTGCGATATTGTCAACAAAAAATTCGCGTTCGCTGCGCTCGCGTTATTGGTTGGCCCTGTATCTACATGTTAGCTTGACTGGTGAATAAATAGAGTTAGACCCAGAAAATTCTGCAATTATTTTGATAGCATACGCAGTGCTACTAGTGCAAATGTTATTTATACGTCATAATTTCATAGTAGTTTTGACGTGTAAAATAACACTTGCACTGCGTGTGTTATCAAAATCGTTGCAGAATTATCTTGGTCTAACTCTAGTAAATTTCTTAAGAAACTGCTTAATTAACATCAATTTCAAGGACATTGGGTGTTGACAGCCCCATAATATGTGTGTAAAAGCGGTTTTATAACATTTTTTCAACGATTTTAACAAGTCTACAAAAGGTTCGGTTTCGGTTTCGGCCGAAACTAGAGCCAAAGCCGAACATTCGGTTTCGGTTTCGGCAAAAAAACATGTTTCGGTCGAACACTAGTAATTTCCTTTAGTATGACAATGAAAACATTTTATGGAAAATAACATTTCGTCGAATATATCATTAGTACCTAAATGCTAATGCTTTTTTCCTTTAGCGATAAACTTATCAAAACAAGCCTTACCTAAAGTAATAAGTGAATATATTAGGAAGATATTAAGAAGTATTAAAATTTCATAAGTATGTATTAAGGTAGTTACTCATTTCGTGCAAAAACGCCTAAACATGTATTTGAAACATTTACAGACCAGGGGACGGCCTACCGTGAACATTAAAATGAAATATATGAATGAAATTAATCGAATTTCCATTTGGAACTCTTTCTTTCTTTTTCTTATATTTCAAGAATGAAGAATCATTTTTTATTCATTCATATTTTTCTTTTCTTTTATTTATTTATTCGCTCGAATATGCAATAGACAGGTAAATAGACCGAACGAAGCGATTCGCAGTTATAGCCCAGTTGTCCAGCCCTTTCGCTCAGTTACAATAAAACAAAGAGAAAGTACAGTAAATGCACTTAGACATGCGAACATCAAGGCAGCACAGCATGAAATTCGTGACAGCCCGACATTTAATGTATGATTTTATCAAACCATGTAGATATTCAGATTACGAGTGTGCGAGCGAGTTGAGTGCTTGAGCACCAGTTTAAAGTGACATCTAGTCGTAAAAACATGCTATATATTAATTTTTATAAGCTTATTTTAAGCTAGAGGTAAAGCCTAAAGGGGCCCACTGATTACCAGTTCGCCGGACGATATCAGCATGTCAGTTGTTCGGAACAGTTACCTTTTCAGTTTAACTGACAGGCTGATATCGTCCGGCGAACTGGTAATCTGTGGGTCCCTTAAGACAAAAACGTGTCCTATAGTTAACAGCCTAACCAGGCGTCTAGTTCAATACGCTGTCAATTGACACATAGTAGTATAGTATTTGTACGCCACTATTGGCAGAGCATGGTGAGACTACGAAACTGTAATGTAAGATCATTCATCTCTCTCTCTCATGATTCTGACAATCTTCTATGCCTATATTTACACATCTTACACAATGAATGATTCCAATGTATCAACGATTTAAATTTAAATATATTCGGCGAGCGATCAGAATGAAAACTCCAGTACCTAAACTAAACGTATGGGGTAACTTGCAATTACTTAATGTAACAAGGGTGACCGTTGAGCCATAATGGGTAATACTTTGCTTTTACAGTAATTGGCTTACTTCAATTTTAAGATAATTAAAAAAGGTAATAGGAGTTAAGTATTTAATTAACTAGCTTTCGTCCTCGTAAAATTTGTTAAAAACTTTCAACCCTATTTTATACACCCCTTAGGGGTTGAATAAAATAAATCACACATGTTTTTACATCACCGAAACAAATAGTTTTTTTGTTAAAAACGTCAATTCAAAGGACTTCAGCAGTAGTCAAACTCTGAGGTTTGTGACGTCGCTGACAAATTTAACCTTTTGGACGCCAATGACCGATATATCCGCACCGCAGGTTCAACGCCAAAGACTGATTAATCGGTCATAGACCACAGAGCAACATAGACCTACGTGCATATGCATAAAGTTCAATTTCAGTTTTGACACTTTGGTGACGTGGCGTCCGGGTGACTGCTTTTGTGTTTGACACGGCGTCGAAAAGGTTAATGTGGTGATACCCTACCACCTTCCTTTAACCACTAACCTCCTTATTCATAATACTTTACGGACCTGATTTAGTTAAATTATGT